>NC_079136.1:120918411-121229950 GCF_945859705.1 Episyrphus balteatus
TTGCAAGAAAAAAGAAGTTGGTTTCCCTTTAGGATGTGACTAGAATTAATTTAGTTCCTAATTTAAGTTTGGCTTTTGACTTGGTTACAAAAAAAAAAAAAATTCTACAATGTTCTTATATGCACTTTTTCGTGGTAATGGAAAAAAAACATCTTCAGTGACACGTACAGAGAAAATGTTGCTGGCAACCACAAAATGACATGCGACAAATTTAAGTTTTATGCTTTGTTATATTTGTGGGATATTCTTAATGAGATGTAGGGATAAAGGGAGATTTTTTAATCATTAAAGTTTACATTAAATTTGTTGGATGGTATGATTATTTGTAAAAAAAAAATGTTAATAAATCGATAATGTCTGGATTGGAAACAGGGATGAAATTCATTCCGAATATGTTATCATTTTTTTGAATAAATAATGAAAACAATTTTTATGATCATATTTTAATGATTTTGGTAGGTAGCGGGCCAAAGCTCTTAAAGGTCAATTTTTTAATCGATTCTGACTCTTTATTTGCATTAAAATAAATCGATTTCGAGATAACAATAAAACATGACATTAGATAACATGTATTTTGGCTTCTAACGTCCAACTTTTGAAATAAAAAAAATGTTTCTTGAACCGTTATTAACGGTGGGTATCCGCCATAGAACTGTTTTCTTTTATTTCTGACTTTCTCATAAGCTACTTAACCGATTTCAACACAATTTTGTGTTAATAAACCTCTTTCTAACCTAAATGTTAAAATCAAGAAAAATTTTCGAAAAAATTGTTTTTGGATTCAAAAAAAAAAGTGTCATTTTTTTTTTTTTGAAAAATCAATTTTTCGAAAACGGGTGGATAAATTTTGTTGAAAATTTTGTTTTTATTTGTTTAAAAATTATTTCCTTAGAATAGATTAATAAAAATTTTTTTTAAATTTTTATTTAAAAACCATTTTCTAAAAAACTGGTTATTACAATTTTTGGAATAGATTACTAAATATTTTTTTGAAAAAAATTTTTTAATTTTTATTTAAAAACTATTTTCTGAAAAACGGTTCCTACAATTTTTGAAAAAACAAAAAATTCCAAAAATTCTTTGTTATACAAGAAATTAAATGGCATTTTCAGTTTGAAGATCAAAATATTTAAAAGAGTGTTTTTGGTATTTAAAAACAATTTTTAATGATTCTTATAAAATTAATAATAAAATTAAATTTTAATTTTAATTTTATTGATGTTATAAAAAATTGATTACTCTGAGCAACTTTTAACGTAGAGCAAGCAAGTGCAACCCAGTCGTGCATTTTATTTTGTAAGGGTAGATAAAAAAATAATCAAAAATAAGAAGTACCGATTTTTGTGTTCAGACAAGGCTTATTTTTTTGTGTAGTTTAATGACATTGGTGGCCCTCTTAAGTCTTTCAGTCTGAAATTGTCTGAAAAGTTAAGGGTCTATTGAATTAAGATTTTTTCAAGTTATCTATATATCCTAAACGTAAAAGTATAGTATTTTAAAGTTTCAAAAAAAAAAAATTACCCAGCAATAAAATAAAAATCCTAAAACAAAATATTTTTTAACTAAAAGGTTTATTCGCTAGACAATAATACCCCCATCAAAATTAAACCTGTAAAAAAAAAAATAGCACTTATTAAAAGAAGATTCGTAGAATTAAGAAGCTTATAATGAATGAAACTTAAATTAATGATCTCTTTCAAAGAACCGAGTTTTGAAGTATTTTAAATCTTTTTTTTTTTTTTCATTCTAATTGATAAAAATGTTTTAAAACAAACAAGAATAGAAAAAAAAGAAAAAAACGGTATCCCATTTAATGGTTTCATTTTTCCAGCTTTCAAGTACTTTTTTTTCTCATCTTACTTTCGTATTTTATTGTTCAACGACCCTGTTTGAATGATTTGAAACTACCCCACAAAGAAAATAATAAGAAATAAAAATAAACAATACTCTCGATTGTCCCTCAATAAAACACTTCACCCAAAGGCACTTAAGGACATCATGATAAAAAAAGAAGAAACAAAAAAAAAAGAAATAGAAACTTCAAATTCACTTAATGGTATCTCCACTGTACCCACCACCATCAATGAATACAAGATTAGATGTTAAAGCAAAAAAAAAACCATAAAATCCAAAAACAATAAAGAAACAAAGACACAAAGTGCATGAAAGAAAATCTAGTCCTTCAGAGAGAAAATATCCCTATTTTTTTTTTTTTTTTATTTAAAGATCTTCTCTTGTTCAATTGAGAAAACGAATAACTTTGTCACATAGTATAGGTATATAATATATTTTTTTTTTGTGTGTGTATTTTATTATAAAGACACACTTGAATTGAATAGTCTTTGTCCATTCATGCGAACACATCACATTCAATTAAATCCGTCGTCCGTCGTCCATTTTGTCCCTTCAATTTTTGTTTCCAGTGTTCACAATTCAGTTTCGATATTCGATTTTGGTTTTGGTTTCCGTATCCGGCGGCAGTGGCAGAAGTAGCATTCACCATTATCCATGATAGCTATTTAACTTTACTTGACTAAGTTCTTGAAAATCAAATGGGTATTAATGGATTTGAAATTGTCAGGTAGGTATATCTATCTATCTATTTATCTATCTATTCTTCCCTATACCCTATTTTACTGTGTTCGGGGTAAGAGAAACTATAAAGACGCAAGTTGTGATTGTGGTTCAACTAGGGGCATTATTGTTAGGGATTATTTTCTTTGCTTTCACTTAGGACTAGGACTATAAAAGATGTCTCTCCTTAGGGGGATTTTTTTCCCCTTTGCATTAGTAAATCAGGAACGATGCGTTTATTTAAATTGAAGAGGAAAGAATATAATTTCAAAGGAGGAAATAGTTATATTTGCCTTATTTGTAAAAAAAAAGGCCTCAGGTTCACCTTTAAAACGGCCTATATTTTGAGTTTGTTTGTGTTTACTGGATTTGTTCATACATTTTTGGATTCAAGCAACAGCTTTGAAAACGACTTCAGAAGATCCATGAACGAAAGCTGCAAATAGAGTCTACCAAATTGTAGTAGATCAGTTTCGAAATGGAAAATTTTAGTTAAGAAATTTCCTTTCTTGTGTTGTGGCTATATTGTGGCTGTGTTGTTGCTGTTTTGTGGATGTGTTGTGGATGTGTTGTGGCTGTGTTGTGGCTGTGTTGTGGCTGTATTTTTGCTGTGTTGTGGCTGTGTTGTTAATGTGTTGTGGCTGTTTTGACGATGTGTTGTGGCTGTGTTGTGGCTATATTGTGGCTGTATTTTTGCTGTGTTGTAGCTGTGTTGTGGCTGTGTTGTTGCTGTGCTGTGGCTGTATTATGGCTGTGTTGTGGCTGTTTTGTCGATGTGTTGTGTCTGGGTTTTGGCTGTGTTGTGGCTGTGTTATGGCTGTTTATTGGCATTTTTTTTTTTTTTGATGTGTTGTGGCTGTTTCGTCGGTGTGTTGTGGCTGTTTTGTGGTTGTGTGTCATCGGGATAGTGTTTTAGTAAATTATTGTAAAATTATTGACGCAATACCAACGGAAAAAAAGAAGATTAATTTTAAAGCTGACATAAAGTCAGCCTACTATCGCCAAATTACACACTCGTACATACATTTGCTTGGTTATTTTTTTGGTTTTCAAGGTTCGCTTGTTGATTTGCAACCCTCGTCTGCCTACTGAATTGTTGAATTTCTCGGATTTATCATAGACTTAAAAGTTCGTTCGATGACTTTACCATGTTTGCGTATTAGCTTACCCCCTCCCCATTCTTTGCTCTGTTTATGTATGCAACCGTTTACTCCGAAAATAAATCACTCTTCTATATTTTTGGCTTGTACGTGGTCTACAATGCGAAAAGTTGCAAGTCAATATTTAACTTTAAAGATTTATTTATTGGGGGTTCTGTCCCTCTCTTAATTCAAGTTTCTACCAAACAAACTTCTACATTTAATGTCGACAGTCATGATCCCGAACTGGATTATGACCTTTCTAATTTACTGCTTCAAATTATCGTTCCACATGTGGGGTTACCTTACCCTCACCCCCCCCCCCCCCCCTCATTTACTAATTTGAATCTTACAATATCTAACAAAAACTTATTTGGATTCCTTAAATATTCTGAAAATCGCTTTCGGAGCTTTTGTGTTCATTAGCAAACTGTTGAGTTTCTCAAAATTGTTCACTTCTTCGCATACAAACAAAATCAAAACCCCTGCCAGAATTTTTTTTACCAAATATTTTGTTAAATCAAAATTTTCCCAAGATTTTCCAAAAACAGAAAACGACAACAACATAACAAATAATATAAATTTGTAAAGCGTTAAGTGCGATATCCTTGCAGCGATAATGATGACGATGTTCACTTAGCTTCCACTTTGTTTCACAACAAATGTCATATCAGGAAATTAGTCTTCAACACACAACACGCAAACATACACACATACAACCAACGCACATTTCATTTCCACGCACATATGCATCATTTCCGCAAACCCCGACAGCACTACTTCAAAACGAGCTCTTGTCCTTTACTCAAAGACAAGGACATTTATTGTGCCAAAGTATGTCTCTCTCCGGCTTCCTATAAAGCCTACAAAATTTATATTCGTATGTAGATGTGAATTATAAACCGATATGCCTCGAGACATTTTCTTCCTTATTTTCTACGAATTTTGAAGAATCGTTGTGTGAGTGTGAGTTTGGAAAGCCTCTTAACCAACATCGCACTTGAGAAAACGTTGTCGTCGTCGTCGTTTTCGTCATCAACATACCGTCATCGTCCTGAGCCTATTGTAGGAGCAAATGTAGGAACCCATTTTCATCCTTGAGTTTCAAATTTCTGACAGTAGTCAAGTCGCAGACAGAACTGCCGACATTTTTTTTTTTTTAGAAAAGAAGTGAATTTGTGTGTGTGGGATATTTTTTTCTTCGTATTTTGTATATTAAGTGCAACTTGATATGACTTCTCAGGATATACACAAATTCAAATGTTAATTTCAACACTTGGTGATTTTTTGAACGATTTTTTTTTGATCGTTTTGACACTTTTAATGTCATATCGGATTTCAAAATAAGCGGATTCCATCAAGAAGGCAATTTAAATTGGCTCAAAATGATGAAATTAATCCAAAGGATTAAATCAGTTTTGATCAGAAGAAAAAAGTTAAAAAAAAATATATATCCTCTAAATTGTATGAGTACGTGTCTATAACTTTATATTAGGATCAAGAAAACTTTTATATAGAACACACGATTTTCTGTTGTGACAAATCCTTCTTAAAGATAAAGAAATAGGACGAGAGAGATAAAAAAAAGTTAAGAGGATTTCAATAAAAATGTATAGAAGAAGAAGAAGAAGATAATGATGATGATTGCACGTGCAAAGATTCATTGGGTTAAGGCAGACTTTTCATTCAATACAAATGAACGTGACAATAAATTGTTGGTAATATCAAAAAGAACGAATGTACGGCATCAATACCAACAAAAAAAAAATAAAGGGTTATTTTTTTTTTTTTTTTTTTGATGAGGTATCAGTGAAATGAGAAGAGAATGAAAAATGTATGTCAAAGGATCCATGTTCGCTCAATAGAAAGCTATTAGTCCAAGAGGACTGGAGGAGGAGAGAACGTGGTGGCTTATCAAATACGTATTTTGAACGACAATTTATTGATTTTTTTCGGGCTTTAAAAAAATTTTTTTTTCCAAAAAAAAAGAAATTTTTTTTTAATGCATTTGTTTTCCATTACAAATTAAAAAAAATATTTTTTGCAAAAATTGCATTAGGTACAAAAAAATATGTATTTCAATTGAAAAAAAAAATTTATTGCGAATAAAAAGTTTTCTGCATTGAAAAACAAACAAAAAAAAAATTCAATGCAATATTTGGGCATTAAATATTTTTTTTTATATTCGTTGAATTTCTTGCAATTTTTATTTTTGAACCTAATGTATAGTCAAAATAGTCAAAACTGTAAAAAATTCGATGAATATTAAAAAAAAATTTAATACACACTTTTTGCATTGCATTATTTTTCAATGCAAAAAATTTTTTATTTGCAATAATTTTTTTTTCAATGCAAAATATTTGCAATACAAATTTTATTTCCAATGCAAATATATTTCAGTTGCAATAACATTTTTTTTAATACAAAATATTTTAAGTTGCAATAAATATGTTTTTAATGCAAATTTTTTTCAGTTGCAATACAAATTTTTTTTAATGCAATTTTTTTTCACTTCAAATTAATATATTTTTTTCTAAAGGAAATTTAAATTTTTTTTTTTGTATTGATATTTTTACAACCCTTTTTGTTTTATTGCTATGTATCTCGTTTAAAAGAATTTAAAAAAAATGGATAAGCCTCAATGATTTTTCTTAAAAAAAAAAAAAAAAAAAAAAAAAAAATAGAAAAATAGAAAATAGAAAAAAAAAAAATTATCTCATAATTTATCAATTTTTTTCGTTAAGCGAGTTTTCATTTGCTTTATCTTACGTATTAATGTTTTTCATTGCAAAATATCGAAAGCATTTATTTAAAAAACAATGTAAAACAACTCTAAGTGACCATACCTTAAAAAAATATACGTGTTGTTATCGATGTATTCATTGAAACTTATTTAATTATCCAAAGTGCTTAAATATGCATAGAATCTTGAAAACAAATACATAAAAAACTTATTTGCTTACGTAAGCAAATTCATTTTGATATTTTTAATATTATTAAAACAAGTTCCAACAACTCCATTAGTGCACTTTATTAATGTCACTCTTCCAGTTATTTTTTCTTTCATGAAAAGAAAAAAAAAAAAAAAATGACATGAAAATCTTTTTAGTCCATTTTTTTTTTTTTGTTTACTACTTTTAATGTTGCCTTGAATTGAAAATTCACATTACTGGATCTTATATTTAAAAGTCAAACGAATAAATGACCCTAAAAATAAATACACTATAAGTAAGTAAGACTGACACATACCATAATGAGATTTTCACATCTGTCACAATTCATTACAAATAAACTTGAATGGCATCATATCGTTTTCAACTTCGTGTATAGTTTATTATGATATGTCATTCAAAGTAGAAATCCTTTTAACTGTTTTTTTTTTTTGGATATAAATTGTGTACAATCGTATAAATACATACTACAACCTAGTACATCAACATCATTGTAGAAGTTGTGTCATACTTAAAAATTACTTTGCTTTTATTTCTAGAAATGCAATGTGATTATGGGAATGAAATCAGGGTCGGATTTGATGATTATGCAGACCTGTGGTAATACTGTCAATTGTAAGGGTGTTCGTGGTTTTTGAATAGGAATACAAATGTTACGCATACGCCACAGTGACCCTTTTTGAAAGCAATTTATTGTTGATTTGGGAAAAATGCAACAAAATTCAGAGTCAAGAACCTGTATGAAACAACAAAAAAAAAATTAGTCAGGTTTTGTGTCCAAATACCCCCCCCCCCCTTTTTATCCTTAAAATCCAAATAATCTTGTATTTAAGAATTTTTTACAAAACTGATGTGATTTTTAAATCCACCACTGTAACTGTTACTCCACATAACTAGAAAAAGGAGTAAGAAAATAAATATGCACTTCAACACATAGAACAAAAAAAGTCATATTCAAATAAAAAGTCACCTTATACAATTCTCGCAGAGTTTCCTCTTTTACAAATTCATTTCTTTTAATTCGAAACATAAAAACCAACATCATGCTGTCATCTTGCCATAACAACAACAAATAGGAATATATATATGTACGTGAATGAATGAGTCCCAGGACTCTTTACCCATCACATCTTTGTAAAAAAAAGGACTCCGTCTCTCATCTTCTCGAGAAAAAAAAAAACAAAGAAAATAAAACAAAACAGAAATCCTTTTAATAACAAACATGTTACAATTTAACACCCATATGCTATTTTTTTCCATAATGGATACATTATATATCCATGTGTGGGTGATGTTTTTTTCAGTAAAAAGGAGTGTGATAGTAAATATAGTGTATTTTTTTTTTTTGTACATATGTCCTATTGCAATAAGTCCTTATTTTTGCTCATTATTTTCTGCACAATTCTCATAGACACCATTCATTTTCGTCAAAAGTCGAAAGACAACAAAAAATAATACTCTACAGATGTGTGATGATGATATGTGTGTGTGTGTGATGGAAAGAGTTATCCTGGCCACAGAACCCAGAATCGCACTATTTTCCTATAGCACTCAGTCAGCCAGCATACAAAACATTTATTAAAGATGAGAGACGAAGGATCTGTTTTCTGTTTTTTTTTTTTTGTTTTGTGTTTGTTTCGTTTTTTTCTGTATGAAAAAGATGAGAAAAGGAGATGTAAAAGTCCTTTAGGGGGAATAATTTATTCCTCAAGTTTTCCTTGCCACATTATTTGAACAAAATTACACAACTTTCGTTCATTACTTCTTACACTGCTGCCAGCATCAGAGCTTGAGTTACTACCTAACCCAAACCGCTACCGCTACTGTTCTCTCTCTCTTCTGCTTTATGTGTGATGATGGTTTTGGCGTATTTGCACACGAAAGTCTTTTGTACATTTCTAGTTTCTCACTATTTGTTGTGGTTTTTATTTTTGAAAAGTACGAGTATGTGTTTTTTTAAGTTTTGTTTTATACAACTGTTGAATAAGGGTTAGAAGTAAAAATTAAATAATGTAAACAAAATGTGTAGAGTTTTTGTGTAAAGATGTGAAAAGATAAATAAATAAATAGAAAAAAAGTTGTTGACTATGACTATGACTCCGAGGTCAAAGAATTTATTTGTAAAGAAAAAATTTCGTATGATGCACTTTTAAAAGGGTTCAAGACTCATTAAGTTTACAGATGTCAAAAGTTAAGGAGATATTCTAACATTACCTTTCGTGGAGAAAGACTTTTAGAAGAAGACAAAAAAAATAAATTTAGTTAGAATATTAAGAAAATCGTTTTTAAAAAATTGCAGTAGAACAAAAGTCTACTGTATTTTGGTCTTTAAATTTAATACATTTTTACAGAAAAAAAATATGTAAATCGTTTAAAAAAATTGTTACTAAAATCCTTAAAGAAACTTTCAAATAAAAAAGTTAACCAATTTTTGAAAAAAATTAGTTTGAATTCGATTTTTTTTACATTTTTAAAATTTAAAATTATTTGGGTGTTAAATTTCGGTTTTGGAATTTTGGATTTATATATTTTTGGCCTTGCGAGTCTAAGGCAGGGTTGTAAAAAATCATTTTTTTTAATGCATTTTTTTTTCATTACAAATTAAAAAAAAAAACTATTTATTGCAAATAAAAAAATTTTCATTAAAAAACATACATATATTTATTGCAACTAAAATCATTTTGCATTGGAAAAAAATATCATAGCATTTAAAAAACATATGCATTGAAAATAAAATTTTTATTGCAATTAAAAATATTTTGAATTAAAAAAAAATAATAAAAAATGTTCTCTATTGAAAAAAAAAATCAATGCAAAATGTGTTTCAATATATTTTTTTAATATTCCTCGAATTTTTTACAATTTTGAACCATACATTAGGTTCAATGTTATAATTGACATAGCTGGTGTATGGACAAATAGTCAAAATTGTAAGAAATTCAATGAATATTAAAAAAAAATATTTATAACATTTTGCATTGAAGTTTTTATTCAATGCAGAAAATTTTTTAGTAGCAAAATATTTTTAATTGTAATAAACATTTTATTTTTAATGCAAATATTAATATAATAACATTTTTTTTTAATGCAAAATATTTTTAGTTGCAATAAATATTTTTTTTTTAATGTAAATATTTTTTCAGTTGGAATACATTTTTTTTGATCCATTTTTACTTGCTCTATAGGGCAAGTATTGGTTTCGTTTCGAAAAAAAAAAAATTGAGGTTTTAATCAAAACCAACATTACGATGATGGAGAATTCCAAAAAAGTGGGTCTCGCAAATCCGTCCGTGCGTCTGTGCGTCCATCTGTACACATTTCCACAGCCTTAACGCGTGGATGGATTTTCTTCAAATTTGGTACAGATAATTTTTATGGAATTCTGAAAGTTTTTTTTTTTTTTTTTATATCTCGTTTAGAACGTATACCTGCCATACAAAAAAATACGATATTGCGAATTTCTCGAAAACGGCTCTAACGATTTTGATTAAACTTTGTATACGTAATATTTAAAGCAATGGCAATAAAATACAAAAAAAGAAATTTTTTATATGAAAAAAATTTAGTCTAAATGTCGGCTCTTCCCCAACCTCAACAAAATTTCTTTAAAATTTCTTTTAAAGGCAGCTCGTAAAATCTACAAGTAAACTAACATAAAAGTGCTTTGAACTGCAAGAGCAAGTACGTGCGACCCCAGTCGTGCATTTTATTTTACTTGCTCTATAGGGGAAGTATTGGTTTCGTGTCGAAAAAAAAATTGAGGTTTTAATCAAAACCAACATTACGATGATGGAGAATTCCGAAAAAGTGGGTCCCGCAATTCCGTCCGTGCGTCTGTGCGTCCATCTGTACACATTTCCACAGCCTAAACGGGTGGATGGATTTTCTTCAAATTTGGTATAGATGATTTTTATGGAATTCTGAAAGTTGGTTTTTTTTTTTTTTTATATCTCGTTTAGAACGTTTACCTGCCATACAAAAAAATACGATATTACGAATTTCTCGAAAACGGCTCTAACGATTTTGATTAAACTTTGTATACGTAATATTTAAAGCAGTGGTAATAAAACTGCATTTTTATTTTTCTCAAAAAAGTCAAATAATAAAAAAAATTTTTTTTTTCATTTAACAAAATTTTGCCTTACCTAAATGTCGGCTCTTCCCCAATATCATTTTTTTTTAAATTTAGATCCAGCTTTTAAAATCTACAAGTAGACTAACATTAAAGTGCTTTGAACTGCAAGAGCAAGTACGTGCGACCCCAGTTGTGCATTTTATTTTATTTGCAAAAAAAAAGAATATTTTTTTTTTATTTTTTACCTATGCCAAAAATAATTTGAAATAAAAAAAAAACCTTATAATAACAAAAATTTCTTCTTTTAATTTCAGGATATGACATGTGGTGGTGTTGTGACATTTTGGATATTCTTACTATTTTCATTAATTTTATTAAATGTTAATCTCACAAATGGCGGCCGGCCAGATGAGCTACATATTGGTGGAATATTTCCGATAGCCGGCAAAGGAGGATGGCAGGGCGGGCAGGCGTGTATGCCAGCTGCAAAGCTGGCATTGGATGATGTTAATAAAGAAAAGAATCTACTTCCCGGGTTTAAGTTGATTCTACATAGTAATGATAGTGAGGTAAGTTTTTCTTTTTTTCACTAAACAAAAATTAAATACACATAATTTCAAAAGGTTAAAAAAAAAAAAAACTCTTAACTGTCAAAGTTAAATTTTTTACTTGCTCAATAGGGCAAGTATTGGTTTCGTGTAAAAAAAAAAATTCGAGGTTTTAATCAAAACTAACATTACGATGATGGAGAAGTCCGAAAAAGTGGTTTTCGTCATGACGTCCGTCGGTCTGTGCGTCGGTGCGTCGGTGCGTCGGTGCGTCGGTGCGTCGGTGCGTCGGTGCGTCGTCACAAAAAGCTGTACATGAAGCTGTAGCCTAAACGGGTTGAGGGATTTTCTTGAAATTTGGTACAGATGATTTTTTTGTAATTTCCAAGGTTGGTTTTTTTTTGTTTTTTAATATCTCGCTTTAAACGTATACCTCCCATACAAAGTTTTGGAGTTATTGCAACTTTCTCGAAAACGGCTCTAACGATTTTGATTAAATTTAACATACGTAATGCTGTTTGCAGTTCTAACATAACTGCGTTTTTATTTTTTCTCAAAAAATGCGGATAGTGAAAATATGACATTAACTCTTTTTTAAATCGCGGATGTCGGCTCTTCCCGTACATCTTAATGGAGTTATTGCAATTTTCTCGTAAATGACTCTAACGATTTCGATTAAATTTTACACAAGTAATGTTATACGTAAATCTAACGTAACTGCATTTTTAGTTTTTCTCAAAAAATACGGATAATGGAAATATGACTTTACATTTTTTTTAATCTTTGATGTCGGCTCTTCCCGTACACCGTTAATGAGTTATTACAATTTTCTACACTAAATTTGATATACATAATGCTTTAAGTGATTTTAATATATGTAGCTAATTGCGTTTTTTGTTTTTGTCAAAAAAACACGAGTAACAAAAATATGGCGTAAGAAAAACTAAAAAAAAATAATTTCGTATTTTTTCATTTCTTATGAAATTCGTTAAAAAAATCAAATTTTAACTAATTCAATATATTTTTTTTTAAATCTTTGACATAAAAGCTACTTTTATCATAAGAGTAAGTACGTGCGGCCCCAGTCGTGCATTTTATTTAATAAATTATAGTGTCAAATAATAAAACTTAATTGCTGTAAACATGAATATTCTAAATAAAAAAAGAAAACAAATTAAGCTCAAATGTCAAGGACAAGTATGCCCTCACTTTTCTAAAATTGCTTCAAATATCCTTTTTGGCACCTATAGGTAAATATTTTTCTCATTATTTGAAATAAAAAGAACAATTTCCCATAGGCCAAGGAAAATGATGGTGAAAGAACATTATTTTTAAGTTATGTCACTTCCTTTCAAAATTATAGACTGATTGTTGCAAAGCCTTAACATCACTTTCAAGTGAGAGGTTGGGGCTCAAATCAATGTTTGTCCCATTGAGTACCTAATTTCCCTCAAATTTTTTTTTTTTTTTATTTTCAAATGACTTTCCACTTCGTTGAGACTTTGGTGTCTTGATGTCCTTGAAACAGTGTTTTTTTTTTACCTCACTCACTTTTTTTTGGTTATACCAAAAAGCAAGAGGCAATTTGGTTGGGTTCCTTAATTAAAGCACGAAATTTTCCTATATACGTTAGGTACCTACTCTTCCATTCCAGATCAGCGGTCATCTTCGAAAGTTCCCGAAGAGGGAACAAAACAAACCCCAGTGTCAGTAAATGACACGAACCAAAACCCAGCGTCCGAAAAGGACGCGAAAACAATATCTTCCGTATTGGAAGATGATGAGATGGCTGGAAGTTTGTCCGACATGGACACAGTCAGCGTTGCGCAGGAGGATCTTCTTTCTGAGGATGAGCTATTAAACTCTACCTCAGAAACGGAAGACCTAAATGCCACAGTGGTGGAGGTTGATCGTACTGGTTGTAGCCATGCTGCAGGTGGTACAGATTAATCTCCAACACTCCATAAAGGCTTCGGCCGCCCTTCTTCTCCGACTAAGCAAGTCCGGAGAGGATATAGTCCTGATCCAGGAACCTTGGATTGTAAAATCCTTGGTGAGAGGCCTCGGGACGAAAGATTATTCTCTGCTGTATGTGACGGATAAAGGTGAGCCTAGATCCTGCATACTAGCAAAGAAAACACTAACAGTATTTTTACTCCCTAATTACAGCGATCGTGATATCACAACCGCTACACTGCAGACCTCCAAAGGAACATATTGGATTACGTCTGCTTACCTAGGCCATGATTGTGGGCCGCCTCCGGGGGAGACACTTGGGCGAATGATCGCAGCAGCAGCGAGCCAAAAAGTAGATCTCCTCATTGGCAGTGATGCTAATGCTCATCACACAGTGTGGGGGAGTACTGACGTAAATGAAAGAGGTGAGTCACTTTTTGATTTTATTCTAAGTACTAGTCTCCTTATTTGTAATATTGGTAATGAACCTACCTTTGTTACAAAGAACCGACAAGAGGTATTGGACATTACCCTTGTATCCCAAACAATTCACCACAAGATAAAGAATTGGGCTGTATCTAATGATCACTCATTCTCAGATCATAGGTATATCCAATTTAGTCTCGAAGATGAATGCACAAAACCCACCGGTTTTCGTAATTATAGGAAAACGGATTGGGTGAAATATAGGGAAACTTTTACTACCTGCTACAATAATCAGGACAATATTTTCCCTTCTAATACAGATGATCTTGACTTAAAAGTCAACGATCTCACCAAAGCTCTAAACAATTCCATGGCTAACTCTTGTCCCCTTACCATAATAAGAGGAAAGAAAAAACCGCACTGGTGGAACAAAGAGCTAGAACCGCTCAGGAAAGACTGTAGAAAGGCTTTCAATAGGGCTAAACAAACAAGGAACCCATTAGACTGGGACCTGTATAAAGTTTCACTAAAAAGTTACAAGAAACAACTACGGAAAAGTAAAAGATCCTCCTGGAGGAACTTCTGTAGTAAAATTGAAGATTCTTCTGAGGCATCTAGACTCAGAAAAATCCTTTCAACTAATCCAACCATGCCGAGCTCCCTAAAAGACTCTAATGGCGATTGGACTAGCTCTTATGAGGAATCGCTAAACTTGCTACTAGACACTCATTTCCCTGGTAGCTCGAACTCAATAAGTGACTTCGGTCACCGACCCAACCAATTTTATCAAATTAGCAAAGATCTTATTTCCAAGGATAGACTAATATGGGCAATAAATAGCTTCCATCCATACAAATCACCTGGGCCAGATGGTATCATACCCGCTGAATTACAACACGTCTCAGATATCATACTACGAAAGTTGGAAATTATAATGATAAGCTGCATAAGCTTCTCGTATATTCCAAAGGCCTGGAGAGAAGCAAAGGTGGTTTTTATACCAAAGGCGGGAAAATGCTCTCATGTCACTCCAAAAGATTTAAGACCTATTAGTCTATCATCCTTTCTGCTTAAAACTCTAGAAAGAATGATAGATATCCATCTAAGACAGGAAATTGAACCATGTCTGATCTCTAAGGCACAACATGCCTACACTAAAGGGAAATCGGTGGAAACTGCTCTCCATTCTCTGGTTAGCACCATTGAATACTCTCTACACTACAAAGAGTACACTCTTGTCGCCTTTTTAGACATAGAGGGTGCTTTCAATAATGTCAGGAACTCAGCAATCATGAATGCTCTTGACAATCTCAAAATAGAAGACCCGCTTAAGAACATGATAGAAATCATGCTTAGTAGCAGGATTATCAGTTCAGAGTTGGGAAACTTCAAAACCCGTAGAGCAGCCAACAGAGGGACCCCTCAAGGAGGGGTCTTATCGCCTCTCCTATGGAACTTAGTAGTCAACGAACTGCTGCTAGACCTAGAGGGAGAAGGTTTTAAGGTTATCGCCTACGCGGATGATGTGGCAATTGCCGTATCGGGCAAATACCCACAGACACTTGCAGAACTTCTACAAACAGCTTTAAACAAGCTAATTCACTGGGCTAGAGGATGTGGATTGGATATTAATCCCCACAAAACGGATCTTGTCCTTTTCACGAGGAAATACAAGATTCCAGACTTCAAACTCCCTACAATTAAAGAGGTAACACTTACTCTATCCGATCAAGCTAAATACCTAGGACTCATTTTTGATAAAAAACTGACCTGGAAGCTCAATATTGAAGAAAGAGTTAAAAAAGCCAATGTGGCACTCTTTTCATGCAAAAAAGCCATTGGTGGCAAATGGGGATTTTCTCCTAACATTGCACACTGGCTGTACACATCGGTCATAAGACCAATACTTACATATGGGATGGTAGTTTGGTGGACCGCACTGGACAAAACGATAAACTTAAACAAGCTTATCAAAGTCCAAAGGTCAGCAAGTATGTGCATAAGCGGTGCGCTGAGGTCAACCCCTTCTGACGCCCTAGACATACTTCTAAATCTCACACCCCTAGACATCTTCAGCAAACAAGTAGCAGCTAGCTCAGCTACTCGTCTAAAAGCAACCTCTCAGTGGACCAGTAATCATATTGGCCACACAAACATTCTAAACAACTTCGGATTCCTTCCGGATCGTCTAGACTATACCACACCTCAACTGGTGTTCGATAATAATTTCCAGAACTCCATTCCCTCCAGAACTGAATGGGAGAACCTTAGTACTCTGGATAATGACTCTTTACACTTCTATACTGATGGTTCAAAAACCAATGAAGGTGTAGGAAGTGGCATATTTTCGGAAAAACTGAATCTCAGTCTCTTCTTCCGCTTACCAGACCAATGTAGCGTGTTCCAAGCAGAAATTCTGGCGATTAAGGAGGTTCTCTCTTGGCTCAGAGAAAACGTAATATCCAACACGGATATTCGGATCTTCTCGGACAGTCAAGCAGCCATTAAATCTCTTGCCTCCGTCTCTACAAACTCAATCACGGTCCTCGACTGTCAAACATCTCTAAGGGAGATGTCTGAGCAGTTTAACATTCACCTCGTATGGGTGCCGGGACATAGAGACATCGCAGGCAACTGCAGGGCAGACGAACTTGCCAAACTAGGAACAATTACTCCTCTTCAACCAGAAAGGAACAATATAGGAACACCTATCGCTACATGCAAACTTATGCTAAAGCAGGACGCTTTAAAGAAAACCAACCTCAGATGGACTCAGAGTAATACTTGCCTAGCTACTAAACAAATATGGCCTTGTATAGACTTGAAACGTTCAAAGGGTTTGTTAAATTTAAACAGAAAGCATATTAGCTGCACCATAGGTGTCCTTACAGGACACTGTCTAATAGGTAGACACGCAAAAAGAATGGGCGTGTTCTCTAACGATTTCTGCAGAAGTTGCATGGATGAAGAAGAAGAGGAAACTGTTCAACATCTTCTGTGCACCTGCCCTGCTCTCTCTAATAGAAGAAAACTCTATCTAGGAGAATTCTTCTACGATTACACTAGTGATCTAGTGAAAACGGACGTTAAAAGTCTATCTTCATTCATAAGAAGCACCGAGTGGTTCGGCTAGTGAGTCCCAACTTGCTAGTCTTTTGTGGTATCACAATGGATCCATAAGGGTCTAAGTGTGTCGGGTAATTTGCCTGACAGCCACTACTACCTAACCTAACCTAACCTAGGTACCTACTTCATAATAGAGGTACTCATTCAGAGAGGTAAATATCCTTTAAGCATAGAAAATGAAATTTTAACAAAGCTCTGAGTTGTGTAAGGTATATGTTGGGGGGGATATGGGTGGGAGAAATGGGGGTTCGGTTATAAAAAGCAATTTGAAGAAATAAAATTAAGGAGAAGAGAGTGAGATTGGGAAGGTGGATAGACTGACTTTGACTTACTTAGTTTATTTTGTGATGGTTTCTTTATTTTTGTTGGTGTTTTTGTTGATCGTTTCTTGAAGGATGAAGGTAAAAAATAAAGAAGAGATTAAGGAGGATTGAAAAAGAACATATTGTGTGTTGAAGAAAACATCATGTTTAATGAGTTTGTTGTACTGAACTGAAAATGTCTGTGATTGATTAATATTTTGGAAATATTGTGTATTGTTCTGTTTAAAAATTAATTAATGTAATATTTTAATATTATTTAATCGAAAAATAAAAAAAAAAAATACAAAAGAATATACAATGAAGGTAATATTTTAATTTATTAAATTAATTAAAAAAAAAACCCAAAAATGGAAATTTGTTTTTTTACAAACTCACTTTGCATTCCTAGACAAAAAAAAAAAAAAACAACAGAAAATTCACAAACAGATTATGGTTTCTTGGAAATAATATTTCATATTGTTGTGTTATAATTGCTTTTGGATTACTTTGTAATGTATTTTTAATTGAATTTTACAATTTTGAATAAAACATTTTTTATGTTTTGTCTATGTTTTTGAATTTTGAATTATTAATTTAAATTTCAAAAAAAAAAATTATACATGCGAGTAGGTAAGCCAGGTTTATTTTCTTAAAATTGTATAATTTTATAAATAAATTCTATAAAATGCTAAGTTTTAATATAATCCAATTTAATTAGAATCATAATAAGACTTAAATATTTATGAAACGCCATCAAAGGGTTCACTTAATTTTTTTCGAATGCATTTTTTGTAAATTATTAAAATTATTTAGTCACAACCATAAGCGAATGTCAACAGTTTTTTTTTGTTTGGAAAAAAATTCGGGGTCAAAATTTCTTTTTCAAAATTTTATTTTTCAAAATTTTGCTTTTCAAAATTCTGTTTTTTCAAAACTCTGCAAAAAATTTTGAATTGCTAAAAAGGGAGCTCTTTTTAACATTTTCCAAACCCTTTTTTGATTTTTTGCTGATTTTTGTTAAATCATCGTTGTACAAAAATTGCTGCTTATTTGATTACTTACTTAATTTTTTCCAACTTTGGAAATTTTTATACATTTTTGAAAACTGCAATAACACGGCAAGTTTTCAAAATAATAAACCAAGGTCACACCATACAAATTTTTTTCGGGATGCTGTTCTGAAATAAAAGTAAGAAATTGAGTTTTTATAAAACATGAAACTGTTAATTAATTTGCAGCAAAATGGCGTATGAAATAAAAAATATTTTGATTAATTAATTATTTCCTATTATTAGGCAATGTTTTAGTGGAAAAATTGTAAAAAACAAAAATTAATTATGAGCGGAGGAAGCAAAATACTGTTGCAAAGTCGGGATTTTTCGAAATTTCACAAAAACTGCATTAAATCAAAAACCGTAAGGAGTTGAGATGAACAAGTTACCAAATTCTGAGAGCCCTAAAGTTGGCCTATCAGCATATTTCGTTTGATCCATTACTTTTGGGACACCCTGTATATATGTATGCTGGTCAATGGTAGTGGCCTAATACAATTTGAAAAAAAAAAAAAACAATTTTTCGAAAACAATGTACTTCTGGTCCTCACTTTTTCAAAGCCAACTTTTTTTTAAATGTCTGGTGGTCCAGAAAAATAAATGAGTGGTTAAAATGGTCGTCTTTAGTGGAAATCTAATAAAAAATTATACTTTTTGAGGCCAAGTGAACACAAGTGTCAAATTGTGGAAATAGTTGTCCTTCATAGCTTTACAGAAAATTCTAACAAATACGTGGTATCAAATAATAATAGGATAATATTTGGTAACCCATTCCAATGCCATTGATAAATTTGAAAGATTAATTAACCCATAAATAAAATTAAAAAAAAAAAAAAATAAATAATAAAATCAATTAAAATATACATAATTTAATATTTTTCCATTCCCTAAATTAATTGAAAGGAAATGTTTACTATCCATTATCAATTAACTACAATAAATAAAAATAGATTATGTTCGAAAAAAAGCAAAACTAACAAACTCATCATTTATTTTTTTCCATTTTTTGTTTTCTTTTTAACTTTTTGAAAAACAATATCCTGTAAACAAGTTGTCTCTTCCATCATCATCATATAGAAAAATAATGTTCTGTCTAATTCAATGTTTGAGTTTGGCAAGCAATGATGAGTTATTTGCGCTAAGTGAATTAATTGGAAAATTGATCATTCGACAGGATATAGCCAATATACTCTATCGTATATGTATCTACTCCAATATAACAGCGGATGCACATTGGCAAACCTCAATATAACTGCTATAACGGCGCACAGCGGGGGGTAAAGAGAAACATCCGTTTCCGTTAATTCACACCGTTTCATAGATATCAAGTATACCTTCATACATACATATAGGTGGAAGTCAGAGGATATTAGATAAATTAATTTGCATGGTTTGTTGAATTTGACTTGTAGTTGGCATTTTAATTTGTATAGTCATTCATCCAATCTACACATTATTCACAAGGGCACACAGTCTCGTTTCACTAATTAGAAATTTTCGCAATGAAAGAAGATTCCTGTGTCCCATTAAAATAACCCTTTTTTTTTTTGGAAGAGAACACAAAATAAAACACAAAAGGGTTACCTTTATACCTAGTTAGTATATATACGAACTCTAATTCAGAGTCAGAGCCAAAGAACAAAAATGGAAAATTACAAAGGACTTTGCAAATTTTGTGTGTTTCTAGTTGGATAAATATGATTTTAATGAGATGATATGCAAAAAGGACTTTTTGGACATCATACACAGCAGAGAGAGAGAGAGACTAAGTTCACCTTTTCTCTGGCGCTGGAAGTAGCCTAGGATTCATTAAAAGAAAGATTATTATTTGTAATTATAACAAAATGCCGTTGGTGACAAGGAAGGAAAGAACAAGAAGGAATCGCCTTTGACTGTTTTTTTTAACAAAAGAAAAATTATGTAGAATATTAGAAAGAACAAAGGGTTTTTCAAAAAAAAACAAAGCAACAAGATACACAATAAATTTCTCTCTATAGTTGTTATTTTTCGAGGACAAACATTTGCTCCTTTGTAAGTTTCATATTCTTGAAGAGGAAATATCAATTTTCCCTTTTTGCAAATGGTTTCGTTGTTTTAACCAAACTTGTTCCTTGTTCCTTGTTCCTTGTTTTTTTTTTTTTTTTTTTTTTTTTGTAGACATAAAAAAAAAATAAAACTCTGACGTTTAGTTGTTTGAGCTTGTTGCTATATAAAATCCACTTTCTGTCTCAACAGGAAACACTATCATTATAGTCGGTTGTTGTTTGCTTAGCCATAGAAAAGAGCAAATTTATGAACGCTAATGTTTACAGGCTCACACACACACACAAAAAAGAGTCAAAGGTATTGTGGAGTATTTTTTAATTGATAATTTATTTTTGATATGAAAAATTTGCTATTAATAGAGTAACTAAAGCAAATTATTAGGGAACCCGGGCGAACAGCTCTGATTTTAACGATTTTTTTTTTCAAACGTAGGTAATTAAAAATACTTTAAAGTCTATAGATTAAAAATTGCCGATGTTGCCGTATTGTTTTTTAAAATTAAAATTAAATTTTTTTTTAACAAAACCATTTTTTTTGCTCAAATTTCATAAAACAAATGATAGCAAAAGATTCTCTAGGTGATTTAAGGAAAAAATATACAAGGGAGTAAGGGGCAATCTTCCATCGTTTAAGCGATAAATGCAATTTCCTAACATTCTGCCCTCAAACACAAAAAAAAATATTTTGAAAACAACGGCAACACCTACAATATTTTAAAATACATTTTTAAAAAGCCAGAAGCTTATTCTTATCTCTTAAATTTAAATCCACTAATTTTAGATAAGAGTTTTTGAAAAAATGGTCCTCAAACTCAGAATTAAAAAAAAAATGTTATTAAAAAAATTTAAAATGACTTTTTTCCAAACTTTTTCTAATAAAATATGAATTTATTTAAAAAAAAATTTTTGGCCATAAATATTATCAGTTAAATTCCGAAGCAGAAAAGGTAATGCATATCACACTTTTGAAAAAAAAAAAAATTGAAAAATTACTTCAATTTCAATGGTTTTTTTTTATTAAAACTGAATTTTTGCATTGAAATAATTAATTTTCTCAAAGACTGTGGTAAATAGGAACTTTAAATTTTTGCCATTTAACTTTAACAGTAAGGGTTATTAAATGAATACAAAATAATTTTATGTTTAGACGTTGAACTTTAAAAAAAAAATAAGTTACATTTTTTTTTCAAAACTTTTATTAAAAAAAGTTCTTCGAAAATGAAATACTTTTTAATTTTTTTCATAAACCGTAATACATATTGACATTTCTTTTTATAATTTCAAATCATAATAAAGGGGGCCAAAAAAAAATAAATGCATTTTATATTACGAAAAAGTTTAAAAAACGACATGTTAAAATTTTTTTAATAATTTTTTTTTTCAAAATCTGAGTTCAGTTACCATTCTTTCAAAAGCCCTTAATTCAATTAACTTAATTTTACAAGTATGACTAGGAATCTAGCTTTTTAAAAATGTATATTTAAATATTGTAGGTGTTGCCGTTGTGTTCAAATATTTTTTTTTGTGTTTGAAGTCAATTAATAAGAAAATTGCATCTATCGCTTGAACTATGGAAGATTGTCCCTCATTCCCATATATTTTTTTTCCTTGAATTTTCTAGACAATCTTTTGGCATCAATTAATTTATGAAATTTAAGAAAAATTTTTGAAAAAAAAAATTTTTTGTTCACAAAAATCTTCAATTAAATTTAAAAAATCAAAACGGCAACCCCAGCAATTTTTAATCTATAGACTTTAAAGTATTTTTAATTACCGACGTTTGAAAAAAAAGATCATCAAAATCTCAGCTGTTCGACCGGGTTCCCTAATATTGCCAATTTTTGAGATTTAGTTACTCCACTATATGGGTACTTGAGAAAAGCAATATTTTAATTTGGTATCATTGCTTTTTTTGCAGTTAAAATAAAGAATACTTTGTAAATAATAGTTTTCTTTTTAAATCTATTTGCATAATATATAAGATTTATTTTTGATAAATTAATTATTAAAAGCTATTACAGCTAGAAAATAATTTTGAAGCTTTTCAAGAATTGAAAGCATGATAAGCTGATGTTATTTTGCTCTACATTTTCAAGCCCTTATAATTAGTGATGGGAATTATCGAATAAAAACTATCAAACTATCGATAGTTGTAAAATATTCATTCATTCGATAGTTTTAAATCATTCATTCATTTAGTTACTATTTTCATTCGAATAGTTTTTTTACGATAGTTTTTTCATTCCAATAGTTTTTTTATACGATAGTTTTTTCATTCAAATAGTTTTCTTAAACGTTAGTTTTTTCATTCAAATAATTTTCTTAAACGATAGTTTTTTCATTTGAATAGTTTTTTAATACGATAGTTTTTTCATTCAAATAGTTTTCTTAAACGATAGTTTTAAATTTTACTGAACCTTCTTGAAGGAAAGAACTTGCTTAATTTTGTCCTTCCTTTTATAAACTGGTGCCCATATTGCCCGCTTTTATCTATTTTCTGTATCTTTTAACCCCCTTCCCCAATTCGTTAAAGGCGTTATTATCTATTTTCTTTTGATACCAAAGCCTTATGTACATAAGGGTCACTGTGGTGTATGCGTAATATTTATTCCTATAGAAAAAACAATTGTATCGATACTACAAGATATGTAGATATTTTATAAGTCAAAAATAGTAATTAAAAAAGCTTAGATTTTAAAGAATTTCTTATGTAGAAGCTAAAATAATGTGTAAATAAATGTTTTTTTTTTGGATTAAAAAACTATCTGGAAGTCCAGTCAAATTGTATTTATAATAAAGTGAAGAGTTCTAATGTTTTGGTAGCTAACTTTATTTTTTCTCACGTCAACCATGAAAAATTACCAAGTCGTTTTTGTTGCTTTATTACTTGAAAAGTGCAATTTTAAAAATAAGACGGTTAAAATTATCAACAATTTGTGTATTTTTAATTTTTCTTTACACAGCAAATGTCTTCTACTAAAATTATAGTTGAAAAATACATAAAAATAATTACCTACTTTTTGAATGAAAAAAAGGGAGCTGGTCAAAATTTTTCGTACCTACTTTTTGAATGAAAAAAAAGGGAGCTGGTCAAAATTTTTCTTTCAAAATTATGATTTTCAGAATTCTACTTTTAAAATTCTGCTTTTCAAAATTCTGGCGCATAACGTTGTAGAACGTTTAAGCCCCTACAAGAATATACATATCTTGCTTATTTGATAATAATGACTTTTTAGTGAATTAGAAAATTTTGAAAAGTAAAAAAAGTTTTAAATTTTTTTTTTTTTAAACTTTGTAAGTTAAAGACTCTGTAAGTAAAAGACTATTCATAAAGAGTCCAATAACTTTTTACATGATGTTTGAAAAATGTTGGTATTAATTTTATTCGATCAGGCGCTAAAAAATACCTTGAAATCATGCATCATTTTAATAAAAATGTTTCATATACAACAAAACGAGTGCAACACAGAAAAACTCTTGTAACTAACCTTCCGAATGGAATACAAAGTGGCCCAATATCTCAAAATATTTCTTATATTGAGTACTACCAACGATATAAATTGCATGATTTTATCACAAAGTGCACAATGGAACTATTTTTTAATGCTTATTTAGTAGAAGATTGATGTAGAAATGGAAAATTGCGAAGCGGTGGACCTTTCCATTAATATTTGGTTAAAAAATCGATATAAAATCAAAAAAAAATTCGATTTTTCACCCACCCTAATATAGAAGTTATATAATGGCATTTTTTTCGTTTTAAAAACACACTTATTTTAAATTACTTTTTTTTTTTTTTAACACGCCACACAATGCATTTATGCATATCAAACAAAATATAATAATGTATCAAGTATTAACCTTTCAAATTCAGAAGCTTCTGAAAGGCTATATGCCAGATATATTTTTATCCAAAAAGTATTTAACTTACGTGACCTAGTTAATCCCACATCAGATTGAATAGTATTTAAAGAGAAAATCCATTCACAAATCTTCTATTCTAAATGCAACTTATACAACACCCTCCTTACAGATTTAACAAAAAAAAAAAAAAATCTACTAAGCCAATTGAAATTGGATACCTGTTATCTTTGACTAAATATTTTTTTTTCGATTATGCCTTTTGCAAAAGGTTATAACTGAAAATGTATTTTTCAACTTTAACTTTGCATCATTGCTTTTTAACCCTTTTTACACACACCAGCCAAAAGAAAACAAACACACAAAAATGAATGTGATTTCCACCATGAAATATGCCTCATCCAATTCAATCTTATTTTGAATCCCTTTTTTCTTATTGTAGTTGAAGGTAGATGGCTCGAATCTACCTAACATATAAAGCCTAAGGACGCTAACCATTCATCGTCATCAGTTGTGAACTTCACTTTTTCATCTCTTTTAAGTAGGGTTTTAGTATTAGCATACACACACATATATTTTTAACTCAATCGCAGAAAAAGGACTCTAACATGGAAGAAGAAAAAAAAGAGGAAAATAAAAAAGTCAATTTCCAATATCCTTCGAAAGCTTCTTTGCATGTATGCAATCAAATATTCAATATGAATGGGAATATTGAGTTTTGCAAAAGAGCCAGAAAACCACCCAAGGTATAATAAAAGACCAAAAAAAAACGAAACGAAACGGTTTTTGAGTTTATATGGAAACGAAAATTTTCCAAAAAGGACATTCGATAACCGTTGAATGTTTTGTTCAATATAAAATGTACCTTCATAAATAGAGACAAGGTTTGAATACTATATTCACGGATCGATTTCTCAACTAACAAAAGGACGAGAATACAAAATTACATAAAACACCAGCATTGATTTTCACTAACACCATCATTTCCATCACAAGGATACACCAATGCACTGGACATTCCACAAAATCGGTCGCGGCAGCGGTGTGGATTAAAAATATGACAATAAAAAAAAAGGCAATTTTGTCGGATGGAATATGGAAAATGTTCAAGTACACGCTCGATAATACCATGACAGGATAATTATAGCCACCTTTTGAGCCAGTTTATAGATTCTAGACTACGATTATGGCCCCAAGAGGTCGTCTATACAATATACAGGTAGTTAGTATTATCGGTAAAAAAAAAGGACATCGCTGCCGCCGCATAGCGAGGATATTCAATGTGGAAAGCCTTGTGGAACTCAATACCTACTTTTTAGTGTGTTGCCTGCTATAGTGCACTAGAGGTGTGTTTTTGCGTCTGTTATAGAGAACTTGAATGTCCTTAAGCGGAACAGAAAAGCTAGGATAACAATAAAGTTAGAAAGAGAAAAACTGACTATACCAACTGCAGATTTATCCATTGAAGGTGAATAGTCAAGTACTACGACCCAGTGAGTGTGTACATGTATTGTTATAGTTTCTGCCGGAGACATTTTCATTATGAATTATTATATCCTTTTCCTTTTTATATGTGTATAGACATTACCTCTACATACACTTATAAAATTATATTATATATAGCTAGTTTGTTGTTATTTATTGGTAAATCAAGCATAAAATTATGTTAGTTGAAGCGTAGAAATAATTTATTTAACCTGAATTTTCAAGGAAAGTTCAAATTTAGTTTTTTTTTTTTTTTTCCTGACAACATATCCTGATGATAGAGGAAAGTAAATATATAGGTTAAATATGATAGGTGTGAGTTAAAACTGATTTATATTAAAGAGATTTTTCAAAATTTAAAGATTAATATTTAGGGAATTGTTTTTACAGTAAAATAATTCACAATAGACTGGAATTTTTAGGAAAATAGGACAATCTTAAAGTAGTAGTACAACGGAGAAAAAAAGGGCACCTTATATCCCTTCTCTTAAAAAGTGAAATCCGCTTAAATTCTGTTAATTTTAATGTAAATTTTCATCTTAAAAAAAAAACGAATAAAAAGAAACATTTAGAGCGGGATTCATAGTCGTTACTCAAGTTAAGATTTTTCTCAACATTCAGTAAGTTGTGAAATATTTCAAGCAATCTCTCACGGGAATTGAAAATAGGGCTGTCACTTGAGTAAAGCAAAATCTTGTCTTGAGGAAATTTTTTTTCTCACACTTTGATATTGTATTTGTCCAACAGACTCGTTGAATTCATCGTCCTACTCGTACAACTCAAACAAATATTCGCAATTAATTTGTTTTATTATTACAAATTTTGCGTTATAACGTGCACTTGAGAAAATTTTCGACTCCAGTGATGACTATGAATAAGGACTCACTTGAGCGAATGCTTCAGATATTTCTCAACTTGAGTGACGACTTTGAATTCCGCCCTTAAAAATTATAGTAAGACTTCAGCTTTAGTTGCAGTTTATCATACTAACTTATTTCCAACAGTTAGATAGGCTCATTTTTTTTTAATTAAAATGTTTCCACATACAAATAAGATGATTTTCCGCTTAAATTAAGTGGATTTTTTTTTTTTTAAATTTGCTCATTCAAGAAATTAAGAAGTCTGGTAAATATAAGACGGAATTCGTCTTGGCAAAAAATTATGCAGAAATACGCTTAAATTAATGTGAAGTCAGCTTGTTTTTAAGTGTTCTTTTTTTCCGTGTAGTAGTAAATCGAGTTTATAGAAGATGTATACCTACATTAATTTCAGTTAAGTTAAAAAAACAAAAAAAATTTGCCGCGTTCTTAGTTTAGTCAGAATATACACGAAGAAAAATAAAATGCACGACTGGGGTCGCACGAACTTGCTCTTAGAGTTAAAGTTGTTTAAATTTTTAAGACTTTTTATATAGAAATTTGGAAAAAAAAAATAAAATTCGTTTTTTAAAAAAAATAAAATCTGAAATTAAATTGCCCTCCAAAACAAGTATGCAGTTTTGATTGATATATTAACATGCATTTTTAGAAAAAAAATTTTCAAAATCGTTAGAGCCGTTTTTAAAAAAACTAATTTTTTATAAATAATTTTTTGGAAAAAAAGTTTAAAAACAAAATTGGTATGCCATTTTGTAGAAATCACTAATCAACATCTAAAAACAAAATTTCATAAAAATTAAATGTACCGTTTTCGAAAATTTGATTTTTCAAAAAAAAATTTTCAAAATTTTTTTAAAAATCCAAAAATTATTTTTTACAAAATTTAATTTTTGGTTTATATTTAAATTATATAAATGCTTCTTCACAAAAAGTTTCGTTGAAATCGAATAAGCAGTTTTGGAGATAATCGGATTTGAAAAAAACGGTTCTATGGCAGGTACCGTTAATAATGATTTTCAAAAAAAAATTTTTCATTAGAAGATAGACCTAAATTTTAAACTAACACTTGAATTTTTTAAACAAAATCGTTGGAGCCGTTTTCGAGATATTTCAATTTTACTAAAATCGGTATATGACAAGTACCTACCGTTATTTTTGGTCCAAAAAAATTAATTCCAAAAACCCCTCTGGAGAGTCGCCAAATAACGCTGCATACCAGGTTTTACATCAATCGGTCCATCCGTTTAGGCTGTAGCTCCTTATACAGACAGACAGACAGACTGACAGACAGACTGACAGACTGACAGACTGACAGACTGACAGACTGACAGACTGACAGACTGACAGACTGACAGACTGACAGACTGACAGACTGACAGACTGACAGACTGACAGACTGACAGACTGACAGACTGACAGACTGACAGACTGACAGACTGACAGACTGACAGACTGACAGACTGACAGACTGACAGACTGACAGACAGACGGACTTCCGGGACCCACTTTTTTGGCATTGTCTACCATCGTAATGTTATGGAAAAATGTTATCTCAAATTTTTTTTTTTGTACGAATGCATAACTTGATATATAGTACCTATATCGCAAGTAAAAAGGGCACCTTAAAATAAGATGATGCAAACAATTTCCGCTTAAAACAAAATAATTTCCGCTTAAAATAAGCGGAATCCGCTTAAATTCTGTTAAATTTTATTTTAACATGAATTTTCATCTTAAAAAACCGACAAAAAATAAAATTTTCAAAATTCTTCAGACTTCAGCTTTATTTGTAGTTTACTATACTTATTTCTAATAATGAGATATCCTGATGGTTGAGTACTCGCCTAGTGACCGAACAATTGTAGAATCGATCCAAAGTGGAAAATAAGATGATTTCCCGCTAAAATTGAGTGAATTTGTTTTAAATTTGCACATTCTAGAAATTACGAAAATTTGTCCGCTTAATTTAAGATGAAGTCATCTTTGCAAAAACCCATGCAGAAACGTGCTTAATTTAATGTAGACCGGCTTATTTTTAGGTAGTCTATTTTCTACGTGTTATCACAAAGTTATTGGTAGCATGACAACGCTTAATATAAAGTTAATTTTAAAACCCTTTGTTATCATATTTTGAATATGTACTTTCGACGGTGCGGTTATTTTTCAAACATCGAATTTCACGTTTTTGACTTTTAAACATTCATATACATATTATTTATATTTTTTTTTGTTTGTATGTGTGACTTTCATGTATTTTATAAAATCTGTCAATTCGAATATCAATCTTGCTATCTTTGTTATAGCTTTTTGACCGTTTTCTAAATTCACCTTTGTTTACCCTACTAAGATTTCGAAATTCAAAAAAATCCTCAATATTTAAATTTTTAACTTAAATTTTCTTTGACATTATGAGTAATGTTTTTTTAACAACTCTTAGACGAACTAATTTTTATTAAATTGAATTGAAAATTAATGGAAAATTTAATTATTTAAGAATAAACATCAGAGTTGAATTTATATTTTCTTAGACAAATATTAGCCATTTTTGATTATATTTCCTTCACTGCACAAAATTTATATTTCAATTAATCGAAAAGCTAGTGAAGAGAAAACACAACTCTTGAGTTGTGAATTTAAGAAATATAAATTCTGATAGATGATGCGTATTGCGTACAGCTTAAAACCTTCATCGAGGATATGTATACTTTATACACCACTTTGTCTTTGATTAAGAACGATACGTATACCTAACCTACTTCCCTTCAAGACCTTGCAAACTTACTCTCAAGAACCAAGAAATCCTGTAATAAGGGAAATCATCACAATGATGATGATGATGATATCTTATATGCTGATGTTGAAGTCGTCAACATCTATGTATGTCGTTAGAGAGTTAAGCATTTTGAATAAATTTATCTGATGTATCTCAAAAACACACACACACACACATACACACTTGTGCGTGTTTATATACTATATCGAAGATTTTCTAACATGATATAGAGATGGATTTATATGTGAGTATGAATATTAAGGAAGTAAAATGGCATTACATCAAAATGACACGCCAAACTGTATAGAGTATCTTTGTCTCTCTCTATGTACTTGTTGTGATGATTGTCTTAAAGTGTTTCTTTGGCTGAATTTGGTTGTTTCTGGGGATGTGAATTTGAATTGCCATGCAAAGATTGTGTTTAATTTGTGTATGGCTTTCTCTACAGAATAGATAATGTATTTGTGTGTGTTTGCAAAGATAAGCAATAAATTTGCACTTTTAAGTGCTCTGTAGCTAATTTAAGGATGAAGGTAGAAAGCTTGCTCCTTAAGTTTTGTAGAGCAAATTTAAATAGTAATTGGTTTTCACATACAAACAATAGCTTATACACGGAAAATTTTGCAATTATTAAACAAATTCTGATGTTTGAACATCTGTTCGGGCTTAGAAGAAAACACTGAACAAGATCAAGTTTAAGTATAAAATCACTGATTTTATTTAGAAAACTGTTAAAGAAATGAAAATTTTTGAGAAATCATGCTACAAAGTTTTCAAATGCAAATGGTAAAAATGGAATCGAGTATAAGTGGAATACCACAAGGTTGTGTCGTAAGTCTTATTTTGTTCCTTTTTGTTTTACCTCAAATAGAACACAATGCACAAAACGATTAATTTGTATAGACTTAATTGCTAAAATATGTGCTTTAAATAATGTTTATAAATTACAAAAAAAAACAGTGTTTAACAAATTAAAATCAGTTCACATGGACTTTACGTAGAAGAAAATTTATACATTACTTGTATTTATAAATACTGTGATGCTTAATTTTCAAAGGCTAAGGTAAGCTCGCCGGAATCCAAGGTTTGTCCTGCGAAAAGCAATCTTAAAACTCAGTTAGAGTAAAAACAGCGAATTATTTCCAATTATTAATGTTCTTTATTCATTCAATAGACTAACTACTTTCTTTTTCAATTATTAAATTATTTATTATTTTATTTATTACACAATGTTATACCCTAACATGCTCTGATTAGAAAAGCCACGGTCTCAGGTTGAGTGGGAATTAGCCCAGGCTCAAGATGAGAGGGAATATTCTGGTGCACACCTCCTAGCGAGGGTGAATAGAGCGCTACCTAATAACTCTAGGACAAAGCCCAGCCTCAAAGTGAGTGGGAATTAATTAAGTCCCCAGTGTACAGCCTCCTAACGAGGGTGAAAGAGTTATATAAAAAACTAAATAAACTTTTGCTTCAAAAATCGAATCAATTAATTAAAATTGAACCTCTGGCATTATAACCAAGTTGCTATTCAACTTTAGTAGCAGCGGGAGAAATACTTCTGGTATTGAAGGTTGACGATTCTTGATTTTATTTGAAAATAATACATCTACATACTAATAATCTTGCTTATACTAAATGTGAATTATAAGGAATAAAGTACACAATTTCATATATAAATGATTATAAATATTGTATGCAGTAATGTGTTGTTGTCGATGGTGGTGTGGTCTGTGGTGATGGTTTGTGCGGTTCACATTCCGGGAGGTTTATGTTTTTAATAGTCAGGGCGGCCAGTTGTAAAATTGAAGCGGTATATAGATATAGTCCGGGGGTATATACAGGACAAATGTAACACTTCGTTACAATACTAGGTCTAGTCAAAATGAACAAAACATGTTAACAAATTAGGAAAAAATCAGACTTCACTAATATTCGGTATACACAACAATAATTGTTTTAAATCCCTAAAATTCCAACACGTAAGAAGTTACAAATCATTCAAATCAAATATCAAAAAAAACAAATTCTTCACTCGTAGCTGTCCAAATGATAAAACTAATTAAAAGTTATCAATGTATATTTTCAAATAATAATATAATATAACTTAACTATGGTAGCTGTCATATAAATTTTAAAGGAGAACATTTTATTGTTTCAAACTTTTAGAACTTAGTTTTTTTTTTTTTTTTAAGTATATTGGGGTTTTAGTTTTTGAAATGGAGGTTTTTGGAATTGAATTTGCAAGTAAAAAACACTTCTCGTCATATATATACCATTGTAAAACAATTATTTTCAAAAATAATATTCAAATTTAATTTATTAATTTAATAAAATCAATTCCATTGTTAATTTTAGACAATTGATGAAATAATGATGAAATTTATTTCTCGAAAACTGTACCAATCATCTGACTTTTTCTGACCAAATGACTAGTTCAATTTCTACGAATTTTCTTATACATATGTACCTTTAATGTAGTTCTTATCGTAGCGTGTGAACTGTGCTAAGACATATTATTTTTATAAATATTTCTTTAAAAAGAAAAATTAATTTATGCCAGATTACAAAAAAAACAATTGATAAATATCAATTTTATCAATATGTTTTTTTTTTTTTCAAAAATAATTTTAAAAATTTTAATTTTTAGGAGTTAATTTATAAAAACTTTAAAATGATAAATTAACTTAAATTTTTTCCTTTAAAGAAATATTTATTAAAATATGACCAACATCTCATCTATTATACGGTATTTAAATAATAATAAATGATAAAAAGCTTATCAAATCATCAGCTGTAGTTTAAAAACCTCGAAACAGAAACAAAACAAAAAAAAAAAGATAAAAGTACTCATTGATATCAAAATTCAATTTTTATTGTGTATTAATATACGTCCATTTCCCCACCCCGGACCTATCGCAAATTTAAAAAAAAAGTATGCCAAAGTTTTGTACAAGTTTTGTACAGTTTTGTACAAGCAAAGCCGAGTTTTGTACAAGCTAACAACGAAAGTTGTAGCCAATTGAAAGTTCCGGGCTGGGGAAACGTTTCCCCAGCCCGGACATTTCTCAAAATAAAAAAAATTAAAAAAAAAGTATGCACAAGTTTTGTACAAGTTTTGTACAGTTTTGTACAACCAAATTCGAGTTTTGTACAAGCTTACAACGAAAGTTATAGCCAATTGAAAGTACCGGGCTGGGGAAACGTTTCCTCAGCCCGGACATTTTTTAAAATTGTATCAATATAAAAAAAAAAAATTCTAAAATTATCTACGAGTTTTGTACAGTTTTGTACAACAAAAATGGAGTTTTGTACAAGCTTCCAACGAAAGTTATAGCCAATTGAAAGTACCGGGTTGGGAAAACGTTTCCCCAGCCCGGACATTTCTAAAAATAAAAAAAAATAAAAAAAAAAGTATGCACAAGTTTTGTACAAGTTTTGTACAGTTTTGTACAACCAAAGCCGAGTTTTTATTTTTAGAAATGTCCGGGTTGGGGAAACGTTTTCCCAGCCCGGTACTTTCAATTGGCTATAACTTTCGTTGGAAGCTTGTACAAAACTCGATATTTGTTGTACAAAACTGTACAAAACTCGTAGATAATTTTAGAATTTTTTTTTTTTAATTTTGATACAATTGTAAAAAATGTCCGGGCTGAGGAAACGTTTCCCCAGCCCGGTACTTTCAATTGGCTATAACTTTCGTTGTAAGCTTGTACAAAACTCGAATTTGGTTGTACAAAACTGTACAAAACTTGTACAAAACTTGTGCATACTTTTTTTTTTATTTTTTTTTATTTTGAGAAATGTCCGGGCTGGGGAAACGTTTCCCCAGCCCGGTACTTTCAATTGGCTATAACTTTCGTTGTAAGCTTGTACAAAACTCGGCTTTGCTTGTACAAAACTGTACAAAACTTGTACAAAACTTTGGCATCCTTTTTTTTTTAATTTAGCGATAATTTAATTTAAAATTTGAGCTGTAGTGAAAACAGGCTATAACGTTATTTATTTGAAAAAAAAAAACCCAAAATGGTAGTTGATCTATGTATCGACTACAAGTGCTACTTCCTACTTCATAGATTTTAAATAACTTGCATACCTTTGGAAGTTACATATTTCCGCCTTAGAAATTCTTGCAAATTTTGGGAGACTTTTTGAAATAAAGCGTTGCATACCTTTGGGAGATTATTCATAAGTTCATAAGTGAAAATTAGTAGTATACTTTTGGGAAATCTGTATGTAATATTCTAATTAGGTTTTAAGGACACACAATGTAGATTTTTGTTATTAATTAAGAACGAATCAATTTAATTAATTTTGATATCAGCAATTAAATTAGATGTTCCATTGTATCTGTAAAATAATGTACATAACTCTTTGATGGAATTTGCATTTAAGTTTTGTAAGTTTTGGATATAGCTGGCTTGGTACGTATGTACCCAGTGTAAACTTAAATTAGCTCTAATTATTTAACTAAGCCTGTACAAAACTCGATTTTTGTTGTACAAAACTGTACAAAACTCGTAAATAATTTTAGAATTTTTTTTTTTTAATTTTGATACAATTTTAAAAAATGTCCGGGCTGAGGAAACGTTTCCCCAGCCCGGTACTTTCAATTGGCTATAACTTTCGTTGTAAGCTTGTACAAAACTCGAATTTGGTTGTACAAAACTGTACAAAACTTGTACAAAACTTGTGCATACTTTTTTTTTAATTTTTTTTATTTTGAGAAATGTCCGGGCTGGGGAAACGTTTCCCCAGCCCGGTACTTTCAATTGGCTACAACTTTCGTTGTTAGCTTGTACAAAACTCGGCTTTGCTTGTACAAAACTGTACAAAACTTGTACAAAACTTTGGCATACTTTTTTTTTAAATTTGCGATAGGTCCGGGCTGGGGAAATGGACGTTATTAATATCTATTATTCACGGTTAACGCACTAACAAGCATACTGATTTAAATCTAAAATAAATTCAATGATAGATAAGCTTTGTCAAATTACTCAAAGCGAATTTCACAAAATACTTAAGGGGGAAAATCCCTCTGTACAACAGCTTTTTCAATAATTTTTTTTTTGGAAAACTGAAAGCATTTATTGAAATTTGGAAAAGTACATGATATTATTGATATTATGAAGTATTGATACAGTTTTTTTAAGTAACAAAAAAAAAAAAAATAAAAATGGCTGCTCTACACACCTTTAAAGTTGACGGCTCGAGTTTGCGCCGTGCAATGCCCAGATTCAGGAACTTATTTATAATCAAAAGTAAAATTTTTTCCCATTAAAATATATTTATACGCATTGCATGAACCTAAATTTAGTAAGGAAAAGTGCATAATAATTGGGTTCATTGAATGGCCAATGAGTTATGGAGCAATTTGCAATTTATTTTAAGTCGATAGCTTTATTAGTTTTTGAGTTACGTTGCACGGCGCCGCGGAAAAAAAACGCGCTTCGAGAAAAATGCGTTTAAAGATTTCGTTTTCATTCTTTGGTAATAGGTTCAGAGTGCATGGGTTTCGGGATTATCTAGGGACTTCTGAAGCTTCATTTAAGGCTAAGAAGACTGAAAATAGTTTCTTCGGTTGATACATGCATTTTTTAGGCAAAAAAAAAAAAAAAATAATGCAAAAATAAAAAATTCCAGAGGGATTTCACCCCCTTAAGTAAAAGATAAGAGGATTCCTTCTCTTATCTTTGCTAATAAGTACACATAGAGATTAAATCTACTCTATTTGAATTTCGCAATTATTTTAAAACTTTTAAAAGGCTATTTATATCAACAAAAAGTTCATAAAGCTCAATATATAAAAATAACATTGAGACATTCGAGTTATCTTGCAAAAGGAAGTACCTTTTTGAAATACTTAATTTTGGAAGATTAAGTTTTCTTAGCGGATATTTAAGTTAGTTTGTATTTTCATGCTTCGCATATTAATAATTCATCTTCGAAACAAGACTCAATTATAGATTTTATTTTGTTTGGTGTGGCCATATTTCACATTTTTTTTTTTTTTTTTTTTTTTAAACGTATTTTTGGTTGATTTTTGATTTAAGAAATAAGAAACCGAGCTAATATTATCATCTAGCAATTAGATAAACTATGCTGCTGATTTAATTTCAATGTCAATGAAAAATTTTAATTCACCAGAAACAGGTCCGATTTTTACACTATTTTTACTATTTACTATTTTTCGTTTCATTAATCAATGGCTTTTATTAATTTTTAGTCAAAATTTTAGACAAGATGATCTTTTAATTTTTGAGAAAATCAAAACTTTAGAATAAAATGGTTATGGTTAATTTTGATTTTCTTAAAAAGTAGAGGACAGGTGGTTAAATTCTGTTTTCATAGACCAGTAAAAATATTAAAAAAAAAAAAAAAAATAGCAGGAATGAATGATGAAAAAACGGTCAAAATCACTTTTTACAATTTTTGACAAAAGTACCCATCTTAATTTTAAAAGTTGTAGGTAGTTAAATGATCTACAACTTATACTTAGATAACACGGTGTAACACTCAAAATATACGCGGGCGGAGACCTATCAGGTTTTGTAGAGCTAGTCGCATTGAATACGAAACGGTATTTGAAAATCCCCTAACACCCCCAAAATCTGGAGTTACGGGCAAAAAACGGTTTTTTGGACCTTCACCCATTGAAAAAATTCTAGCTTCGACAATTTTTTACCCATTTTCGATTTTTTTACAGTTTCTGATAGAAGATAAATATTTTTTTAACAATGTATAAAACATGTAACTCGGTTAAACCACTTAGAATTTATAAGATGTCAAAGTCCAAAAATTAAATTTTTTTTGTCATTTGCCCAACTTCGGCATCAATTTAAAGTATATGTTTTCAAAACAACATACTATTTAAAAAATATATTCTAAAACTATATCTATTTTCCAATTGATCGATGTATTTTTTATGAAAATCACTTCAAAATTGGCTTAGAAAAAAAAAATTTTCGATTTCAACCCAGATACAGAAATTCGAACTTTTAGGTATAGAACAAAAATGTTGTTTCGGCACGTAGTAGGATAAGTTGGACGCCAGGATTTGATGAAGGGTTTTTGTAGAAAAGCTCAATACAAACATTTTTTTTCTTTAAGAGGGGGGTCTATCTCCCCCCGTTTAGGTGGGAGGGGCATTTTTCTAAAAAAAAATTATCAAAATAAAAAAAAAATTATTAAAAAACAACGGCAACACTTATAGTAATAAATGATACCATTTCCAAAATTCAAAATTGTGCATTTGATTCTAATTTTTAAATCAGTATAATATTACCAATAGTTTTTGAAATAATCGATTTCAAAGTTAAAAATAGGGGAAAAAAAATTTTTGAAAACTCATTTTATACTATTTTTGTCCAGACTGTGAATTTTAGTAAATAAATTACTCCCACAGAAAACTGCTTCAATTGATTCCTTAAAGAACAGTGAAAACTATATGTTTCTATGTCTTCTAGTTTTTGAGTAAATTGAAAAATTATTTTATCAGATTTTTCTTTTTTCAAAATATTTTTTGTTTTTATTTTGCATAACACAAAAAAAATATTGGGAAAAACTTATTTTTTGTTTTTAATTTTTTGGATTTTGTAGTAATGAACGTCTTTATGTTTCAAGTAAAGATAAAGCTTGAATTTTTTAAAAACTAATAGTAATTTCGATTGGCAGTCCGGAATCATTCTGAAAGCGTTTTATTCGCACAAAACTGACAGTTTTGTATGAATAAAATTTTTTCAGAATGATTCCGGACGCTTCCGGACTGCCAATCGAAAACGCCATAAAATATAAATTTTTTGATTTAAAAAAGTTTGTAAAAAAATTGTTTGACTTTTGAAAATTTCAATAAAGCATTTTTTTTTTGTTTTTGAAACTTTCACTTTATTTTCAAATTCAACGATCTTTTTTTGGTGTAGACAAAAACTGCTACATAATTTAGGCTTTGAGAGAGAAAACATTTTTGTTTTACAAGTATCTACCCCACCAGTTTCGATGTATGTAAGTCTTCAAATACAAAAAAAAAAATATACAGAAAAAAAAAAAATGTATAGAAAATCATCAAATTTGAGTTGTTTCTTCATTGATGCAATAAATTTAATTAAATAATTTAAATACTTCATTCCATAATAAAACAAACTTCTACATAAGAAAGTTGTATTATCTAATAAATTTTTAAGGGCCATTTGCTTCTTGATCAAGAACAAAATTCAAAAAATTCTTTGCGTCGTCCAACTTCTCAATTTCTGGAGTATTCAAAATAAGTGTTGCCTGTCTAGCATTTCAATCGACATTGTGTGTGCATGTGTTCAAAGTTCTTATTTTATTTTTTTACAAAAGTGGATAAGGATATAATATTTCCCTTCTCAAATTCATTTTTGTCAAAACAAAAACAAAACAAAAAAAAGACCACTTATAACAAGAAGCACAAAAGTCGTACAGTTCTGAGCTATGCATTTTGTAATATGAATTTGTGTATTTCTTGAAAGTATTTTTCTTTTTTCTTTTTTTTTTTAAGTTAAACTCTTGCTTGAGGTATAGGATTTTTGTTGGAATGCTTTATATCCCTTTTGTATTCTTGATAATATGCAAGTTGATGCATGGTATATTGTGTGTTCTTGAAATTTTGCATCCTTCATAGAATGTTTGATGGGAGAAATTTTGTGCAATATGAGTCACAAAGAGATTACTTGATAATTGAAAAATTTATCGATGTAAAAATTGTTACGAATTCCATACAATATCAAGCCAAAGGCGTTTGATAAAATTAAAAAAAAAAAATGAGAAATCAATCAAATAATAGTTTTTTGTTTGCTTTTTTAATTCCACAAATAATTCCGAAGCTAATTATTTTTGACTAGTACAAAAAATTAAATCGACTCAATTATTTACATCAATATGAAAAAATATTTAATAATCATTTATTTTATCATACTAAAAATCATTATTTAACTTTAAGAAATTTAATCTTTTTTTTTATTATCAATGAACAATCAACAATCAGGAATCCTACAAATTCGCTTTGAAAAATCAAAAAAGTTTCCAACAAAATAAAATAGCTTGTTAAATTTTATTTTATTTTTTTCTTAAAAAAAAAAAAAAAAATAAAATAATATATAGACATGAAAAAAAAGCAGATAAAAATGTTATTTAATTATAAAATTCGAGTTTAAAACTTTGTTGGTTAATGAAAGTCAATTTTTGAAAAGTTCAAGTACATTTTTATGGAAGTGTTAATTGGAAAATATTAAATATCATATAACTAAAACTAGACTGGTGCAGTTTGAATTGCAATTTTTTTTTTTAGTTTTATATGAATTTCGCTGTTTGTAAATTTAATTGAAGTTAAAGTGCATTTTCGTGTGCAATGACAGTTTCATGATGATGACAACAATTTAAAAAGATATTTAAATTATAAATTGAGTTTTGTTAATTTATAAATTTTCAAAGATTTGTCTATCGTTTTTGGTCTAGTTTTTCAGTGAAAGATTCAAGTTAAACTTGAGTAAGCTTGCCAAATTTGATGACGTAACTTTGGTATTTACTCGCGGAAATAAACAATAATGTTTTTCTTTAATCATCTGTAGGCACGCCTACACGGGTGCGAATTAAGTTTCTACTTTTTCATGTTGCTAGAACTTTTGTTTGTCTCATATTTTATAGAGAATACGTATAGAAAATTCGAATAGTGTAGATATTCACAACATATTTTATAGAGAATACGTATAGAAAATTCGAATAGTGTAGATATTCACAACTCCAAAAAAGGGACTTTTTTGCACCCATTTTTTTTTGAAAATTGTTATTTATTTTATTTTATCGCAAATTCGCACCTCTGTGCTGTATTTTCATATATCAAAAAATTGATTTTTCAAAAAATTTACATTTGTTATATAAAAAAAAAAATCGGTAAAATTAAACATTAATTTTGTATACCTATTGTAATTTTCAAATCTTAAAACAGTATCAACTTTTTTATTAAAAGTAAAAGTGCATTGGCCTTTGCCAATAATTGATTTTTTTTTTCAATTTTCGAAAAATCAATTAATCATTACTTTTTTGTTTTAATAGATAGGTGAATGAAATTTATACAGTAGATAGGTAATCAAATAAATTATGATTGTGCAAAATTTCAATTAATTTCATATTCAAAATTCTGAGATACCGGCGAAAAGATGTTCTTTTTCTAAACACGTTATATCTTTTGATCTAGAGCACATAATAAATTTATTTAACTTTAATACGCATGCTGATAATATTATTATTTCATTTAATATATAACACATAACGGTACGTGCTCTACAAGTTATATAATCTTTAATTGAAAAACTTGAAAAATACCTCAAAACTCCTGTGAAGATTTGTTGCCGATGACCAGCCAGCAGTAGAGGAAGTACCGTAATCTCAGTTTGAAATTTCGACATGGTTGGATTTAAAAAATTCTTATTTTTTTTTGTAGGCATGGTAGAAATATGATTGAAGCGTCATATAAAAGGTGAAATAATAATGATATAAAATTTAAAAAATGGATTTAATGGCATTAGAAGAGAAAAGAGATTGATTGTTTTGCTTTTTTTATGAAAACTAATTGGGTTAAAAAAATTCTAGCTCTTTTTGTAGATGTTGTATAGACATGGACGATATAAATATTTTGAGCTGAAACAATAAGCTTTCAGATTATATAAAATTTATTGTAGGTATAAAAAAGTTATATTTTTTCGATTTTTTTAAAATGATTTTTAAGGTTTCACTTCAAACAAGTGTGAATCAAACACATGATTTTTTTTTGTACAGTGTCTTAAATAAAAAGTTTTAATCAAAATATAACTTTCAATTTTGAATTCAATCTGAATTTGTCAAAAAATCAAAAATTATAATTTTTCGATAAAAATAGGCTAAACACATAAAAAAGTAAGTTACAGAAATTGTAGATACATTTTTTGCTGCGATTTCAAATTAGAACAAATTTTGGTCATATGTTCACATACCAAAAATCCATAAGACTAATTACCTACAAATCAGCTATGCACTTACTATAACCATCAATTGTTTCTAAAATGCACAACCAATTTTGAAAAAAAAAAAAAATTGGATTTAAAAAAAAACTTATTTTATTTTTTTAATCCAACTTTCGGTAGTTCAGTTATTTTGAAATTTACACTGAACCAAATCCTTACGTAAATACAACGAAAAAATTCGTTGAGCCAACGAAAATTTAATTAATTTTCAGCCGATGAAAAATTTAATTGGCTCAACGAAATGGCTTTCATACGTTAATGAAGAACTTCATCAATCAACGAAAACTGTAGTATTTTAATGAAATTTTTCATAAAAATTTTTGATAGAGAGTTAATGAATTTTTACATCACTTTACGAAATTTTTCAACGATTAACGTAAAATTTAATTAACCACGGTGATATTTTTCGTTAGTCAATGTATTTTTTAATTAATTTATGAAAGAACTTTCGTTAGCTAACGAATTTTTTCGTAAATTTTATGACAATTTTAATTAAATTACGAAAAAATATTCGTTAGCTAACGAAACTTTTCGTTGTATTAATTATTTTTTTTTTAGTAGATTAAAGTATTATTTATTTATTGGACTTGTTAAATTATTAATTTACAGTCCAAACCAAAAATTGGCGTTTCGTTAACTGATGTATTTTTTCATAAGCCAATGTAATATTTCATTAGTATATGAAGAATTTTCATTAGCTTATGAAGATTTTCGTAAGTTAATGTTGAATTTCATAAGTTAATGAATTTTTTCGTTACTTAATTAAAACTTTGATAAAGTAAGCTAAAAATTCTTATTTCTATTCTTTAAAATGAGTATGAAATTTTTCGTTAATTGATGAATCTTTTCATTGAATGGATTTTTTGGCACTAAAAAGGGAGAAAAAGTGTATGAAACGTTTTCATTAATTGATGAAGGTTTTCATATTACGTAAAATTACATATTTTCGTTGAGCCAACGAAAGTTTCGTTGGGCCAACGAAAATGTAGTGTATGAAACGATTTTCGTAATTTTACGAAATTTATTATTTTCAGTGTAACTTTTAAATGTATTGCAACATTTCAATGAAACGATTTTGATATTTTTTTTTTTCTAAAAATGCATCTTTTCCAAAAAACGTATCAATTTTTTTTACAAACAGTTCGATGAACTTTTTCAAGTTTTTGAATTGCATACCAATTTTTTTTTTTTTTTTTTTGAAAAATGTTTGAAAACCTAGAATGATTCAAAATTATTTAAAAAAAAGAACAATTTAAAAGATTTTTTTCTAAATGCTTTTTATTGTAGGTACAAGAAACTAAAAGTAATATGTACTTTCCTTAGAGGTTAAAACCGCTTAAACATAATTTAGGTTTAAAATAATTTTATATTTTTTTTTTTAAACAATTTTTGACATTACCTTTAACATAAAATGTTCAAAATTATGAGGTAAATATTTTTTGCTTTCACACTCATTTAAAGAATCACTATTGACATTTTTTTTTTGTTAATTTCATTTAAATTTGATTCGAGAGGTGATAGTGCTGGGTTTGACTGGACTGTTAAATAAAAAATAGATTTCAGTGAAAAGGAGGAAATACTTTCGGAGTCTCATTTTTGGTTTGCAAAATCAAAAAGATATGCAAGACTGAGCTTCAACTATTTTATAGTTAAAAAAAAAAAAAAATATATATATAAGCTATCTTACTTTCTATAAACCTCCTTGGATTCTATATTTCAATATCTACTCAAATTCAACCAATTTAAAGAAAACCCAAAAACAAACCCTGTCAAGCATGAAATCATCCCCCAAAGCTTGAAAGTGCTTCTTTGATTGAGTGTTGATAAAAAAATCATACATACCTATATAATCACTCTTGTACCTTTATATCCTTTTTGCCATCAATTTTTCATCTGTAAAAGTTCTCATAACAAAAAAGATGAAGAAGATTGATTTTAACGAATTGTTACAACGAAAAAAGGAGAAAGACAGAAAAAAAAACTAATAATGACAATGTGTATAAGGTAGGCATCAAAAAATAAAATAGATTCTGGGTAATCGAGAGGTTGCCAACTCACATAACCCGTATTTATATAGACCTAACAGAGGTTCGACGAAATTATGCTCACACCAAAAAGAACTACTTCTATAAGACACAAATAATGTGCCAAAAGCAAGTAGGTTGATATGCGGGCTTGAATAAATGCACGTAATTTAAACATCCTTATATTCTGCCAGAAAGTTGTGTAAGAAGACTACAAAGCAGGTGTAACAGAGCAGAGATATAGGTAAAAGGTAAATCCATTAGACAAACTACTAAATTATTCATGCAGCAACAAAAAAAAAAAAAAAAAAAATAAAGGTTCATTCTCTTTTGCCAACACCTTCATCTTTTCAAGTGAAAGTAGGTAGGGTAGTGCACAAAAGATGCTTGATGTTGTATATTATATATATCTTCGTCCTGCCATCAAACTAAAATTTGTTGTTGTTGTGTGATGATTTTTCTTCTTCGTTTAAGTTTTCAGCTTCCACCTAGTTAGTTCTTTTTGGCAGGATACACCTTCATTTTTATGATTTTTCCAAGTAAATTTTCTTTCGAAAAATATAGATACTGAAGGTGATGAAAATAAGGAGGAAATTTTTGTTGGATATAGTGTTAAACTATATTTCTGGCTCGTTGACTGTTTCTACTTGGTTGCACATTTACTTGTGACTTTTTGTTGTTGTTTTTGCAAGTTGATGCTATGAAGGGTTTTTGTAAATTGGTTGAATATTATTTTTGTGTTTATTGATACCAGGTTCAAATAGATTGATATATATTAGACAAGTCGAATATGAAATATTCAGCCAATTTGGGGGTTTTCTCTTGATTAGCTGTAAAGTTGGCAATTTACACCTTATTATTATTTATACCAATTGACGATGGTCCAGAAATATTAACATAAGGTTTTATCGTGAGTTGGTACATATGCCATTTTGAAGAAATAATAAATTTACGCATAGAAACAAAATTTCAAAATTTTTCACCAACCCGTTTTCAAAAAATTGCTTTTTCAAAAAAAAGTTTGGAAATATTTTTTTAAAATCCAAAAATTTGTTTTTTTGAAAATTTTCTAAAATTTTAATATTACTTTTACGCTTAAACGCTTTTGTATAAAAATGTTCGTTAAAATCGGGTTAATCTTGTACGAGATATTTAGAAACAAAAAAAAAAACCGTTTTATGGCAGGTATCGTTAATAACGGTACAAAAAACATTTTTTTTTATTTCAAAAGTTGGCTCTTATGTGTAATACCTACTACACATAAAAATTTTAATCAAAATCCTCGGAGCCATTTTTTATTAAATTTTTCTATTTCCGTTATATGACAGGTAACGTTAGGTCATAAACATAGATTTAATTTTTTTTTACGAACAAAAATTGCCCTATAATACGTACAAATATGGCAAGTGAAAAAAAAATTACGCATACGCCACAGTGACCATTCAAATTTAAACATTTTTTGCTATCGATGCATTGTAATAAAAAAACTTTTGCTAACTTATTTTGCAATGGAAATATTGAAGATACAGTCAATATTTTTCGTTTTGGGGGTAACAGTACCCGCAAGAATTATATGACTTATTTGTGCGTTTAACTTTTATCTTCTTCAATCATTTAATTTGGCAAAAAAAAAAACGCCAAACTATTACCAAAACACGAATTTACTATTTTCTACTGAATTAAAAAAAATAGAATCTTTCACATAAGTTTATATATTTTCATACAAATCTTTCTAATTAGTCCTCCCTAAATTCTTTATACAAAAAAAAAAAAAAACATAAATAATCTTATTCTCAAATTACTCATAATTAGTGCCAACTCACAAAGTATGATAAAGAAAAAGACAACCTTTTTTTTTGTGAAGACCCTGACCTGTATAAAACACTAAAAAAAGAAAAACAAAAAATAAAAATAAAATACACCAAAACCACACGATGATAATGTTTTTCTCTCTTTCACAAAATATATAAAACAACACGAAAATTAATTAATTAGAAGTCGTTTTCTGAAAATGAAAAAAAAAAAAAGTTCAAAATAAAATAAAAATTCAACACCTAATAACAGTTTTACCTTGAAATACACACAGAGAAAACTTCCTTTCCTCTTAGCCATTGTGGCGTCCGTCCGTCCGTCGTCATCGTCCTTTGGGGGTAATGTCGTCTAGCTAATTACAGACCATTAGCAACAGGACGATGATGATGATGAATAAGAAGAAGAACAAAATTCACTTATATCCCTGCCATAATTGCAACAAATAAATCCTCATTATCTCACATATACTACCTACCACACGAAAATACCAAAACACCAAACCCAACAAACTAATAGACAATCAACGAAAATAACATTCTAATCCCTGTAGTATTTAATGTTTTTTTTTTTTTTTTCTTGCTATTTCGTCCTGTATTTTAATAATAATAATAATACGTTTCACTCATAGCCTCCATAGAATAGTGTCCTTAATTTAATTGTGTGCGATAATGTTTAGCAAATAAATTCTCATCCTGATAAATGCGATATTCTAAGAATTAATGCATTTAGCAACACATCACACTCCTTCTCTGTTTTTGGAGGGGAGGCTTGTAGCCTTGCAAAAAGGATAATACATAATATTCTATTCTTATTCACTATATTGCATCACATTTGTCTGCATTAAGGACTCATTAAGGATTTAAGCTCTTATGTAGCTATCCTTTTTTTGTTGTTGTTATTGTTGTTGTTATTTCAAATTAAGTTTAGCGTTTTGCCGCTCATAAGGCCATTATCGTAACTCAAATTCTATGAGAAATAATGACTTTTGATAAAAACAAAAAAAGGACACCAACCATACGAGACTTTATCTATAAATTCTGCGGAGAATCATAAATATTCTCCTGTGTGTTGTGTGCAACTCTGCCGGTGTACCTACCAACTTTGTGGTGTAGGTACTCCGTACCGCACAAATTATTATCTGCAGGATAATATTTTGTGCCCTCTTGTTGCTCTTCTCATTCATGTTTGTGTGTGTGTGTATTGGTACAAAATTGAGGAAATGCAGTGAAAACAACAATGAACCCAACCGAACGCAACACACAAAAAAGGACTCATAAATGGCTCGTTTTTGGTATTGGGTACAACGACGAGAATATAAGAATCTGCCTGGAAGTTGTACGTTAATGTAAAATTCCATTAACACTATTCGTATGCTATTGACAGACTGAAAAGCTGGACTTTCAACAAAAACTTTTCACCTTTCCGGGTGATGTCCCCGGCCGCCATTGTTGAGGGTGGTTTTGCTTGCAGAATATAACAAAGAGAAGTGAAGTGGGAGTGGTTGGAAGTGTTGGTGAAAGTTTGGTCACAGATGACCTAGCGCCTCTGCCTCTTTTATAAGCTGATTCTATAGTAAGGATGATGTATTTTTTTGTTGTTGTTTTTGTTTGTTGCTGTAGAGCTAAGGACAAAGTTATACTTTTTTTTTTCAAAAAGGCACCTGTGTTGTTATTTGGAGCAGTTGCTTCTTGTCATTTGGGCTGGCTTTTGTCCTGGGAATTTGGTTGCACGAAATAAAACAAAAAATAAAAAAAAAAAAAAATGAAAATAAATTATACTTCCAACACAGAAAGACACGTTTTTTAGCGCTCTTTTGGGACATTTTCTTCGTTCTTTGTTATAAAATTTTTTTTTTTTGTTTTAGGGTACATATTTTAATGGCTTTTGGGAATAGGCTTAGTTACGCAGAAAAATTCGATGTTTGCATAAGTAAATTGAAGTTTTTTTTTTAGATAGTGTTTTCTTTTGAAATTTTAAAACAGAAAAATATTCTTTTTAAAATGTACAGTTTTTTTTTTTTGTTTATTTGTGGGATAAAAATAATGTCAAATGATTTGCTGACAAAAGTTTTCAAGTGATTATATTATTTTAAGTCGAAACTTAACACAAAAATCTTCAGAATTAAGGCTGTTTTATTTTTAAGTTTCGAAAAAGTTTGACAAAAGAAATTAGTTTAATTTTGATATGCAGCATTGACATACTATATTTTAGGTCCATCGGGAATCAGTGTTTAAAATTTTTAATATGAAAAACTAAGGATTCCCCCTACAACACTTTTTGGTGCCAGTTAATTTCAATTGATATTTACCGGTTTAAAAAAAAAAAATAAAACCTTTCCCCACGAAAGGGCTTATTGTTCAAAATCCGCTTTTGACTGATATTCAACATAATTTATCTGTGATACTCAATGGAGCAAACCATTTGATTTATGGAAGCGATCCGTGATATCCGCTATTAAAGAGATCTGGTATATTTGTCAGTAACCTAGTACTCTCCCGAGCAACCTGTGATGTTTCACTAAGCAACGTGATACCAAAGAGCTCTGGGATATTTACTGGACAGTTTGTGATATCTACCGTACCAACATAATATTAAAAATAACAAAAAAAATCTTCAATACTCTTACTCACCTTGGTAACCTGTGATATTAACCGTGGAACTCATGATACTTATAAGGTCAACCGGTGATATTAACCGTACCAGCTCATTATATTAAATTCACCTTGCATACGCATGTGATACTTACCAGGGTTACCTGTGATGCTTATTAGAATAATCCGTGATACATACAGAAGAAGCTGTGATATTTACCAAAGTTTTCCATGATACTCACTGTGGAAAACCATTATATTTATGGAACATCTTGTGATACCTGCTAACCAGTTCTACTTGTAATGTTTCCGTAAATTATGTGATACTTACCGGAGAGATCTAGGACAATTGTTGGAAATCCTGAGGTATTTACCGGTCCAACTTATTACTTACTAAAGGAAACTCTTAAAACTCATTACGGTAGCCTGCGATATTAACCGAAAAAATCATGATACTTATAAGGGGAACCTGTGATAGAACCTGTGACCATAGAAATCTGTGATATTTACCACATCACCCAAGATACTTCCCTTAAAACAGTTCATACGCCCATAGGAAAAACGTGATAGTATCCTGTGATACCTACTGAAGAAATTCGTGATACACACAGGTGAAATTTTTGATATAAACCAGATTTTTCCGTGGTACTCAATGCGGTAGACCATAATTCAATTCTAAATATTCAACATCTGCGTTCGACTGATGTTCAGCTCTCCGTGATAACTAAACACAGCGTGATATGCAGCGATCTGTGATACTTACCAATGTACTGAAAAAAAAAATGTTATATTTACTGTATACGCTGTGGTAGCAACATACTTACTTTTTAAAGGAACACTTAATATTCACCGCGGAGACCTGTGATATTTGGCAAAGAACTCATGAATCATGATATTTATCAGAACACCCTGTGATACATTGGAGCAGTCCATGATACTAACAATATAGGTTTTGATAAATACTAAAGCAAAAAGTGACAATAACCAGGGCAGCGTGTGAAACTTTCCATGATAACCTGTGATACTTACTGGAGTAGTCTGTGATATTTATAAGAGAAATGTTTGATACAAAATTTATTAAAATTTGAGCCTAAAACTTGAAATGTTGAGTTCTTGACCGTAACCCGAAATTTAAACCTAGCTATAAAATTTTAAACACTACTGTTTCAAAAATTTCCTTTTAATATCACAAAACTATTTTTGAATATTCCACACTTGCATTTACTTGCATTAAAGATTTAAGTGGATGATAACGTAAAATCTTATCTTATAAAAATTAAATGAGACATCATTTTTTTCAATTACATCGCATTATCTTTGATAATAATTTATAAAAGAAAGCTTTTTTGTTATCGATAACAGACATTATCTACTATTTTATCAACTTATTTTTACTATAAATGCAATAAGTCAAGATAAATGAAACTGCAGTGTTATAAGTGATTTTCATTCAAAAAGTGTTAATAGAATACCAGATAAAAATGGAACTTTTAACATATTTAATATCGATAATTTTCATTCTGTTATCGATTTTTTTCTATTTAGTCCAACGACGTATGAGTTATTGGAAACGTCGTCAAATACCTCATATTGAACCGAATTTATTCACCGGCAATTTTCAAGATGTCACCAAAACACGTCACTTAGTCGATCCAATGCGTGATCTTTATACAAAATTCAAAAACTCTGGACCTTTTTGTGGAATCTATTTCTTTCAAAATCCAAGTGCTTTAATATTTGATCTTGAATTGATAAAAAAAATTCTAGTCAGAGATTTTAATAATTTTATTGATCGTGGAGTGTTTTACAATGAAAAAGATGATCCAATTAGTGCGCATTTATTCTCAATAGAGGGCGCTAAATGGCGTTCATTAAGATCGAAATTATCACCGACTTTCTCATCGGGCCGAATGAAGTTTATGTTTCAGACAGTTGTTAAAAATGCTCAAGATTTTGTCAAAATTCTTGATGAATTTGTTGGAGAAGAGGGCGCTGTGATCGAATTGAAGGATTTAAATGCAAGATTTACCACAGATGTTATTGGATCATGTGCTTTTGGTTTGGAGGTGAATAGTTTGAAAGATCCAAATGCACAGTTTCGAATCTATGGACAAAAAATTTTCTCCGAACAAAGACATGGATTGATTATGATGTTTGTGAACAGTTGTCCGAGTTTGGCCCGAAAATTGGGTATGAAAGTAACCAATGACGATGTTGAGGAATTCTTTATGGGAGTAGTGAAGAAAACTGTGGAGTATCGTGAGAAGAATAATATCAAACGAAATGATTTTATGAATATTTTGATTGACATGAAAAATGATGGACAAACTGGATTGACTTTTGAGGAAATTGCTGCTCAGACTTTTGTATTTTATTTGGCAGGTTTTGAGACTTCTTCGTCGACAATGTCTCACGCATTGATGGAATTGGCTCAAAATACTGAAATTCAAGACCGTTTGAGGGCTGAAGTGAATGAGGTTCTGGCGAAACACAATGACGAGTTGACTTATGACAGTCTTGAAGAAATGCCTTATATGCTTCAAGTGTTTAATGGTAAGTTATCACACCTTTTTCCAAGATGCCTCAATAATATCATCAATTTTTCTGTACACTCAAGAAACCCTTCGGCGTTATCCAGTTTTACCATTTCTTCAACGAATGACCATCGATGATTACTCAACTGGAGATCCAAAGTATAAAATTGAAAAGGGAACATCAATTTTTATTCCTGTTGAACCAATTCACATGGATCCCGAATATTATCCCAATCCAGAAAAATTTGATCCTGACCGGTTTACACCAGAAGAAATAGCTAAACGTGATACTGCGGCTTATATGCCTTTCGGTGAGGGTCCCCGAAAGTGTATTGGACTACGATTTGGAAAAATGCAAGTTCGCATTGGGTTGGCACATTTAATTAAGAATTTTAAATTTAGTGTTTGTGATAGAACTCAATATCCATTGAGATTTGATAATAAGCAATTGGTTTTACAAACAACTGATGGTATTTATCTTAAGGTTGAGAGAGTTTAGTATAAAAGAATATTTTTGTCTGTGTAAAAAGCTTTATTTTGAAAGCTATGAAAATATTAGATTGTGATAAAAAGTTTAATAAAATTAAATAAAACAAAAATAAATTAGTTGATCAGGTCAATTTTAATTTGGGGAAAATTAATTCTCAGGTCTTATATTTTTTTGGTGAGTGGTCATGCTTCTGATCAATTTATTTAGGGTGGTTAACGATGATTCTGATATGATTTTTTTGACAACTTTTCACCTAACAAGTAATAGCTTTTATAAGACTTTTATAATATTTTCATTGAAAGCAACATTCTTATAAAAGTTTAAACTTCGTCAACAGTTTCTTAAAAGTTGTTTAGAAAAATTCCAAAAAGTCTATGTGAACTTCGATAATATTTCGCTAAGTAAGTTTATAAAAGTTAAAGATACCAAACATTTCGGAAAGTTAAAAAAGCCTTTTAAAGAACTTTTAGAATATTGTAAGAATTTTAAAGTTTTAAAGCGTTTTAAAGTTTCCGTTCTGAAAAAACTTACCGAAGCTTTACCGAAGTTAAATATAGTAGTTAATATAGTATCTACTTTATTATACAGGACGAATCTTTGTAAGTATTCTATAATTGCTTATTTTCACAGGAAGATACAAAAAAAAGAAAAAACAATAATATTTATTTTTGACAGGTTTTCAGTTAATTTTCTAAAATATTAATCTTTTAATATAAGTCCCCATCGAAATACAAAAAAAAAAAAAATATACAATACCTACTCGTAAGTAAATAAATGAAATGAAAATCTCTAGGATTTTCTTTAACTAATACCTGCCCTACCCTACTCAATATACCTAACTCTCATTTTCCATAATTTGATCCTTAAACAACAATATAATATTTTTTTTTCTTATATAACTAAGGTATCCCTAGCAAATAAGCCCTCCATTTTATTTCACATTTTCTTTTTGTGTCTTGATTGTAGACATAAAAAAAAAACAAGTTTTCATCCTGAGAAAATCCTTTGTTGGAAATTCTTTTTTACAACACAATACGGGACTCACCAGCCAATAGGAATAAAAGATGCGTATTTTATACATTTATAAGGTACCTATAAGTACAAACACAGTGATTTCCAGAATAAACCAATTTCAATCCCAGAAAATAAAAATACAACAAAAAAAAATAAAAAAATAACAGCTAAGTAGGTACCTTAATTCCCATCTTCACAATAATAATACATAAATTGTCCACCTCAAATAATATAAGCTAACAAAAAACAAAATCATAACTACCTTTTTTTTTTGTGTGTGTTGGGTAAATAAAAATGGTATTGTCTTTTCGACCATAACAGACAAAGAAAAAAAAAACACAAATTTTCTAGTAATAAAAATGAAAGACAATGTTCTTTTTGGCCTTTTGGGGTTTTCGTTATGAAAAAAGAATGAAACCATGATACCAATCCTACTAGTAGCCCCCTCGCTACTTCCTCCCCCGTGGAGCAATAACAATTTTAGTTGTTGCCTCTGGGATATTTCCCTACCAGGGTGGAGTTGATTTCTCTTCTCTTTTTTTTTGCCTCGAGGTAAATAATTTGTTGTTTCTACTTTTTCAATCTTCATTTTTTTCTTAACTTGCGCTAAAGGTTCTACTATCGAAAATGAACTCTTAGTCAACTTGGATATGACTTCGGTAAGTGAGCTTATAGAAGTTATATAAATAGCAAGGATCAGAAAGTTCAAAGTAATTGACAAAAGACAATTGTACTTATTTTTTTTTAATTTTCAAAACTTTGTTTAATCAATTTTAAGCCTCTTTAAGATCTTACAATAAAAATGTTATCAAACAAAGTTATAGCTGCGAAAGCTTTCCGAAGCTTTACCGAAGTTGAAATGTAGGTTTTTTTTTGTATGCTTTATAGAATTCATGGACAAATTTAAGTTTTCCATTTTTAAGCATAAAGATCCAACCAAACTATGATTATAATTCATCTCTTCAGGTAGGATAAACAAATATAAGTAGATAGATATTTTTAAAATAAAGAATACAAGAAAACCAACATCAGAAAGTTTGCTTCTTTGGTTTTCGTTCATAAAGAATTTGTGCGATTTTCTTTTTTTTACTTATTTTTTTTTGTATATACAAAAATTCTTTAGATGAGAAAATATTTTTTAATTACAATTTGTATGATTTTTTCATTGAATGTTGCGGACTTATTTTATGGAGTTGTCGGTTATAACGAATAAGATTGTTCTATTTAAATTGTGTGCATATTTCTGAAAGAAATTAAAAATATTTGTAGATACCTTAGAAGAAAGCTATATAACTAACCATCAACTTTATCAATGTTATTCTATCTTTTTTTTTCATGACATAATAATTTCTATATAACAAATTAATAAAGGAAAAAATAAATTAATTCGTTGGGATTTTTTTCCTTTTCTAATTAAAAATAAAAAAAAAAATGAATTTTCTATTTGGTTTTTTTTTTTTTTTTTTTTTGAAGTAAAAACTTCTTTAGTATCGTAGTGATTTGAAACAAGATGAAACGAAAAAGCGACAAGAAAAATCTATTGATCATAACTTTTTTTGTTTTTGTAGATAGATGAATGAAATTTATACAGTAGGTAGATAGGTAATTAAATAAATTATGTATGTGCAAAATTTCAAATTAATTTCATATTCAAAATTCTGAGATAACGGTAAAAAGATGTTCTTTTTCTAAACACGTTATATCTTTTGATCTAGAGCACATAACAAATGTATTTAACTTTAATACGCATGCTGATAATATTACCTTTCATCTAATATATCACACATAACGGTACGTGATCTACAAGTTATATAATCTTTAATTGAAAAATTTGAAAAATACCTCAAAACACATGCAGTAGAGGAAGTACCGTAATCTCAGTTTGAAATTTCGACATGGTTGGCTTTAAAATATTCTTACTTTTTTTGTTGGCATGGTAGAAATATGATTGAAGCGTCATATAAAAGGTGAAATAATAATGATATAAAATTTGGTATAGGTTGTCTTTTAAAAAATGGATTTAATGGCGTTAGAAGAGAAAAGAGATTGATTGTTTTGCTTTTTTTATGAAAACTAATTGGGTTAAAAAAAATTCTAGCTCTTTTTGTAGATGTTGTATAGACATGGTCGTTATAAATATTTTGAGCTGAAACAATAAGCTTTCAGATGGTATAAAATTAATTGTAGGTTGTCATATAAAAAAAGTTATGGAATAAAAAAAAGTTATATTTTTTCGATTTTTTTAAAATGATTTTTAAAGTTTCACTTCAACCACGCGTGAATTGCACACATGATTTTTTTTTTTTAACCTAATTGATTGAAATTTTTTTTTTTCGTTACTATATTTATGGTTATTTTCTTTACATTTTACGTTGCGTTTTATTGAAAAATTTGTACGTTTTCAGTATTCAACTTTCTTGTTAAAAAAAAATGATTACTTTAAGAACGTGTTTTCATTTAAACTTGACTATGTTTTCAAATAAATACATAATTACATTCTTCTTCTTCCTTTTTTTCTCGGCGCTGTTATGATCTCGATGTCGAGGGGATCATAACCTTCCCACGTTACTGCTTCACACTAGTGATCCGCCTGTGGGGTTCGCCGGGTTGACCTCAGAAATCGGCGGCAAGCCTCCCGGTTTTGTATTGTTCCGTTTCTGAGGCCAACTGAATGCTGGTGTTTTTGCATTTGCTTGTACCAGGAGTTTTTAGGCCTACCTTTCTTTTTATTTCGTGTTGGAACGTTATATGATATTGCTTTTTTGACGGGGTTCTCAGGATCTCTCCTTTGAACATGGCAATACCAACTGAGTCGGTCGTGTTCAATTTTTTGGGAGATGGTATTTTTAACATGAAGGCTTCCTCGGATCTTCGTACTTCTAATTCTATCAAGCTTTGTTACTCCTGCTGTCATGCGAAGCATCTTCATCTCAGCTGCCGTTAACTTACTCTCATACTTTTTGTACATTGTCCAACATTGTGAACCGTATGTGAGTGCTGGACGCACAACTGCGGTGTAGAGCCTTCCTTTCAGCTTAGGGGGCATTTTTCGATCACAGAAGATAGCAGAATTTTCCCGCCACTTCATCCACCCTACGCTTACGCGATGATTGATATCGTCATAATTACATTATGTACTCATATTAACTTTATCTACTTGTGAAGTTAAAAATTATTTACAAATTTATATATAAACACGTGTTATTACAAAAAAAATGTTTGTATTACATTTTTCGGAAAAAGTTTAGTAAACTTTTATAAGAAAATGAAAAACTTGAAAAAATTAAAAATAGGTATAAAGGATGTTTAGAAATCAAGTATTCCATCTGGCTATGAAATTTCAAATCATTGACTTACAAATTGAACAAAGCTCTTTCCAATTTAATATCAATTTACACACATACAAAATCAAATCCTCTTTCATTTTCTTGCATTTATTATTATTTTTTTTTTTCTATTTAAATCCTTGCAGAAAATCCTTGCAATTTTCTCTCACATCATTGTGTTTCACATTCATGTGTAATACCCTTACAAAGAATCAATAGATTTTGGCTTCACAATGGTATTATTTTCATCGATCTACTACAAAAAAAATAAAAAAAGAGTATAAGACAACCTAACGGAAATCCAGACAATTTTTATTTTCGACAAAGCTTTCGGAAAATTTATTTACACCAGCACAATCTTTTCACTTTTCTATTCCCTTTTTTTTTTTTTTTCTTTGATAAACTGATTCTAATAAATAAATTTTATCTCTATATAAGATATAAAAGCAAAAAAAAAAATACCATCATGACCAAAGATAGAGAAATTTAGAAATCGAATAAGAGACTTACAATTTCTAAGTCTCTTCATAAACCACACAACTAGACAAAGACAACTACAGTGAAATGAATAAATTCCTTTGACATCAGAAAACATCGTTTGCCATAAATCCAAGGCTATTAAATCATGACGAATGAAGGAGAGTTACAATATAATATAAAGGACATGCAGCATAGAAAATAAATTTTCTGCAAAATTGCTTAATCTTTAAAAACAGTAAATAAACATAAGTTAATGGTAGGGTAGTTTATTTAATGTTTCGGAATGAGAGAGTGGAAAAGGGAGAGAATAATTGAGGTTTTTTGATGTAATGTATCTTGGGAACTACTTAAACTATTTTGATGAAATCTTTGAATGTGCTTGTTTATCTATCGAAATAATCTAAATTTTTGGAGTTGTTAAAAGGACGTTAGAAGCAAAGTGTAAAATAAGTTACTTTGAGCCAAAGTTGGTAAATTTAATTTAAAAAAAAAAAATTTTTTATCGATTTCAATTTTTTTTTTTTTCAAAAAAGTTAAAAATTAATCCTCATTTTTGACAAAGCCACTACTGGCCCTTTAGAGCAAGTTAGTAAAAGGACATTTAGGAAAAAGGAAGAAAATTGATTTTTGTCATATGAACAAAACAAAAAATCCATAAAAAACACAAACAACAACAAAAATACACACAAAAATAAATAAAAACATTTTCACAATTGATTGTTGTTTGTGTTTATATGTTGAGATCCTGGCACAATATGGTTTATGTGTTTTTTTGTCATCGAATTATTAAAAATTCTCATAAATCTTCAAATGGTTATGTTTTGGTGTTTTTTTTTTTTTTTTTGTTCGTCTGTTCAAGAATCAGAAAAGACATAAGGAAGACATATAATTCTTTTTGATATTACCCAAAAGTCCATTTAACATTATGCTATGGCAACCCTCCCCTCAAGGTTTGTCTATTTTTTGTATTGCTTGTGTTTTTTTTTTTTACGTTTTTGGCCATTAAAAGTAATTATTTCAAATTTTCTTAGACAGGAAAGATTTCTTTACTACGAGAGGAAAAGATAATAATAATAACTTTTTTTTTTAGACAGTTGGAAATGTAAAGTACCTAGGAGTTTCTCCTACAAAAGGAACACTTTTTTAAGAGGTTATCATTTCTTAAAGGACATTTTTGGTTTCTTTTATTCTTCTGTGATTTATGCGTGTTGACTTTTTGTGAAACACAAACACAATAAAATAAGTTGATACTCCCTTTTGCCATTTTTTAAGTTAGCTTTTTGTTTTATGATAAATTTGAAAGAGTTTTTTTTTTTTTTTTTAAGGTGGAGAGAGAGGTTTTGAAGAATATTTTTTTTCCTAGATTTATTGTTTTAAGTTGTTAATGGAGTCGTCGTCAGTTGTCAGTTATTATTATTTTTGAAATTATTATTTATTTTTTTTTTTAGCTGGATCTTCCTTATAAAACTAAATAACAAAATTAAACACTTAAATAATATCTTCAAATAAATTCATCAAATAATCATAATTTTTAGAATTTACGTTGAAAATATTGTATTTAGATCATTTAAAAAATTGATACCAATAATTGTATTTAAAGGCTTAAATAAAATTAATGCATAAACGTAAACATTATCTATTGCACCTCTTTCAAAATGTCTTTATTTTTGTTAATTTTGTCTTGTCTGCTCTGAAACATTTCAAAAATATCTTCAATCTTTTTGCCATCTTAATGTGATTGAATAACATTGGCATTTTATATCTTTTCGTCTTTTGTTATGTACACATTTGAAAATCTCTGCCAAGGAAGAATAAAATTGCTTCCGGCAAATCATTTTCTGCATTTGAAAGAGAAAATAAAATAAAAATAAAAATTACAGCATCTTGCAGATATGAGAAAAAAACACAGTAAATGTATACAATCTGAGCCAATTAATTGACTCACATAGGTACTGTGTTTCAAAAATATTTTTTCTACCTAAAACACTGGAGATTATGAACTGGGGACAGTGCCAGTTTAAGAACTTCTGACGCTCCCGGGTAGAGTTAAATGTAGCGCACTTTCCAAAATTAAAACCTTTATTTTATTTATGATGAATAACAAAAAATTCTTTGCAAAACATAAAATTCTCGCTTGTTACCAAACTTCTCCGAAACAACTGAACCGATTTTTATTAAAATTTTTGTGCATATTAGGCAGGTCTTAGAATCGGCAAGCATTTATTTTTCATATATATAAATGGTTAGGGTGGTCCACCCAAAAATGTATCTATTTTTTTTTTGTTTTTGGAACGATTTGTATGAATTTTTGTGTAGGCCTATGAATCAAGTTAGATCTATTTTTCATACTCCTAAATGGTTAGGGTGGTGCAATCATTTTTTTTTTTACGATTTTTATGAAATTTTGTTTGCACATCGCACATAGGGGCATTTAATAAATTTAGGCGGACAAAAGACAAAATATTAAACTGATCCAAACGTAAAAATTAACATCCTTCTAAAAGTAGATAACTTGCTTAGCATTTTCTTATAGTTTAAAAATTAATTATCACTCCAGATGATTAACAGCAGTGGTCTAGAGTTCAAAGTTTTCAGCATAAAGGAAAAAATATTTATTTTTAGCGACAGTGCTTATGTAAGTACTTTTTTTTTAAGTGGCTATAGAAAAATGTTTTTATGGAATATTGATATAGAGATACGAAACTGTCTACTAGATGCTGTATCTTAATGTTATATTACTTTATAAATAAAAAAGTGATAAGTTAAATTTTAGTATAAATTAAACGTAAAAATAGTTTTCTTTCTGTGAAAAGTTATACTATTTCACATTATTGTGTCATAAAATTTAATGTTTTCTAAAGGTTAAACTCGTATCTAATTGAATCTGCAAACAAAAATTGCAACTAAGTGCAACTTCGACACATTTTCTCCTTTTAAACGTTTTAGGCTTTTTAAAACTCTAACCTTTTTTTCATGCATCCATATTTAGTTTTTTTTTTAAGATTCAACTTCTTGAATTACAGAACCTGATTCCTTATAATTTTTCCTAAATTTTAAGACCTTTATCTTGTCGATACCATTAATAAAACTCCATTTATAAGCGTTTTAATAGACCATTTGGGTCCATTCTTGACACTTTTTTGTTTAATCAAAAATTGGTTTTGGAAGAAAAATGTTTTTATTGAAATCCACAGTTAAAATACTTAATTCAGGTACTTAATACAAGTTTTTACCTTGTCGATGAAGTAAAACCGGAAAAATAATTTTGTCCGCGTAAAACTGGCAAATACCCCTATGTGCATCGGGTAGGTCTGAAAATCGGCCAAAATGTATTTTACATATGTACCCTTAAAAACATTAGACTCTTTATTAGTCAAACTTCCTTCAAGTCGAATTTCCCAATGAATCGAATTTTTCCAACATTTGCAACAAAAACATTTGAAGAAATACATTATATTAATTCTTCTAACTCGAATTTAACTCTACTGTAATAAGGGTGGTCCAACCCGAAATTAGTTTTTATTTTTTTGGAATGATTTTCATCAAATTTTGTTTTCATATCGGATAGGTCTGAGAAATAGCCTGAGAAATGTATTTTTCATACACCTAAATGGTTAGGGTGGTCTTATCAAATTTAAAAAAAAAATTTTTGTTACCTATGGTTCAAAATTGAAAAAATAAATACAAATCGCAAATTTTCCAGCCTTACCTATACGATCAAACCATGTTTTTAAATCGCGATTTATATATTTATTATTATATATTTTTAGTAGAGTAATTATAGCAAATTATTAGGGAACCCGGCCGAACAGCTCTGATTTTGACGATTTTTTTTTTCAAACGTAGGTAATTAACAATACTTTAAAGTCTATAGATTAAAAATTGCCGGTGTTGCCGTATTGTTTTTTTAAATTAAAATTAAATTTTTTTTTAACAAAACCATTTTTTTTGTTTAAATTTCATAAAACAAATGATAGCAAAAGATTCTCTAGGTAATTTAAGGAAAATATATAAAAGGCAGTAAGGGACAATCTTCCATCGTTTAAGCGATAAATGCAAATTTCTAACATTCTGACCTCAAACACAAAAAATTTTGTTTGAAAACAACGGCAACACCTACAATATTTTAAAATACATTTTTAAAAAGCCAGAAGCTCATTCTTATCTCTTAAATTTAAATCGACTACATTTAATCAAGACTTTTTGAAAAAATGGTCCTCAAACTCAGAATAAAAAAAAAAAAATGTTATTAGAAAAATTTAAAATGACTTTTTTCCAAATTTTTTCTAATAAAATATGAATTTATTTAAAAAAAATATTATCAGTTGAATTTCGAAGCAAAAAAGGTAAAATATATCACACTTTTGAAAAAAAAAAAAAAAAAAAAAAATTACTTCAATTTCAATGGTATTTTTTTATTAAAACTGAATTTTTGCATTTAAATAATTAATTTTCTCAAAGACTGTGGTAAATAGGAACTTTAAATTTTTGCTATTTAACTTTCAACAGTAAGGGTTATTAAATGAATAAAAAATAATTTTATGTTTAGATGTTGAACTTAAAAAAAAAAATAAGTTACATTTTTTTTCAAAACTTTTATTAAAAAAAGTTCTTCGAAAATAAAATACTTTTTAATTTTTTTCATAAACCGTAATACATATTGACATTTCCTTTTATAATTTGAAATCATAATAAATGCGGCCAAAAAAATTTGAAAATAAATGCATTTTATATTACGACCAAGTTTAAAAAACGACATGTTAAAATTTTTTCAATAATTTTTTTTTTTCAAAAATCTGAGTTCAATTACCATTCTTTCAAAAGCCGTTCATTCAATTAACTTAATTTTAATTTTACATATATGACTAAGCTTCTAGCTTTTAAAAAATGTATATTTGAATATTGTAGGTGTTGCCGTTGTGTTCAAATATTTTTTTTTGTGTTTGAAGTCAATTAATAAGAAAATTGCATCTATCGCTTGAACTATGGAAGATTGTCCCTCACTCCCATATATTTTTTTTCCTTGAATTTCCTAGACAATCTTTTGGCATCAATTAATTTATGAAATTTAAGAAAAATTTTTGAAAAAAATTTGTTTTTGTTCACAAAATCTTCAATTAAATTTAAAAAATCAACACGGCAACACCGGGTTTTTTTAATCTATAGACTTTAAAGTATTTTTAATTACCGACGTTTGAAAAAAAAGATCATCAAAATCTAAGCTGTTCGGCCGGGTTCCCTAATATTGCCAATTTTTGAGCTTTAGTTACTCCACTATTTATTATTATTTTTATATTACTTTTTACAAAAATTGATATCAATTAATTGGCGGTGACTGTATTCACTACGTACAGGAGTACTTCCACCATAATTCATTTACAATTTTGATTTTCTTTTTATGATTTTATGATTTTTTGTTTGTTGTTTTGGTTCTTTTTTTTTTGTTGTATGTATTATTTCTCTTCTTTTTAATCTGTTTGTGTTTTATTTTAACTTTGCAATTATGAAAATTTTTATTGTCTAACCAAACCAAAGTATACATTTATTCATACATAAATTTATGTACACAGATGGATATGAACAATCTACATTTTTAAGATTGTTTTTCCAAACGAAAACGGGGGAGAAACAAAACAAAAAAAAAAATTCTGAAAACTCTTTTTCTGTTTGTGTTATATTCATCGTCTGTACCAGGATTTTTTTTGTGTGTGTTTTTCAATTTTTTTTTTCTTTTTTCTTTAAGAAAAAAAAAAAAAAATATGTTATGCACTCAGTTGCTTATAGGTGGTGTAATAATGTATGTGATGTGAATTTATTTTAATGGGTTCGTTAAACTCGCAACCAAACACAGAAAACTCATGACAGAGAGATACACAATCTCACCATCACTATACTGGACGAATACAAAAAAAAAATACAAGAAGATTGTTCGACATCGTCAAGGAATTGCAACACAACACACGACAGATAGACACACACAAGCCAGCAATAGAATAGACATAATGGAGGTATGTTGATGTTTCCGGTTTGTTATTTGGTTGTTAAATGTAAACAAAGATGGCGGCAGCACAGAGAAAGCTAAGCTATACTTTGATGCTGTGTAGACAGCATCACTGCCGCCACCAATGGCAAAGGATGGATTGGATAGGATATGGCATAACGTCGCCAAGGATAATAATAATAATTATGGATGCATGATGGTGATATTTAAGCTAATGACTATTGTAGGAGGTATCTAATTTTATGTTTTACTTGTGTCCTGTTAGATTTGTAAGGACATAAAAGATATTTTTTTTATTTTCTTTAAAAAAAAAGGGATTATTGTTTTTTGTTAGTTATTTGAATTTAAGGGCTTTTAGTAAGATTGCAGATCTATGGTTTTGCAACATGTTGCCAGCAACTTTTGTCAACATTTGAGTGACATCTAAAAATAAAGGAGTTTGGTACTGAATTAGCTTCTTACAACATTTTGTGAGAAAAGATGCAGGAAATTGTCTTATAGACAATCAGTTTGCAACATGTAGCTTGAAATTTCTTTGGAAACATGTTGCCAACAACTTTTTGTTTTGCCATAATGTGTTTAAATGTCAATCTTAATAGTTTAAAAGACTCCCAGTTGGCAACATGTTGCTAAAAATTTTATTTGGTGCGTTGTTTTCTTTATGCTTAAAGGGAAAATGTTTCCATATCAATCCAACTTTCATCAATTAAAGATAAAAAAAAAAAAATGTTATGATCAAAATGTTGCAAAAAAGGTGCCATATCTATTGATTCATCTCCATCTCTCTGTAAATAATATAAAATTTTATATCGATCCCAAAGGTCATTCAAAGCAGATTGCTTCATATTCAACAATGTGCCCATATATTATAACTTATTCATTGGTCAACACTTCTTACTCACACATCAATCCTTTTTATGATGTCTTTATGCCCATATCTATACTATAAATTTTCTTTTCAAAACAACACTGTAATAATTTGATTTTATAAATAGAATTTAAGCTCCTTGAAAATTTACGACTTATATTATATTCTTTATGACTCTCCATATACCCACTCTGATAACTCTGATCTCAGAGTTTCAGAGTGTTGATAATAAAAAAACAAACATTATTACTCCTTAAAAATGTCCTTTTTATACTTTAATATGGTATTAAAAAATATGTATATATCAAGGTGTATAGGTGAAGAAAAGGCAAGCAAACAAAATAATGCAACTTTTTTTTTATGAAGCTTCTCTAGGGATCAAAAATTCTGTAAGCTATAAAATAACAAAGGTTTAATATATCGTTCCTTAGATATAATATCGAAGCATCTTTTATATGTGGGTTATCAGCTTCAATATGTCGTTTCTATTCAAATTTAATTTCATATTTTTTTTACGGTTGATTTAAATTATTTAAGAGCTTATGAAGACATTAATATCTACTATCGAAGGCTATTGGCTTTTTTTTTTTTATACAGGGTGTCCCAAAAGTAATGGATCAAACGAAATATGCTGATAGGCCAACTTTAGGGCTCCCAGAATTTGGTAACTTGTTCATCCCTAATTCTTACGGTTTTCGATTTAATGCAGTTTTTGTGAAATTTCGATAAATCCCGACTTTGCAACAGTATTTTGCTTCCTCCGCTCATAATTGATTTTTGTTTTTTACAATTCTTTCACTAAAACATTACCTAATAATAAGATATAATTAATTAATCAAAATATTTTTTATTTCATTCGCCATTTTGCTGCAAATGAATTAACAGTTCCATGTTTTATGAAAATTCAATTTCTCACTTTTATTTCAGAGCAACAACCTGAAAAAAATTTGTATGGTGTGACCCTGGTTTATTATTTTGAAAACTTGCCGTGTTATTGCAGATTTCAAAAATGTATAAAAGTTTCCAAAGATGAAATTAGAACGAAAGATATTACAATTTGAATGCAAAAAAACAGAGGTTTTCAGAGCAAAATAACAAACAAAAATCGAGGCTTTTATTCAAAAAGAAATAAACAAACAACAGTCGACAAAATTTGTTTATTTTTCTTTGTTATTTTTCTCTGAAAGACCCTGTTTTGTTGCTTTTAAATTGTTATATCTTAAGTTCTAACTTTAACTTTGGAAACTTTTATACATTTTTGAAAACTGCAATAACACGCCAATTTTTCAAAATAATAAACCAGGGTCACACCATACAAATTTTTTTCAGGGTGTTGCTCTGAAATAAAAGTGAGAAATTGAGTTTTCATAAAACATGGAACTGTTAATTCATTTGCAGCAAAATGGCGAATGAAATAAAAAATATTTTGATTAATTAATTATATCTTATTATTAGGTAATGTTTTAGTGAAAGAATTGTAAAAAACAAAAATCAATTATGAGCGGAGGAAGCAAAATACTGTTGCAAAGTCGGGATTTATCGAAATTTCACAAAAACTGCATTAAATCGAAAACCGTAAAGATTTGGGATGAACAAGTTACCAAATTCTGAGAGCCCTAAAGTTGGCCTATCAGCATATTTCGTTTGAACCATTACTTTTGGGACACCCTGTATAAATCCAATTATATGGAAAATTAGTTAAATTAAAAATGGTTTTAATATATAGTTTTAAGTAATTTTCAAGGTGACTTTTCGGTTTAAGACTTCACATGCTAAAAGAAATATACAATTACAAAAGCACATTTTTGAATTATTATTTAAACTCCCAAAAGAAATTATGCTATTTGATTTCTGTATAAAAAAGATTTTTTTCGAATTTTTTTTTTAAGTGTTGGATTGGTTTATTTTTTATTTAAAATTTTGTATCTAAAAATTTAAAAATTGATTTTTATGAGAAAGATATGAATCCAAACATATTCTAAGATAAAAAAAGATGAGCTAGCGAAAAATGAGATTTCAAGAACATTTGTTTTACTGAATTTAGTGAGCCCTTAGAAAAAAAAAATTTTGCTTCAAAAAAAAAAAAAAAAAAAAAATAAAAAAAAAATTTAATGTTTTTTAATTTTTTATACATTTCTATTGATAAAAATGTTTGAATTTATGACATTAAAATACATTTAGAATTATAAAGCAAAAGTGGACATGAATGAAAGAGCCATACCGAAATAAAAAAAATAAATTTCTTTTATGAAATTTTTCTGTAAAGTATTTTTTCTGACATTAAGAGTAATGCAGGATTTTAAAATTGGCAAGAACTAAAATTATATACTCTTAAATTTATACAACAAATTATTTCTAAATTTAAATAATGAATGATTTATTTTATTTTCAGGTATGTAACAACATTTAATGAATTAATTTTTTCAAATGCAAGTAAGTTCTTATTTATTTATTTTTTTTTTTTTTTTCAATAAAACTTGAATAAATTTTCACCTCTATATAATGCAAATTTTTCAAAAAAAAAAAAAAAACTTGAAAGGAACACTTTAAAAATATTCATTAAATTTTCAAAAAAAATATTACTGATAAAGTATTAAAAATTCATTGAAAACACATATTTATATCACAAGTTGAAATGGTTTACAGTTAAAGTCCTTCCTGTGCATGTTTGATTCAAATACCTATTATTTTCTATTATCCTCTCAACTATTCATCTATTTTATTTTTTTTTGTTACTTTTACAAATTTCACATTCATATAGAAAACTGCACTATCCTTAAAAAAAAAGTAAAGAAAAATCGACAAGATATTGCGTTCATTGTCCTGTGACTGTTTTGCAATTGGCAATAATTTCACATTCTCAGTTTTTGAATGAAATGAAATTCTTTTGTATTCTTCTTCTCAGTAAGTTTATTCTTTTTAGAGTCCTTTTTCATGAATAGAAAATATTTCATATATCTTTTATTAAATCCCTATAAATATATAAAAGTATATATGATATAGATTTTGTTTAGATTTATCTATTTATCAAAAAGAAGATAATGTTACGCTGGAATAACTTTAAATTAAATTTCATAACAAAAATCAAAACTCGTCGTCGTCTTCTTTTTCGGTCGTCTTGAATTTCACAAAATTTGTCAAGGATATGGAAACAATATCTCTCTTGACAAGCAATCAAAAAACTGTATAATATCAAATCATATAGATAGAAAGATATACAAGAGATAGATAGACGATGGATTAACAAAAAAAAAAAAGTAACACAGGAAACAAGAAAAGGAAATCATGAACACAAAATGAACACACACACACATCTACACCTACCAACAAACACTTACCAATAAAACCTTAAATTACTTTTTCATCTTGAGTAACTTTTAGAATAAGATTTACCGTTGTTTCTCGTCTTTAAGATAAAATATACTTTTTGGTTGGTTGGGAAAACAACTTCTCCTCCGCACACTAAAACTGTTCAATTATGGGATTTATGTTCATCTCTGTTTTCGTGTCCTTATAATATATCTAAAGTTTAACACTCTATAACTTTTCAAGTATTCAATGTGTGTATGTGTTTGTTGTTTTTATTTTTTCGTTTCTGTTGTTGGTCTTAATGTCATGACATTTACCTGAAAATGGAAGAATGAGATAAAAATTGTCTGTTAAATATTTTTGGAAGGATTTTTGTTTTTTTTTTTCTTTTCTTGAAGGATTTTTGATTTTTTATTATCAAAGTTTCACTTTTGTAAATAAGATTAAAAGTTTTATGGGTGTTTTTAAATGACATTATAGAAGGAGTTATGATCGTCAAAGTTGTTTTTATCTATCCAACTAAAACGAAAAAAAAAACAAGCTTACATGGGTTTTAAGGAAGTTGATTTTTCTAATAAAAAAATTCAAAGATATATAGGTAGTTCTTGTAACTGTTTTTTTTCCTTTTTTTTTTCTTTTATGTTCTATTCTTTTCTATTAATCTTTTTTTATTTAATTTTATTTAATTTTATATAATTTTATTTAATTTTATTTAATTTTATTTAATTTTATTTAATTTTATTTAATTTAATTTTATTTTATTTTATTTTATTTTATTTTATTTTATTTTATTTTATTTTATTTTATTTTATTTTATTTTATTTTATTTTATTTTATTTTATTTTATTTTATTTTATTTTATTTTATTTTATTTTATTTTATTTTATTTTATTTTATTTTATTTTATTTTATTTTATTTTATTTTATTTTATTTTATTTTATTTTATTTTATTTTATTTTATTTTATTTTATTTTATTTTATTTTATTTTATTTTATTTTATTTTATTTTTATTCACCCATGAGCCCACAAATTCTTCTATTTCATTTTAAGCTGAATTTTCCAAAAGTCCAAACAATATATCCTTTTGGCATTAAAATGTCCTTTTCTATCAAAATAACATGTGTCCTCAAAAAATTGTCATCTCAATGTGTAACAGTAAGCAAAAAAATCTCAACTTTTTCAAAGGATTAAAGTCAAATTAGTAGAGGAGTGGATTGTGGTTGTCCTGAATAATTGTTGATTGCCTTATAAAACGAGAAAAAAAAAAAAAAAAAATCCTTCCACATAAGTTTGTGTGTGTTTGTGTGTTTTTTGTGTGAAAGTTTGTAATACGCTTATTACTTTGTCATGCATGCACGCTTGCATGATCACAATCATACGTTCTCGTTTTCTGAATAAAAAAAAAAAATAGTCCATGCTTCAAAGGATGTTCGTACAACCATAATATTATATGAGTGTCCTTGTAGAAGGCAACAACAACAACAAAAATAGCAAAAAAGTTTTATTGAAAGCATTTTATTGTCAAAGTGCTATAAAGTTATGTCGAAGAGTATGGAATGCGTGTATCCTTATTTTTTCCATTTCTCACCCAACAACCACCCACATTCATCATTCTTTTAGCTCACATACACACACACTATATGTGTATAGAGAGAGACTTATGGCCGATGTCTTCTTTTGCATTTGTCTAATTTAGGTGTAACACTCAGAATCACTATTACACACAAAAAAAAAAAAATATAGGAATATGACACACATTTTCGTATACATCTGGAAAAAGAATATATAAAAATAATATTCTACTCCCAATAATATTTTCTATTTTTTTTTTTTTTGTAATTTGTATTTTCTATTTAGATGAAGGCTTGTTCATTTTAATGGTTTCAATGAAGGACTTACTAAATGAGGAGGATATTGTTAGTTGGCATGCAATAATGCAAGTGAACAAGCAAAACAACAACAACAACATGTGTGTTAGTCATGGAAGAGTGCACGTGCATACACGCGCAAAGTTTATTTTATTTTTTTTTTTTTTATTTTTATTTTGTATTGTTTGGAGTGGAGCGTGCATTGTCCTAATAACAGTGGTGCTTGAAAGGGGTTGAAATTTAATAAATTTTCATTTTGTTTCATATTTTTTACTTCATTTTATTGAAAATAATTTGTTGAGTGCAAAAAATACGAATTAAAAAAAAAAATGTTTTTGGTCACTGGGGCGTATACGTACTTTTTTTTTATATATATAACTAAGGTGTATGGCTCCATAGGTAGCATTATTTTTCAATTAAGAAATATACCTAATACATACCAGATATAAGACATACTGCAAATCGTTACGGGTTTCAATGACTGTCATAGTATCCTGTACATTTTTACATTTTTGAAAAAAAAAAAAAAAATAAAATCGTTAGAGCCCTTTAAAAAAAATTGATTTTTTACCAATTTGCACTTGATAGTATAAGTTTTATAGTGTAGATCGTGGTATATTTGGTGGCTTAGACCAGTTTTAAAACAGTTTTCAGATCAAAAAGTTGAAAAAATTATCATCAAAATATGATTGATTAGGAAATTTAGGAGCAATCCATTGGATCACCCCAAAAGAGGTTGGGGTGAAGGTAATACACGATTTCAATGATTTCTGTTAAAAATTAGACCTCTTGTCAAAAAAAATTTATTTTAAATAAATGTACGTAGATAATTTTGAGTTCTACGAATTTTATTTTGATATTACCTCTAAAATATTGACAAAAATGATTGATTTTGGTGTTGTGTTTTAATTTTTTAGTATCTTTATGTTCACATCATATAGTCCAAAATATTACAAAATGGTGGAAAATTATTTTTTTTTTTTTAATTAAAATTAAGATTTTGAAAATTTTTTTTAGATTTTTGTCTCAAATATATGTTTAAACTCTCTGAATTAGAAAAGAAAACACTATAATTTCTGAAATATTCGATTCCTTAGCAATGGATTTCACATCTTTTTTGTATAGAGATATGACCTTTCTGAAATTCAAGTAAATGAGTTGACAATATTTATATATAACACGGTGTAACACTCAAAATATACGCGGGCGGAGACCTATCAGGTTTTGTAGAGCTAGTCGCACTGATTACGAAACGGTATTTGAAAATCTCCTAACACCCTCAAAATCTGGAGTTACGGGCAAAAAACGGTTTTTTGGATCTTCACCCAATGAAAAAATTCTTTTACAGTTCCTGATAGAAGATAAATATACCTTCTAAACAATGTATAAAACATGTAACTCGGTTAAACCACTTAGAATTTATAAGCTGTCAAATTTCAAAAATTCCATTTTTTTCGTCATTTGCCCAACTTCGGCATCAATTTAAAGTATATGTTTTCAAAACAACATGCTATTTAAAAAATATATTCTAAAACTATATCTATTTCCCAATCAATCGAGGTATTTTTTATAAAAATCACTTCAAAATTGGCTTAGAAAAAAAAATTTTTCGATTTCAACCCAGATACAGAAATTCGAACTTTTAGGTATAGAACAAAAATGTTGTTTCGGCACGTAGTAGGATAACTTGGGCGCCAGGATTTGATAACGGTTTTTTGTAGAAGAGCTCAATACAAACATTTTTTTCTTTGGGAGGGGGGTCTATCTCTCCCCGTTTAGGTGGGAGGGGCATTTTTCTAAAAAAAAATTATCAAAATAAAAAAAAAATTATTAAAAAACAACGGCAACACTTACAGTAATAAATTATATCATTTCCGAAAGGCAAAATTGTACATTTGATTCTTATATTTAAATCAATATAATATAAACAATAGTTTTTGAAATAATCGATTTCAAAGTTAAAAATAGGCGAACATTTTTTTTTTAAACTTATTTTATACTATTTTTGTCCAGACTGTGAATTTTAGTAAACAAAAATGACTCACACAGAAAACTTTCTCAATTGATTCCTTATCGAACAGTGAAAACTATTTGTTTCTATGTCTTCTAGTTTATGAGTGTTTTTTTGACTTAAATGATTATGAAAGTGTAAAAAACAACTTAATAAAACGAAGAAAATTGTGTTTGATGCAAAATTTCGGAGAAACGGTTGTCCGCAAAAAATAAAGTTTTGAGACAAACTTAAACTGTAATAAATATTCTTGATTGGTTGTAAGAAAAGTCTTTCGAATCAGATGTAGTCTGGCAAAGATAAGGCCAGTTAAAGGTAAAGGGAGAAAAAATCATAAAAACTGTCATAACTCGAAAACTTAAAATGACCTCAGGAATCGATGGTTTTCATTTGGGGCGGTTATTGTGGGACACCCTGTATATTATATTTAATAAGTACAAGCCCTCAGTAATCAAATAAAAAAGTCAAAACGTCTTGTTCCACCGCAAATATTTTTTACAAGAGGGATAATTTATGTTACGCTGGTTTTTAACTGCTCTCCAAAAAAATACATTATTTTTGTTCAATTTATTGTTATAATGAGTGAGTTTGGTTCTCTCCCTTGTTTGTAGGTTTTTCTCAGAATAAAAGTCAAACTCATTAAGCATTTCTCTGAAATACTCGTATATCAAAAAAACTTTTGACATTTTTTTTTTGAATACAATGAAATCCCCCACACCACCAAAAAAAAAAAAATAAAAACAGTAACTTTTAACATTTTTAAATTTTTGATTATGATAAAGTCAAAAAATTTTCATAAATTTTTGTGATGTTTGTGATGGTATAGAAAAGACTTAATTAATTCACTTTGTGGCATTGTTACCTACATATTCTATCCTTTTCACAGGATCTTATAAGTCTTCTTCATTTTTGTTGTTGTAGGTATATTTTATTCTTTTTTTTTTTTTGTTTGTTAGAGAGAGTAAACTCAGCTAAATAATTCTCAAGAAATTAGGCCAATTAATTCTAAGCTTCCTCTCATCATCAGCATTGTATAAGTGTGTGGGAGGGTAAAGACTCATGTTGGTTTGTGTATATATGGTTTCGCTATTCTGACAATTATGCGCATTTTAAATTTTTCTATGGCATCCTTGCGTCCTTTACATGAATCAACATTGCGCGCGGTTAAACAAACGTTGACGGCGGGCTCTTGTTTTGAATATATTCTTCCTTCAAGGACGTTTTAAATTTTTGAATACATTTTTGAGTGAGTATTGTATAACATTGAAAAGTATTCAGTGTGTTGTAGTGGGTGTTTTTTTTGGTATTTAGAAGAGTGGTATGATTTTACATATTTACTCACTTGCACACTAAACGATGTTACGCGATGACAGCGCCGCGATGGTGATTTGAAAATACAACAACAAATATTCTGATAGCCAAGCTCATGTTTTGACATTTTATGTTGGCATAGAATTTCGTTTTTTTTTTATATATAAAATTGTAAAATGTAAATGAATAGAAATAGAAACAAATAGAATCCTTTGCAAATTTGAATAAAAACAAAAAAATAAAAAAAAAATCACAAATTCAAACAATATTTTGTAGCTCAAAAGAAGAAAATAGAGAAGCAAACACAATATAATTCCTGTGGTGGCGTTTTTTTTTTTCCTTTTTTTAAATCCTTCACGAAACAACAAAAATCAAAGCCAATGTAAACCATTTTAAAATACAACAAAGAAAAAGACTTTATTTGTGTTTGCTTTACCAAGGACTTTACAGTTGGTTAACATTAACATTGTCCTTCCATCGCATACAATGTGTTGATTTCCCACATTGAACCAACATTTTTCTCCTTTTACAAAAGGAAGTGTATCAAGTTTAAGGAAATTCAAATAGTTGAGTTGAAATGAAAAGGAGGGGGGCTTTATATTTAGAGAAAAAAAAAAAGGATGAATACCAGCACACTATAACTGACATTTAAAAGGGCAAGGCAAAACCGCGAAGGATTGCTAATGAAAATAAAATATATAAACAAAAATATATAGGGTAAATGTATGCAGCAATGGCAAAACCGCACATGCACAGCATTCTAACAAGGTTAATGAGAAAATAAACATGCAATCAAGCTGAAGAGGGATTTAAATACAGTGATGGCAAAAAGAGGGCTTTTTGATATAGTTTTTTTTTTCTTTAATTCAAAAAAATTGTGGTTATTATTATTTAAAATTTTGTTTGTAAGGTTAGACTTAGAAATTAAACATTTTTTTTTTTTAAGTTTTCTAATGAGTTACTTTCTAATTCTTAACAAAAAAGGTAAAAAAAATACCTTTTTTTTTTCTCATATATTAATTTTTTTATTTAAAAAGCTTACAAAAAAAATTATACCATTAAAAAGCCAAATATTTCTTCTAATAAATAAAACCATTTTTAAATTTTTACAATGCGCAAAAAGTATTAAAATAAATTATTAAAAACAATCATTTCTTTTGAAAAAATTGAAAAAATCATTTCCATCACCCAAAAATTAATTTTTTTGATATAATAAATTTTATACCCACATGAAAGATTATTGCTTCAGCTCAAAATATATAGATCGATCATTTCTATTAGGCATCTACAAAAAGAGCTAGAATTTTTTGAACTCGATCAATTTTCATCAAAAAAAAGCAATAAAAAACATATAATTTTATGTTCTCATGCTATTGAATCAATTTTTTTTAAAACAACCTATACAAAATTTTATATCGTGTAAAAGCTTATAATTTCACCTTTCATATGATGTTTCAATCTTATTTCTGCGATGCCTAGAAAAAAAGTTAGAATTTTTTTAAAGCCAACTATGGCGAAATTCCAAACTGAGATTACGGTACTACCCACACTGGTGGCTGTTCGGGGGGCAACAGATCTCCACTGGTGTTTTGAGGTTTTTCGCAAGTTTCTTGATTTAACATTGTGTAGCTTGTAGTTAGTCTACCGTTATGTGTGATATACCAAATGGAAGGTAATTGTATCAGGATGCTCATAAAAGTTTAATACAATTTCTATCTGCTCTTGGTCAAAAGTTATAACATGTTGAATTCTAAAATTTTATTTTACCGTTATCTCAAAATTGTGTTTTCAAAAATGATTGAAACTTCGCACTTATATAGTCGTAGTCATGGTCTATCATTATTCAATATACTTTATTCCTGTTTCTATTAAAGAAAAAAATATACAAATAAAAAACCATGAAAATCGATTAAAAACGGCCAAAAAACGTGTTTTTTAGAAACTTGTTTCTTCCGTTATTCAGTCAAAACTCACTAAACGATTCTAAATTCTTGCATATGTATGCATAAGGCCAAAACTTACATGTCCTATAAGTAGAAGATTTTTGTATCTCTAATAGTTTATTTTTAATTTTGAATTGAAATTTTTTGCCGCACTGCAAAAGTGCGAGAGTGTAACGTTAGAAAATGGCGTCACTTTTTTGTGGTGGCTGCCATGGTTCATCGATTTATAAGACGTTATCACGTCAAAAAAAAAATATAATTTAAACTAAAATTACAATGAAATAGAAAAAATAAAAAGGTTTTTCTATGTAAGATAGTTTAATTTGAATTGTCATTATAATTTTAATAATAACTACTAGAATTGAAATAAATTTCCATTAAAAGCCAAACCAATTGAATTCTGAAATTTAATATTTCATTTTAAATCCTCTTACATACTCATAAAATTCTAAATAATTTAAAATTATGCTTAATGCAATTCAATATAATATTTATGTAATTTTGCATTTTTTAGAAATTCTACTATGCATAAAAATAAATTCGCTGTGAATACGAGCAAGGAGTTTTAAATTTGTGAATTTTGAGTAATAAAAAAAATATTAAGAAGCCTTACAAATTAAACGGGTACATTTTTTATAGTGATGAGATGTAAAACATTGATGAAAAATTATATACCTACGTTTAACCTTTTTTTTTAAAGAAATTCATCTCATTTAAAAACAAAAAACAAAGTACACCAGGGTGTATACGTAACTATTTTTATAATTTTCTTACACAAAGATTATTTTATCAATACAGTGATGTAAAAAATCTCAACAAAACGAAACGAAACTATAATCAAATAAATTCTATTTGCATCTCCATTAAACTTAACCTTTGAATCTAATAAATTCGTTTAAATATTCTTTTCACCTAAAACCAATTACTATAATTCTTTTTTAACTATAAACTTTCTTTCTTACCGTTACAATAAAAATGTATCTTGGTAAAAAGAATAAAAGAAAAACAACAAAAACGAAGAAAAAAAAAAAACTTTAACAATTAAGATTTATTTTATTCAAGTTGGAAATTGCTAAAAAAGCCGCCGATTCTCTTCTAGAATATCAATGTAATGCAGAAATTACAACATCAGCAGTTAAATCACGTACATTTGAAGAGAAAAATCTCATTTTCTACATCAACCGCACAAAAGGATAACCCTAATTCATTGCCTTATACATACTTTCTATACAAGAGTGTATATATTTAGTTGAACATCTGTTAGCTTTCAGGGTATTTGTGTGTGAGAATCATATACAAAATAAAAGGCAAAAAAAAGAAAAAAAAAAAAAAGTAAACATCATCATCCTTTCTTAACGATATAATATTTGATTTCATTTATACTTTAATACCATGCCAAAGTCAAAGTCAAGATGTTCATGGTGTTGGTTGGTGTTTTTCTTTTCATTTTTTTCTCTCTCTCTCTTACACACTCTCATTCTGAATGGGAATTTTTACTGGTGTGTGATGTTGATGGTTCTTAGTAATCAACTTCTTGAAAGCCAAAACGAAATATTTGTACCAAATTTAGGTTTCAAAGTAAAATAAAAAAAAAAAGTTAAAGGCGATGAAGAATTAGTGCCAGGAGAATATCTAACACATACACATATGCTGTTGAAACTTTTATTCTCTGTATCCAAGATACAATGTATGTTTTTATGTTTTAATATTTCTTTGAATTTCTTTTTTTTTTTTGAGAATTTCTTATTTTAATATGATGGATGCGTCTTGAAGTTTGAAATTGTTGTAAGTGAAATTAAGATAAATACTAAGATTGAGCCATGATTTAAAAATTACTGGAATTTCTTGTAAAAATACTTTTAAAATTCCCAAAGGTACATAATAAGAAAAGTTATTTTATCATGTCGCCTTGTCGCAATGTCGCGATGTCGCTTTGATTTATGTATTAATTTTTCTCCTAATTTAAATACTTTAATTAAACAAAAAAAAAGTTTTGTCTATGAAATATTTTAAGTGTGGAGAAAAAAAATTTAAAAACTATTTTTGAATTTTTTTTTTTTTTTGTTAACAAATTCTCTGCATATTCCCAGTCGCATGTTAAATAAATAATCCCAAAGAATTGTTATCGCATTAAAATTCCCTTTGATATTGTACTTCATTTTATTTTTTATTTGACCAAAAAAAAAAAAAAATTATAATAAAAAAAATTCAGTAATAGAGATAATGGAAGTGTGCAAATAATTCATTTTGGTTCGTTTACAATTATTTTTTGTATGAATTCCTGAAATTCGATACAAAAACTATGCTGCAACTGCAACCGACATAGCTCTGCCCACATAGAAATGCATTCCAATTTATAAATAATGTATCTCTACATTTTATTCATTGTTTTGTATTTTTTTTTTTTTTTCAAATTCTTTTATAGAAAAAAAGAAAAAAAAATATAAATAATTTTTCCCTCGCTCAAATAAAATTTAATTTTAAATAAAGCCATTTCGTTGGAGTGTTAAAAAGTTTCTTAATTTTGAGATTCTCATTCCAAATGCCCAGACATAGTGCAACAATGCTTAACCAAATTATCCTTGAGTACTCCTTGCCACTTAGGCATACAAAAAAAAAGAAGACGACGAACAAAAAAAAAAAAAAAAAAAATTATAAACTTTTATTCACAGAGACATTGTTTGTTTTTGAAGACAACGAAATTCACCCCCCAAAAACACACAGACACAAGTTTGTTTTTTTTTTTTTTTTTTTTTCTCAAGAAAAACAAAAGGAATTTTATATTTTTTAGTTTTTTTTTTTTTTTTGTTCGAACTGAGAAAATTTTCAAAATAACGAGAAAATTTGTGGAAAAGTCTGTTTGGTGAAGCAATTATCTATGTATAAGAAAAAAAAAAAAATTGCGAAAAAAAAGTGAACAAAATTAAATACCCCAGCTCGTTGACAGCTATAAGATTTTCAGTTATCCTTGTTTTTTTTTTAACGTTTTTTATATTTTTTTTTTTCATTCATTGTTGGGTTTATTTAAATCTTGTTTGTGAAGAAAAACAACTGGATTTATGAATAAGAAAAAAAAAAAAAATATATATATATATAATATTAAAATCCCCTTTTGTACAATGCGGACAAAGAAAGATTAACGACGACAGGATATAGCTAAAGGATAACCTGACACTGGTGTCCTCTGCGGTCTATTCACACTGACATCATACCCTCGTTTTCTTATTCCTATTTTCTTGTTTTTTTTTGTTTTGTTTTTTTTTTTTTTTGTTATTTATTTTATCATGTTGATTCATTTAATTTTTATTTATTCTTTTTTCGTCTGGTTGGTGTGCATCAATGACGCCCGCCGTCGTCGTTGACGATGATGATGACTAGAGAAAATAATGCGACTTGGTGGTAATAAAACAAAAGAAAGTGCAAAAAAAAAAGTTTAAATGAAAAACAATATTGAATTAAAAAAGATAAATAAGATAGAAAAGAAACAAAAAAAAAAAAAAAAAAATAGAAAATAAATTTGTTTTTCATTTTGAAGATGTTTTCTCTGTTGTATTTGCGAAATGGAGATTATTGTTTCTTGTGTATATTTCTCACATAATGCATAAAAAATTTTGATGCAATCGAATTGAAGTTTAACGACTTTAAGTGACTTCTTTTGAAAATTAGATTGGAAGATATTTTTATTGAGAAATTATGTGAATGCTTTGAAATGACCTTAGAGAGCTTTTATTATTTTTTTTGTGTTAATAAATATATATAAAAAAAACTCTAACGATTTTGATTAAAATAAATATATGTTGTTAAAATTTTAAGTGCAACTGGTACATGTTTTCAGGACACCCACTTCCCATAATGGTACAGGGATAAAATTCAGCATGAACGTTCAAGTTGCAATTAAAACCAAGAACCAAAAGAGTGCATTTAGGGTCTTAGGTTTAAGAATTTGTAAAAAAAAAAAGTATAACATCGTTCGTCTTTGGCTCGCTCAAATCGATTGAAGTTGAAAAAAAAAAACATAATATTCTGAAAAAATGTCATTTTTTTAACGATATCTACGAATTTTGAATGTGAATATGCTTAAATTTTTTTGTTAAAATATAGTCCTGCCTTTTATCTATTTACTGTATAAGTTTAATTTATATATCTATCAGAAAAGATATTAAAAAGATATATAAAAAGATATTAATAAAAAACTGTTGAAAACGGTCAAAAAATGTTGGGCAAAAAAAATTCTTATTCCCGTTTTTCGCTCAAATATCATTTTAAAAATCTATTAGTTCTGTAAGTTTGAGATTTTTGATTTACTTGGAAAAATTTTTTAAAATAAAAAAAAAACAACCGAAAAAAAAAAAACACTAAAAAACAGGTGTTTTTGAAAAAATTATATTTCGAAATGTAGCGTACCTATGAGACACGTAATTTTTTTTTACTAACTTATCATTAGTATAAGCCGTGTTATCGAAAAAAAAATGACCCTTACTCATAATACTACGTTGTCGAAGGTCTTTTTCGAATTTTTTTTTGACAATTTGAAAAACTTCATTCGAAAAATATTAAAAAAAAAATATTGATCTGATACGGATTTTTTTTAAGTCTCTGCTTTTCGAAATATGAATTTTTGAAAAACACCTACTTATTTTGGGGTATTTTTGGGTGAGTTTTTATTTTTTCCAATTTTTTATAGAATTCAAAAAATCTCAAGCTTATAATTGGTATTTCAAAATTGTTTTGGACCGAATAACGTTAAAACGTTTTTTTGTCCCAAGTTTTTTACCTTTTTTAACCGTTTTTTTATTTTTATCTTATTTTCTTTAACAGATAAATTTATATTGTAGATAGATAATAGACAGGACTATATCTGTGCAAAATTTCAATCAATTTTGTAGTCAAAATTTTAAGATAACGGTAAAATAAAGTTTTATTATTCAACAGGTTCTATTTTTTGATCTAAAGCAAATGCAAATTTGAGTTAACTTTATTGAGCATCCTGATGATGTTACCTTTCATTTGGTATATCACACATAACTGTACATTCACTACAAGCTACACAATGTTAAATTAAAAAACTTGCGAAATACCTCAAAACACCTGTGGAGATCTGTTGATCATGAACAGCCACCAGTGTGGGAAGTACCGTAATCTCAGTTTGGAATTTCGACATGGTTGGCTTTAAAAATTCTAACTTTTTTTCTAGGCATCGCAGAAATAAGATTGAAACGTCATATGAAAGGTGAAATTATAAGATTTTACATGATATAAAATTTTTTATAGGTTGTCTAAAAAAAAAATTGATTCAATAGCGTGAGAACATAAAATTATATGTTTTTTTTTTGTTGCTTTTTTTGATGAAAATTGATCGAGTTCAAAAAATTCTAGCTCTTTTTGTAGATGCCTAATAGACGTGATCGATATATATATTTGAGCTTTCAGGTGGTATAAAATTTATTATAGGTTGTTATATAAAAAAAAAATGAATTTTTGGGTGATGGAAATGATTTTTTCACTTTTTTCAAAAGAAATGATTGTTTTTAATAATTTAATTTAATACTTTTTGCTCGTTTTAAAAATTTAAAAATGGTTTTATTATTTGGCTTTTTAATGCTATAATTTTTTTTGTAAGCTTTTAAAATAAAAATAATTAATATAATAAGAAAAGAAAAAAGGTAATTTGTTTAGCTTTTTCTTGTAAATTATGATTGTTTGAAATAAATGAACACTTCAATTGACTCATTTTAAAAGCACACAACCTGTTTTCTTACGACGTTATCACGAAAAATCATCGTCCGTAAACCGGCTTTACAGACAACCTCTTTTTTGTTCTAAAATCATATGGTTTTCTTAAAATTAAAAAAAAGTAGGTACTTAATAACATTACATTTCGAAAAAAATTGGTTTGATTTTTTTTTTTTTGTTTTTAGCTTTGAGTTTAAAAATTAATTTGTTCAAAACTAGTTCGTTACATTAAACATAAAATACAAATGGAGTTTTTTTGGCTTTAAAAAAAAGATATATCATCATATTGTTGGTGATTCCGTTAGTTTTTTTTTTTTTTTTTTAGATTTTTCTTGTTAAAAAAAAAATCATTTTATATAAAAAAAATATTTTTTTCTTCATTTATTATTTATTTCATATTTTCTTGATTAAGTGTTCAATTTAAACAAATATTGGCTTAAAAGTTTTCTCTTATAATTATCTTTCACGTGAAATCCTAAAAAATAATAAATTCTATTTAAAAATATTTAATAATTTTTTTTTTATCCAAACGGCGCAATTAAAAACAACATAAATATTTCAAAAATCTTTAAAATTCCAAATTTCTTGGATTTTTTCCGATATTTTGAGCGAGCCAAAGATATTGATAAAAATGAATTTAATTTTGATAAGCAATGTAACTTTCAAAAGCTATTATCTACATTTGAAAATTCCATAGTTGAGCAATTTTGACACACTTTGGTTTACAGTGCACCCAACAGTTAATTGCATTAGGTACCTACAACATTTTGAAAATATGAAATGGTTTTGTAGTTCTTCAAAAAAAAACAAAAAATTATTCTAGTCCCAAGAAATCATATAATATCGGAAATAGTCTATAAGCTTTATCCCCACATTTTAATTACATCCCAACATTTTTGCTCTAATCCCTCGAGCTGAATAAATGTGAATTTTATTTGATAATATCACCAAAAGAATTTTCACCTAAACGGCTTATTAAAAGCTCTTATCGTTAATTATAATTTATATTGAAAATAGGCGATAGTAAATAAATTCCTCAAGGACATAGCTACTATATATACGACCATTATAGTTAAGTAGCTTATTAAATACGCAGTAATTTTGATTTGATTTAATAAAAAAACAAAATTAACAATTTCCGCAATTCTATCAAAGAACATATAAATAGGTATATAGATTCTAATAAAATGATTTGACAATCATCAACATTTTATGAAGCGTTAACTGTGTAAGTGCGGACATTAGCAACAGAGAAATTGATTTCTACTTAATGAAAATCACTGAAAATCTACTCAAATCGTTACTCCCTATCAAGTAGGAAATTTAACTTAACAAAGAAGAGAATACAAAATAATAGGTATAATGAACAATAAATTGATTTATCAATAAGAATTATTTTATTAGTATTTCTATGAACCCGAAATAGTTACTAAATTCAATAAAAATAGTAATGAATTGTATGGATATCGATTGAATAAAATTTAGAACTGACCACTTTCAAAAAGAGGTTGTCTGTAAAGCCGGTTAACGGACGATGATTTTACGCGATAACGTCGTCAAAAAACAGGTTGTGTGCTTTTGTTTAAAATGAGTCAATTGAAGTGTTTTACTTATTTCAAACAATCATAATTTACAAGAAAAAGCTAAAAAAAATACCTTTTTTATTTTCTCATTATATTAATTTTTTTTATTTTAAAAGCTTACTAAAAAAATTATGCAATTTAAAAGCCAAGTATTTCTTCTTAAGAATGAAACCATTTTTAAATTTTTACAATGCACAAAAAGTATAAAAATAATTTATTGAAAACAATCATTTTCATCAAAAAAAGCAAAAAAAAAAACATGAATTTTTATCTTCTCACGTCATTAATTCCATTTTTTCCCTAACAACCCATACAAAAATTTAAACCATCTAAAAGTTTATTGTCTTATCTCAAAATATATATATCGATCAGGTCTATGAGATATCTACAAAAAGAGCTAGAATTTTTTGAACTCGATCAAATTTCATTAAAAAAAAAAGCAAAAAAAAACATTTATTTTTATGTTCTCAGGCTATGGAATCAATTTTTTTGTTTGACAACCTATAAAAAATATATACCATGTGAAAGCTTATTATTTCACCTTTCATATGACGTATCAATCTTATTTCAAAGATGCCTACAAGAGAAGTTAGAATTTTTTTAAAGTCAACCATGTCGAATTTCCAGACTGAGATTACGGTACTTCCCACAATGGTGGCTGTTCAGGGGGGCAACAGATCTCCACTGGTGTTTTTATGTTTTTCGCTAGTTTCTTGATTTAACATTGTGTAGCTTGTAGTTAGTCTACGGTTATGTGTGATATACCAAATGAAAGGTAATTGTATCAGGATGGTCATAAAAGTTTAATAAAAGTTCTATCTGCTCTTGGTCAAAAGTTATAACCTGTTGAATTTTAAAATTTAATGTTACCTTTATCTCAAAATTTTGTTTTCAAAAATGATTGAAACTTCGCACACATTTAGTCGTGGTCATGATCTATCATTACTCCATGTACTTTATTCCTGTATCTATTAAAGAAAAAAGGATAAAAAGAAAAAACGATGAAAATCGATTAAAAACGATCAAAAAACGTGTTTTTTTTTTAAACTTGTTTCTTCCGTTATTCAGTCAAAACTCACTAAACGATATGAATTTCTTGCACATGTATGCATAAAGCCAAAACCTGCATGTCCTAAAAGTTTGAGATATTTTGAAGGCTCCAAAAAAAAGCTAAAAATCAAAAACTACCCAAAAATACCCCTAAAAAACAAGGTGTATTTCAAAAATTCATATTTCGAAACGCAGAGTGTTGGAAAAAAATCCGTATCAGACACCTATTTTTTTTTCCTCATCTTTCACCTGGCATCTTTAGAATTGTCAAAAAAAAATTTCCCTACCCAAAATCATCATTTTGTCATAGCCCCAACACGTGTACCACGTTCAAACAAAACGTTATAGCTTAGTTTCAAAATTTTTTAGAATTTTTTCTTAAATGCAGTTATTCTTAAATTAGTCTCATCTATCTAAAGCAAAAAAAATCAACTCTCTACAACTTCGCGTTTAGATTTTAGCTCAAATTTCATCTTTCCGTTTTACCCCTGTTTACCCTATTAAATGAAATTTTTAAAAATCCTGCATTTGGATTAAGCTTAAGGTTATTATCTTTCAAATAAGCTATAGAAGATTTTTGTATCCTTAATAGTTTATTTTTAATTTTTAATTGAAATTTTTGTCGCGAAATATTTCCACGAGAGTGGAACGGGAGAAAATGGCGTCACTTTTTTTTTGGTTGCTGCCATGGTTCACGTCAAAATGGATTATCTCATTTTTGTTTCCAAAATTTCTAATTTTGAATATTTTCGCCTCAAAACCTCTAAAACCACAATCTGAATAATTTTTACATCAACAAATGCATCAAAAAAAAAAAAAACAAAATAAACTAAAATAGAGCCTTCCAAATGTTTTCCATGCCAACTAACCATAAACAATATAAACTAGAAAGTGGTCATAAACTCAACCAAAAAGTGGTACTCTCTGTAGGTACCTGCACTCAGCATGGTTGTGTAGTACAATTCCCTATTACTAAGCGGTCAACCAATGCTCCCCAAAAACAACCAAAAACACCTCCTAGTTAAATTATTCAAATGACCGGGCGATATCAATCAAAAATGATTGTATTTTCTAATGAAATAGGGATCTATAGTTCTGAGAATTCCAATATACAAAATTATTTTCTGTTCACGACAGATAAATTTTGTTGTTCAATTTATTGATGCCCATCATAATAATCTCATTCATTTTCATTAATGTTTTAAGATTTCTCGATAGAGAGAGAGAGTGAGAGAGATAGAAGATGGATTTGCGTGTATGTTTTGGTAAGGTTATAGGTATTGGTATTGAATTGGTTTTGTATTATTTTGAGGACTCCCCTTGGAGATGTTACAATCGAATTCACTATGAGGTAAATCAAGAGATTCTGCAAAATTATCACACTTAGTCTCTTCATATCTTGGTATTCATCCATTATATTAGTATAGAGATGGCACATCAATTTATTATGAGATGCAGTTTAGAAGATGAAGTTTGTGTGTGTGTGTGTGTATTGGTTGGTTTTGCGAGGCTCGTAACAATTCAAATTTCCATCATATATATCCTGTGAATTCGGGAAGACATGCTATTGATCACTTCCAGATGAACGAGATTATATATATATCTGGAAAATACCGCACTCAATAGCAGAACAACACAACATCCATTTTGCTGCTTCAATGAGCAATTTTTAACTATTATCAATTTTCATGGGTATTTACAGGATGTTTTTAAAAGATGGTAAATTAGAATAAGAAATTTGGTCAAAAAATCTATCAAAAATGTTGTTTTTTTTTTTACAAAAAACAAAGTTTTTTAAGCAGTTAGCTCAGTTAACAATTTTATTTGAATTCATAATAAATAATAAATATTTTTTGATCTTTTTATTATTCATTATTTTGAATACCTCGCACTATAAAGAGATACTTTCTTTTTTTTTTAAAGTTTTTGAAGTCTAAAACTGTTTCGACTAAAACCCAAATTTGAGATCTAAGGTCTCTAAAATTTGGAAAAATGAAATGGTTAAATAAAACTCGTGAAAATGGAAAAAAAAAAAATCAAAATCATTAAAAAAAAAGTTTAAAAATAAAACCAAATGAAAAAAATTGATTTTTCAAAAATTTTCATTTTTTAATCTTAAATTTCTTCATTTAAATTGAACCAGTCATTTTGGAGATAGTCAGAACTTATAAAAAAAACAGTACTATTTTTTTTTTAACTTTTATTTTTTTTTTAATCATTTTAAATCGATGAGCGATGAAAAGACCAATAACGTAGATTTTGAAAGTCCATATTTTATTCGTATTCAATTTGTTCAATATCTATTTCAAAGGATAAAAAAAAACTATTTAGAAAAACCATCTTTTCTCTTATTTGAATAATTTTTAAATTTTTTTAAAAGGATAGGTATATCCATAGGAAATTTAATTAATTACAAAAAATGTATGAATAAAAATTTTCAAACTCGGCTTCCTTTTCAAGTTATACACAAAAACACAAAAAGTAACAAAAAGAGTCAAAAATATTGATCGTTACAAAAATTATCATATCTTTACAATTTATTTATCCATAGATTTTTAAGAAAATTATTTTGTTATTTTTCCAGAAAGTGGACTACACATAAAAATATTTGCAAAAATTTTTCTTTAAAAATCGATTTTTTAAAAAATGTTTTATAGTGATTCGGCTTAGCATCTAAATCGTGCACTTTGTGATAAAAGCATGAAATTTATATCATGGGTATTACTCAATATTAGAGTTATTTTGAGATATTGGGCCACTTTGTATTCCATCCAGGAGCGTAGATACAAGAGATTTTCTGTGTTGCACCCGCATTGTTGCATATCACAGTATAGCTGATGAAACCTTTTTATTAATATAATACATGATTTCGAGGTAATTTTTAACGCCCGATCGAATAAAACCAATAGCAATATGCCTGGACCGTCATGTAAAAAGTTATTGCACTTTTTATAAATTGTCTTTTACTCAAACAGCAAGATTCAGAATATTACCAAGTACTCCTTGAAAAAAAGTGGTAGGTTGATAAAATTTAGTGTGGACTTTTCTAATACCATAGAAAAAAATAATAAAATATGTCCATCAAAAAATTTCAGGTCAAAGGGTGTTTTTTTTTAGCGAGAAAGAACACTTTTTAAATGGTACCATTGCAACACATGGAAAATTTATGAATTTTTTTGAACCGCATATATATTTTATACATCGTATGAGAATAAAAATAATCAAAAAATGAATTATATTTACCATGGAACATTGAATTTTCATGCAAAATTTAATTTGCTTGCTTTTGTTTTTTATTGAATTTTCATACAAATTAATGTTTTGAAGGAGTGAGGTGCAAAAGTAAAAGTATGAAAAATAATTGTGCAGTTTGTGATAAAAGGATCAAATTAATAGGATTGTTAGTACAATATATAACCCTCATTTAAAGATATTGGGCCACTTAATATTTTACCTTTAAAGATGTTTATAACGATACACAGAAAGCAATTTAAATGAAGTTTTGTGAAATTTGTGATTATTAGATGGCTCATGTACATCCTCATAGGTGAAATATTAAAAGGCCCAATATCTTAAAATGAGGGTTACATATTGTACTAACAATCCTATTAATTTGATCCTTTTATCACAAACTGCACAATTATTTTTCATACTTTTACTTTTGCACCTCACTCCTTCAAAACATTAATTTGTATGAAAATTCAATAAAAAACAAAAGCAAGCAAATTAAATTTTGCATGAAAATTCAATGTTCCATGGTAAATATAATTCATTTTTTGATTATTTTTATTCTCATACGATGTATAAAATATATATGCGGTTCAAAAAAATTCATAAATTTTCCATGTGTTGCAATGGTACCATTTAAAAAGTGTTCTTTCTCGCTAAAAAAAAACACCCTTTGACCTGAAATTTTTTGATGGACATATTTTATTATTTTTTTCTATGGTATTAGAAAAGTCCACACTAAATTTAATCAACCTACCACTTTTTTTCAAGGAGTACTTGGTAATATTCTGAATCTTGCTGTTTGAGTAAAAGACAATTTATAAAAAGTGCAATAACTTTTTACATGATGGTCGAGACATTTTGGTATTGATTTTATTCGATCGGGCGTTAGAAAATACCTCGAAATCATGTATCATATTAATACAATATTTCATTGCCTATACTACGATATGCAACAAATCGAGTGCAACACAGAAAAAGTCTTGTATCTACCCTTCCGAATGGAATACAAGGTGGCCCAATATCTCAAAATAACTCTTAAATTGAGTACTACCAACGATGTTAATTTCATGCTTTTATCACAAAGTGCACGATTGAACTCTTTTTTAATGCTAAGCCGCCTCACTATTAATACATTGCACTTAAACATATGGAGTGAGCCAAAACAGTTATTAGGATGTTTGTTGTTTATTTATTCAGCTATTAAGGTGCCGGTTTTTCTGTTCAGATTGATCGTTCTTTATTACTCAAGATATAGCCTGAATACTGAGTATTAGGGTGGGTCAAAAAAATCGAAATTCTTTTTTTTTTTATTTGGTACTCCGAAAAATCGATTTCTAGACCCCTCTAGAATATACACACCAAATATGAGCTCTTTATATTAATGGGAAGGTCCTCCGCTTTGCAATTTTCCATTTTTACATCAAGCTTCTACTAAAAAAAAATAATTTTTTTATTAATTGACTTTTTAGCAAATTTCTTTTCATATTCTTGTAGGAAATTGAACGCTCTACAAAAAAGGCCTTATACACTTTTTTCTTTAAAAATTCGTTTTTTGTTCTTAATTTTGTAACAAGTTGAAAAATTATAATGATCAAACGCGCAAGACATATTCTTGTTGAAAATTGATTGCTCCACAAAAAAGGTCTTAGTAACTTTTTTCATTAATCTAACCATTCTAAAGATATTCGAGGTCAAAGTTAAAAAAGAATATAAAAACATTTTATATTTTTAAAAAATTTCTAATTCACTGAAACTTCATTATTTTCAAATTAGCAAGATATATTCTTGTAGGGGCTTAAACGTTCTACAAAAAATTCCTTGGAATGAAATTGATTGCTTTAACCGTTTAGAAGATATTCGTATCCAAATCGCAATGCATACGGGTCATAAGAAAACTATTGAAATCAGTGAGCATTGGTTTAGCAATCGATTTTTCGGAGTACCAAATCAAAAAAAAAAAATTCGATTTTTTTGACCCACCCTACTGAGTATGCTCGGAAAAACAACGACAAATAACTTTTAAAAATGATTTCATATCGTATCCATCGTAATTTTTTAAAAAGTGATTTACAAGTTCCTGAGGTCAAAGTAAAAAAAATTTGAAATCTAAATTTGGCATTGTTTTCAAAATTGTGACATGTATTTTTTGGCTATCTAGTTTAAAACTGAATCTTCCTTAAAATTAACAAATTTATAAGTATAAATTCTACTCATATTTTTAGAAATATGTATGTTTTCGAACTTATATTTTGAGTACAAATTTTATGGAATCTAAAAATTTGAAAAAGTAACAAAAATATCTCAAATTTTTTTTAATCCGACTCCAAAGCGTGTCATTTTTTAAACACATGACTTGTGTGTTCTAAAATCCTTAACTAGAAAAAAAAAACACCCTTTTATCCAAAATAATTGTATGATTTCAAAAGAGTTCCTTCTTTTCTCTTGAAAAAAAAAACTCCCTTTCAAATAAGCTCTTTGTTTTCGGTTGTATTTTATAACGGTACAATTTTTTGTATGTACAATGGATTTTTTGGAACAACTACTTATTTTCCTAACCACCCAAAAAATACCCTTAAACCTAAAATATTTTTATAGATTGCTTATGTTATTGATTTGTGTAGTAAATACAGCTTTTATACTAATTTTCAGTGTGGTACAATTTTTGTTACAGTTTTTTTTTTTTTTTTTTTTTTGTCTAATTCTTAGTTACCTCTTATCTGACTGTTGATTCTATAAGAAGACCAAACTTTTGAACCAAAATTGAAAAATAAAAAGAATGTAATGATAACTTTCTCACACATTACTCAACCCATTAAAAAAGCACACTTATTTATACAATTGATATTTTTAAAGCCTTTTTAGATTCTTTATTCCTGTTTCATCTTAAAGCCTCACTTCGAATTTCATCATCAGTGTTTCACGTTTGTAGCACGTCTACAGATTGAAAAAAGACGATTTTTAATTGAAGTAGGTATTGGGATAATTGAACGTGAGAATTTTTTTTTTGTTTCGTTTTTTTTTGTAATCTAATTTTTCGATTTCATTGGGTTTGTGTGTACTTTTTTTTTGTATTTTAGTTTGATTTGAAGTGGAAACAAGATTGTATAAGGCTTCAGAGTAATTTTAGCTCTGCAAACATATTTTTTTCAGATATATTTTAAACTTGATTTAGCAACACCCTGTTCTTGTTTGAATACTTTCAAATAACCATTTCACTCATGAAGCAACAAACGTGGTCATTAAATACGAGCGGAGCATTTTCATACGGTTATCTATATGATGCGCTCTGCCACACATAAGAATATAAACCCCAAAACCACAAAGATGATAGGAGACATGGAAATCAGCTTTTTGATTAGATATGTCAAACTCCATGATATACAGACACCATTTTGGCATTTTGAATTCAGACATAACAGACATACATACATATATCTTTTAGAAAATACAATGTACTACGAGTATAAAGGTACCAGAGATCAAGACTTAGTCATTTGAAATTGGATGTAGGTAAAGAACGAGGGATCGACCAACAACGTCGTCGTTGACGAACGACGTTGTACATTTAAATCGATAGGACTTTTCTAAAAAGATGCTTTGAACTCGTGAAGGATAGGATGCTAGATGATATATTTTCTTGGATACAGTACACTAGTATCTAGAGTATACAAACATGGTTTTGTTCTTTAACATAACTCAAGAACAACAAATCACGTAGGTACTATATATGTTGTGTTGTGTGACTTTATTGCTTCAAATGCAAAACTGAATTTGAAATGACACACAAATGCTTAGATACATTTTTTTCCATTTCGAAAAACTATTGCTTTAATTGGAAGTACAAATTGGATGACAAAAAGGATATACATAAACTAAACATGTTTTTCATAAAATTTATACAGATAGGTGTTATACTGTGAAAGATGTGAATTATATGTTTATATCAAAAAAGTCCATTAAAATGATGTATCTTTCTGACAAGATTCATGATGTCACTCATTTATTTTGATAATATTTTGAAATGTTTTTGTAAATTTGATAGATATTTCTGAATTATTTTGATATTTATAAAAAATTTTAAAAAATATTATTATTTAGGTTGGGGTCGAAATTCTGTATGGGCCAAAATTCGGATTTCAAATTTCTGTATTCCAAAATTCTGTAAATGATAAAAGAAAAATTGTTTTGATAATGAATAATTTTCCTTTTGTTAATTAGGTACAAAATTTTGGAATACAGATCTTTTGTATTTTCTTTGCAGAAAATACTTTGAAGTAAAGTATCTCCCCAATTAATTTGCATATAGCAATAACATACCTTGAATACCAAAACACGAGTAATATTTAGCCTAGAATCTTCATTATGTACATATTTCATTAAATTGTTTTTTGTTATTTTGTATTTGTTTTTTTTTTTTTAAATAAAGGGTTTATTTCTTTTTTTTTGAAAGGTCTTTTATTGCCATTTGCTAACTCAAAACTGAAATTTTTAAGTAGAACATAAACTCATATGCCTTAATTTTTTCTCTGCGTAGACTGTCACATAATGTCACATAGCAAACGGCTCTTTTACACTGTTATACTAAATTTGTTAATTGAATATAAATTGTTCAACAGGCAAGATAAAAATGTATAAGTTTGGAATATACAGATTTCCAAAAAGCAAAATAATGGATGAACAAAAAAGTGACGCCATTTTCTAGAGTTCCACTCTGGCACTTTCGCAGTGCGGCAAAAATTTCAATTCAAAATTAAAAATAAACTATTAGAGATACAAAAATCTTCTATAACTTATTTGAAAGATAATAACCTAAAGTTAAATACATTTGAAGGATTTAAAAAAAAAATTATATGTTAATAGGGTAAATAGGGGTAAAACAAAATTTCAAAAAAATTGGCTATTTTCTAAACGCGACAATGTAAAGAGTTGAATTGGTATTGAAAAAATTCAAAAAAAGTTCTATTAATGGTTTTCTAAAACTAAAACATGAGTTGGACCTTTGACAAAGTAGTGATTATAGGTAGGGGAATTTTTTTATGACAATTTGAAAAACGTCATTCGAAAGATAATACAAAAAAAAGTTAGGGGTCTGATACGGATTTTTTTTTAAATTTCTGCGCTTCGAAATATGAATTTTTGAAAAAACAACTACTTATTTTGGGGTATTTTTTTGTGAGTTTTTATTTTTTAAATTTTTATAGAATTCAAAAAATCTCAAGCTTAAAGAACATGTAGTCTATGACTGTGCGCATACATGTGCAAAAAATTGGTATTTCAAAATGGTTTTTGACCGAATAACGTTAAAAACGAGTTTTTTGGTCCCATGTTTTTTTTACCTTTTTTATTTTTATCTTAATTTTTTCAACAGATAAATAAATGAAATTTATATTATAGATAGATAATAGACAGGACTATATCTGTGCAAAATTTCAATCAATTTTGTAGTCAAAATTTTGAGATAACGGTAAAATAAAGTTTTATTATTCAACAGGTTCTATTTTTTAATCTAAAGCAAATACAAATTTGATTTAACTTTATTAAGCATCCTGATGATGTTACCTTTCATTTGGTATATCACACATAACTGTACATAAACTACAAGCTACACAATGTTAAATTAAAAAACTTGCGAAATACCTCAAAACACCTGTGGAGATCTGTTGATCATGAACAGCCACCAGTGTGGGAAGTACCGTAATCTCAGTTTGGAATTTCGACATGGTTGGCTTTAAAAAATTCTAACTTTTTTTCTAGGCATCGCAGAAATAAGATTGAAATGTCATATGAAAGGTGAAATTATAAGCTTTTACACGGTATAAAATTGTTTATAGGTTGTCTAAGAAAAATTGATTCAATAGCGTGAGAACATAAAATTATATGTTTTTTTTTTTTTGATGAAAATTGATCGAGTTCAAAAAATTCTAGCTCTTTTTGTAGATGCCTTATAGACATGATCTATAAAGCTTAAGCAATAAGCTTTCAGGTGGTATATATTATAGGTTGATATATCAAACAAATGAATTTTTGGGTGATGGAAATGATTTTTTCACTTTTTTCAAAAGAAATGATTGTTTTTAATAATTTATTTTAATACTTTTTGCTCATTGTAAAAATTTAAAAATAGTTTTATTATTTAGAAGAAATATTTGGCTTTTTAATGGTTTAATTTTTTTTTGTAAGCTTTTAAAATAAAAAATTAATATATGAGAAAAGAAAAAAGGTAATTTTTTTTTTAGCTTTTTCTTGTAAATTATGATTGTTTGAAATAAATAAACGCTTCAATTGACTCATTTTAAAAGCACGAAACCTGTTTTCTTACGACGTTATCACGTAAAATCATCGTCCGTAAACCGGCTTTACAGACAACCTCTTTTTTTTATCGAAAAAGGGACTGAAATTCACATTTTTTTTTTCTTTGCAAAATTTAATTTTTTTTATTATATCGTCATAATTTTGAAAAAAGACGTAAAAAATGTTAACGCAGAGAGTGTTTTGTTTTTGTCTTCGAAGAAGTCAGTACATGTTAATTACATGTATCATGAGAGTAACACATTAGTTTTTCTATTTACTATTTTGGAAAATAACTTTTTGCTACTCATATTTCTTAGTTGTGATGTTTTTGACACTATAATATTGAAAAAAAAAATTTTTTACATTGATTTTCATAGCTTGGGTTCGAAAGGGTTAAAATGGATTACAAAAATTAAGTAACTTTGTGAAGTCGAGTATTTTCTCTGAGCTTTTGCTGCTTTTTATTCCAACTAATTTATTTCCTATTAAAATTGTTTTGTTTTTAAGTCACTATAGGTAACAACTTTTAGTGAAAATTGTCGAATTGAACCTCTTTCTACTTTGAGTATATGCTCTTTTTTGGAAGCCCTATCCAAGGCGCTGTTAGAATTTTAAGAAAAACTTTTCAAAATACTCCAATTTGAGTGTATTTATGCATATTAGTTTGCCGCAGGGAAGTCGATGTTTCCTTCCGGTTTCGAGTGATTGGTGTTGTTGAAGGGATCAAAAATGCTTTCAAACAACTTTGTGGGTGAAAATACACAAATTGTGTAGAGACTACGATTTTATAGAGAAATGAAAATAATATAAGTTCTGTTGAATTTCCTCGTCGTCGTTGACTATATACTGACCCTTTTATTATTATGTTTCCTGTGACAACTACAACGACACGGACAAGAGTCTATGTTATTTGTTTTTTTTTTTTTTCTTTATTTTTGTTTCGTATACTTGCGTGACAATTTTCATTTTGAACTTGAGGTTTCTTTTTATTTTTATTTTTTTGTTTTGTGACGGACGGAAACTTAGCCATTGACCGGAAGTTTTTTGGTTTAATTTTGCAGCACGTTTTTGTGTGTGTTATTTTTTTATTTGTTTATTTTTTTGTTTAGTGTTTGCTTTTGAACAGAGTGGGTGGCAATGTTTATGACAATCTTTTTATTGCCTGGGATGATAAGAGATATTTTTTTTTCTACTTCTGGTTGTTTGTTTTATTTCTGAGGATTCTTATTTTTACGATGATGGATACGGTAGTGAATTTTTTTTTTTAATTTTTTTTTTTTTTTTTAAAGGTTTGCTAGGGGCCAATTGCAATTTTGATCGAATGAAGCAAATATTTAACTAAAGGGATACAAAAGTATCAAAAGGGTTAATGGTTTTTTTGACGATGATTAAAAAAAAAATGCTTTCAGAATTTTGATGAAAATAATTTTTTTTCAATAATTCAACTAAAAGTTTTATTTCAAAAAAAAAAAAAACAATCCAAAAAACAGAGTATAATTTCATAAAATTAGAAACTAGATTTCAACCCCAAGATATCTCCAATCAACAAGAATGTTTTTATTTTATTTTTAATTACACAGTCACGTGCCGCATAGCGCATATGTGAAGTTTTCAAAAATAGCAACAAGCGTGTTATTTGTTTCGTTTAACACTATTTCAAGAATAATCTTTGCTATCGCAGAAAAAACAAATTGGATAATATTTTAACCTTTCTACGACTCTACAATAATTTTCTGAATGAATTAATTGAAATGGGAAGTTATTTTTTTTATTATTATTATTGCATGTAAGAGTATATGTTAAAAATGCAAATTAGAATTTTTCGTCATAATATGGCAATCTTATATCCAACGAGAAGTAAAAACATTTGTGTTTTAGTACAAATGAACGACTTGTATCATTAATCATAAAAATCACAACAGAAATAGAACTCCATTAACATTTTTAGTTTTAGTGAATAGTTACACAGAATTTATTTGTAAATAACAAAAACAACAAAAAAAAAAAGCTTAAATATCATGTGCATGGAATGGATGTTCCTAACTTTGCCTTTTTTGCATTATCGTATGAAAGTATAGACTTTAAACAAACCTTTTTTTTTGCCTTTTTTACTCATCGGTGTCTTTTTGTCTATTTTTGGCAATTTTGTTTTTTTTTTTCATGGCTTTTGTTATGTACATAAATTGTTTTTTTTTTTTTTTTTTTTTTTTTTTTTTTTTTTTTATAGGAAAAAATCTTGAAATCATAATAGCATGATATTTCGTTCACCTCAGTAAAGATTATTTTGATTAAAAAATGCAGCACATGCTCTGAGCAAATACTTGACTTGAAAAATGGGTTCCAGTTTTTTTTCCACGAGGCTAAGTTCTAAATTTTAAATGTGAAATACAAGGTATTTGAGAAGGCTATGTTTTTAAATAAAATATAAACGATATTACGAATAAATGGAGTATATCCTCATAGCAAATGCTCAACTTAAAAAAATTGTTCTAGTTTTCACTGCAATAGTATATTTGCGAAGACAAAGTTTTGTTAAGTAAACGGTATTACTAATAAAACTGGAGTAAATACTTAGAGCAAATACTCCATTTGGAAAAATTGTTCCATTTGTACTTTTCATTGTAATAATGTAATAAGAAAATGTAGTGTATAATCATGTAGCATATACTCAGCTAAAAATTGAGCAACTTCTCATAAAACTGCAGGTTTTTTAAGATATTTGTAATGCCATGAACACCAGAGTAGTTCAAAATTCGGTGAATACAGGAAAACAATTTTTGAAGTGAAAACTTCTTTAGTATCGTAGTGATTTGAAACAAGATGAAACGAAAACGCTACACGAACATTCAACTTGTTATAACTTTTATTTTTAATAGATAATAGATGAATGAAAATTGTACTGTAGATAGGTAATTAAATAAATTATAATTGTACAAAATTTCAATTAATTTCATATTCAAAATTCTGAGATAACGGTAAAAAGATGTTCTTTTTCTAAACACGTTATATCTTTTGATCTAGTGCACATACAAATTTGATTTAACTTTAATACGCATGCTGATAATATTACCTTTCATTTAATATATCACACATAACGGTAAGTGATCTACAAGTTATATAATCTTTAATTGAAAAACTTTAAAAATACCTCAAAACACCTGTGAAGATTTGTTGCCGATGACCAGCCAGCAGTAGAGGAAGTACCGTAATCTCAGTTTGAAATTTCGACATGGTTAAATTAAAAAAAATTCTTACTTTTTTTGTAGGCATGGTAGAAATATGATTGAAGCGTCATATAAAAGGTGAAATAATAATGATATAAAATTTATTATAGGTGGTCTTTTAAAAAATGGATTTAATGGCGTTAGAAGAGAAAAGAGATTGTTTTGCTTTTTTTATGAAAACTAATTGGGTTCTAGCTCTTTTTGTAGATGTTGTATAGACATGGACGATATTAATATTTTGAGCTGAAACAATAAGCTTTCAGATGGTATAAAATTTATTGTAGGTTGTCATATTAAAAAAGTAATGGAATAAAAAAAAGATATATTTTTTCGATTTTTTTATAGCAAGAAAAATGAACTTAAAACTCCAAATGGCCCTGAATAGTCAAAATTGTACAAATTTCATAAAAAAGAAATCCTTTAATTTTGTAGAGTGTTGAACAACACCTAAAACTAAATATACTACACATTTATTACTTTGCCATCACTTCACCAACGAATAAGGTGTTACAATAGTAGAAGAACAATATTCGTGGGCCAAATCCTTTTTTCTTTCACACAACTGCAAAACTCATAAGCCTTAACTAACAATTCATTCTGGTCGAATTCGAGTGCAAAAAAAAAAAAAAAAAAATAGAATAACAAGCCTTCATCCGTAGACAGTGTCGCGGAATTTATTTACGCTGATGACCTTGCTTCACCTTGGCCCTATATTTTCCTATTTTTCTATCCTTGGTCTTGTTTTTTTGTTTTTACACGAAAAAAAAAAACAACAAATACACAAAACAAGGATCTATATTTTTTTTGTGAATTTTATTTATAGAGCTTTAATTTTTTTTTTGTATCCTTTGCCCTGCAATATGTTCGTTCAACACGAAAAGACGGATTGTAGTGTGAGTAGAGTACTTAAGGTTTTGCCGGTTTTTTTGTTTTTTTTTCTCTTTGTCATTTACACATTTTCTATAAAAAAAAGCAAAGACTTATTCGAAGAGGAAGATAGTTTTTATGTTGTTGTCCTTTGATTTGGCAACATTTGTACTTGTTAAACATTTTTGGTTTTGCAATAACACACACCATACCCATATACAAGCATTATACACAACAACACCAAAAAACATTCACACAAAAAAACACCAAAAAAAAGCCTAAAACAAGGTTTAAGGGCTTAAAGAAGGACAGGAGTATGCTGAAATATCGTGAAATAGGCTTTTTCTCTTGACTATAATTTTGGTGTATTTTTTTTTTTTTTGGTTTGTTGCTATTCTTTGTCCTGAAAATAAATTTGCGCGCTTGGGTAAAATACATTTCTACAAAAAAAAAAAAAAAAGTGAGGAGGGTTTTTTTGGTATTAAATTACGAGGTAATCATTAAGGAGGAGTAGGTAATTATATGAAATGTCAAAAGTTATAAGGGTCGCACGACTTAATTGTGACAGCAACCAAGCCAACTACACGAAAATCATTTTTAATGGTACTCATACATCATTTAAAGGATATTTAACAAAAAAAAAAAAAACCGTCTTTTGTTAAACAAAATTATGATTTATTCATAAAAAAATCAGAGGGAAAAAATTTACAATGATTTTTGGGAATAGCCTTGAAACATTAAAAAGTTCATTAAGAAAATAATTTTTAAGTACATATTTTTTTAAACATTGAAATTATAGGTTTTTTTTATAAATGTATAATTTATCTAGGAAAAAAAAACTTGTCCCTCAAGCTAGCAGTGCAAAGTGAGCAGAATGTACGTTTTGTTATTGCATCTTTTAGTTCTTATTAAGTCCCCAAAATTAAATTGAGTACTCCACTACTTTTGAAAAAATATTAATGTTATCAGGGTCTGGCATACGTGCTAATTGAGTGATCTATAAATCAAAAAAAAAATCTTTCAAAAACAATTTTGTTTTATTTTCGAAAAAAAAAATATTTACTTTATTTTTTTTTTTTTGTTTTGAAAAATTATATTGAATTATTTAGGACGTCATTTTACTAAGAATTTATCACATTTTCCATAATAAATTATTTTGTTTTTCTCAAAAAAATTATTTAACTAAAGCACATCATTCAAATTTGTCCAGAATTTAATTTATTATTCAACTCGAATTCAGTCCAAAAAAATTGAACATTTTGAACAGAAATAAAATGCACGACTGGGTAGAACGAACTTGCTCTTAGAGTTAAAGTTGCTTAAATTTTTAAGACTTTTTATACAGGGTGTCCCAAAAGTAATAGATCAAACGAAATATGCTGATACTCCAACTTTAGGGCTCTCAGAATTTGGTAACTTAATCATCCCAAATCCTTATGGTTTTCGATTTAATGCAGTTTTTGTGAAATTTCGAAAAATCCCGACTTGGCAACAGTATTTTGCTTCCTCCGCTCATAATTGATTTTTGTTTTTTACAATTCTTTCACTAAAACATTGCCAAATAATAAGAAATAACTAATTAATCAAAATATTTTTTATTTCATACGCCATTTTGATGCAAATTTATTAACAGTTCCATGTTTTATAAAAACTCAATTTCATACTTTTATTTCAGAATAACACCTTGAAAAAAATTTGTATCGTGTGACACTGGTTTATTGCTTTAAAAACTTGCCGTGTTATTGCAGTTTTCAAAAATGTATACAAATTTCCAAAGTTGAAGTTAGAACTGAAGATATTACAATTTAAATGCAACAAAACAGGGCTTTTCAGAGCAAAATAACAAAGAAAAATAAACAAATTTTCTCGACTGTTGTTTGTTTATTTCTTTTTTAATAAAAGCATCGAATTTTGTTTGTTATTTTTCTTTGAAAACCCCTGTTTTTTTGCATTTAAATTGTAATATCTTTCGTTCTAATTTCAACTTTGGAAACTTTTATACATTTTTGAAAACTGCAATAACACGGAAAGTTTTTAAAACAATATACCAGTATCACACCATACAAATGTTTTTCGGGATGTTGCTCTCAAATAAAAGTAAGAAAATTAGTTTTTATAAAACATGGAACTGTTAATTAATTTGCAGCAAAATGGCGTATGAAATAAAAAATATTTTGATTAATTAATTATTTCTTATTATTAGGCAATGTTTTAGTGAAAAAATTGTAAAAAACAAAAATCAATTATGAACTGAGGAAGCAAAATACTGTTGCAAAGTCGGGATTTTTTTAAATTTAACAAAAAATGCATCAAATCAAAAACCGTAAGGATTTGGGATAAACAAGTTACCAAATTCTGAGAGCCCTAAAGTTGGCGTAGCAGCATATTTCGTTTGATCCATTACTTTTGGGACACCCTGTATAGAAATTTGGAAAAAAAATAAAATTCGTTTTAAAAAAAAATAAAATAAAATCTGAAATCAAATTGCCCTCCAAAACAAGTATGCAGTTTTGATTGATATGTTAGGATGCATTTTTAGAAAAAAAAATTTCAAAATCGTTACAGCCGTTTTTTAAAAACACTAATTTTGTATAAAAAATTTTTTGGAAAAAAATTGGTATGCCATTTTGTAGAAATCACTAATCAACATCTAAAAACAAAATTTCAAAAAAATTCAATGTCCCGTTTTCGAAAATTTGATTTTTCAAAAAAATTGTCAAAATTTTTTTTAAAATCCAAAAATTATATTTTTGGAAATTTGTGTTTTGGTTTATATTTAAATTGTATAAATGGTTCCTTACAAAAAGTTTCGTTGAAATCGAATAAGCAATTTCGGAGATAATCGGATTTGAAAAAAAAAAAAAAAACGGTTCTATGGCAGGTACCGTTAATAATGATTTTCCAAAAAAAAATTTTTTCATTAGAAGATAGACTTTAGTTTAAAACTTACATTTGAATTTCTTAAACAAAGTCGTTCTAGCCGTTTTCGAGATATTTTAATTTTATTAAAATCGGTATATGACAAGTACCGTTATTTTTTTTTCAAAAAAAAAATTAATTCCAAATTCTAAACTAGTAAATGCTTGGGAGGTTGGAAGTTTTATAAAGTTGCAGCTAATTTAACTTGTCTACGTGCCTTGTAGCGAAAAATTTGCTGGTTATCTGAGAAGACATTTAAACATACAATAATTGAACTGGGATCGTTACTTATCAGAAAGTGGTATAGTGACAAATTTACAATTATTTGATTTTTTTAAGGAATTTAATAGGACATTAAAACAACATAAAAGCTTGTTTTTTTTTTATTTAGGTACTCAAAAACCGTTGATTTTGACCACAAAACTAAAAGCAAACAAAAAAAAATTCGCTAGAGTCGTGTTTAATAAAATATTTTTTAATTTACAGTGCTGCTAAAAACATTCCGGATTTTTTTGTCATTTTCATCAAATAAAATTTTAAAATACAAAACTGGAACAAAATATTGTTTTAGTATTTTTTCTACATCCTTAATATATCAATTAAGGAATTTGAACACAAAATAATGTTCTTTAATATATTAAAAAAATTTAAAAATCAAAAAATGAAGGAAAGTCAGAATTTCGTCTGTGCAAAACTAACCGGATTTTTAAAGGATTTCGATTCTCGTTGCTGAGGTAACGGTTTTAAGCGTCACTTCTGTAAAATTTTTGTTTGCAGTGACAAACAAAGTTGTTAGCTTTGTGAATTGTACAAATTATTTAATGGAATAACGGAAAAAACGCATTATAGTCATAAAATTCGTTACTAAGTCGTAGAACACTTTCAAGTCGAAATAAAACCAAATGTTATCCCTTTGGGATGTTGTAAATTGCAACGTCAAGTGAGTATGATATCGTCAAACAGTAAAAAAGAGAAAAATCAGTTAAAGCAGATCACTAGGGTGGATGCGATAACAAAATATTCCTAAAAACTGATAGGCGAATAAAGACTTTTTGATTAAAGATCCTTTTGCGACTTCTTAATCGATTTGTGAGGAGCTTAATCTGCTTTCAACATCAAGTACAGTAAGGAAGGCTTTGAGAGATTTGGTATTAATCTCTTTCCGCTCGGAAAAAAGCCATTCCTTAATGCTAAGCATTGTCTAAAGAGGTAGGCAATGAAAGGATCTTAAGAAAAACTTTAAATTTTAAAATGAAAATACTTCATCATGCTTGTATTTACAAAAAATCATCTGAATTGCTTGATAACAAAACGGAAAAATATGTTTTTCAATGATTAAAGCAATTTTAACTTGTTCTATTCCGATTGTAAAATGGCAGCCAGGCGCTAAAACATAGACATGTTTGAAACCAAAAAAATGTGCTCCCTACCGTGAAACTCAGAAGAGGATCATTGATGGTTTGGGGTTTTTTCAGCTGCAGGTTCTACCCCGTTGCACTAAATCAACGGATTTATGAATCATTTCCAGAATGGAGAGATGTTGGAGTCGATAATGGCTCCATAAAAGGAGAAAGAAATGCCTTTACATTGGCTTTTCCTGCAAGTTAAGATGCCAAAAATTCTTAAAAGCTCGTAAAACGGTATTTCGGGGTAGACAACACTCCTGGTATGACATAGCCGCAACAATTATCCGACTTGAACCCGATTGAAAATTTGTGGGTCATCTTTAAGTGACAAGTAGAGAAGAAAAAGCACACCTCAGCAACTAACGTACTTGTAGCTTTGAAAAATAACTAGGAGCATATTCCTAGTTCTATTTTATTAAATTTGGCCGAGTCCAAGTCTCATTGGGGCCAAGCAGTTTTCGAAAACAAAGGTTTCTCAACAAAATATTAACTTTAAACATTAACATTAAAAAATCCGGTTAGTTTTTCACATCCGTAATTCTGGCTTTGCTTCATTTTTCAATTTTTAAATTTTTGTAATGTGTCAAAGATCATTATTTTCTGTTGAAATTGCTTAATTGATATATGAACGACCTAGAAAAAATATTAAAACAATATTTTGTTTTAGTTTTGTGTTTTAAAATTTTATTTGATGAAAATGGTAAAAAAATCCGGAATGTTTTTAGCAGCACTGTATGTACTAATATTTTTAAACAATTTTCAAAAAAATAGTTGGTATGTCATTTTTAGGAAAATAGACATAAAATCAATTTTCAATAAAAAAACGATTTAATAGTATGAGTTCGAAGATATTTGTTTACTTGCGATATAGTTCATATCGTGGGCACAAAGCCAAAACCACGAATCTGTAAAATTGTAGTTTTGAGAAAAACGGCTTCAAAGTTTTTAAAACTGATGAATTCTTATGGAAACTTGTGCAACGGAAATTGATATTTTAGACTCTTATCCAACAGATGAAGGATTGGGATCGAGGTAGTGAATAGAGGGACCGATAAAAAGTAAAATGGCGCATTGAATTAAAAATGTCAAAAAATGCAGATTCGCGGTTTTGGCGTTGTGCCGACCTACATAAATCAAGCTATACATACATTCCAACAAAAAAGTTGAGGTAACAATCAAACATGGTATTAAAATGATATAAAATGCGAAAAAAAGTGGTTCTTGAAAGTCTGTCTGTCTGCTGTCATTTATTCTGTCAGTATGTCTGTCGGTCTTAGTATGTAGCAGGTTTTGGATAACGCACAGAGGGGTTTTTGAAATAATTTTTTTGAACGAAAAATAACGGTAGGTTAATGTCATATACCAATTTTTTTTTTGGAAAATATTTATTTGCTCAAAAACTGCTTTACGATTTTGAATAAAAAAAATTCAGGTTTTAGTTCTATTTTTTTATGAAAAATTATTTTTTTAAATATGTAGTTTCTAAAGGTACCGTCCAACGAATCATTTTTTAAATTTCTGATTCTTTCCCAAATAACTGGTTCAATTTAAAATTGTATACTGCCTGAAAATAAATCAAATTTTCAAAAAATTTTTGTTTTTGAAAAATCAAATTTTTGAAAACAGGACACTGATTTTTATGAAATTTTGGTTTTGGATATACCTACAACATGGCATACCAGTTTTATATATTTTTTTTTTTTCAAAAGATTATTTATAAAAAATCTAACGATTTTGAGTTTTTTTTTAAATTCCTCTTAATAAATGAAATCAGATTGCGTGCTCAAACTTACTTTAGATGTTATTTTTTGCCTTTGAAGGACAATTTTAACAAATTTTATCAATACAAATTTTAATATTAAAAGTTTAAAACATTTAAGCAACTCGTACCTACATTTTTTTTTTACAATTTTGCCCTTTCCGTCATAATTTTGTTAAAAAATACCAACTTTTTAATTTTGTATATAGTAAATGCTGAATTTTTAAGTTCGACAGTATTTTCTTTAAATATTTTTTTTACTTCTTTAATCGAAATCTTTTTTTAATTTTCGGTTTAAGTTCTTGGTTGACCACCCTTAACTTTTTTTTAACACCCATCTATTTTTTTGAAAAAAGCAATTTGGAAAAAAAGAAAAACTCTGAATCTTATATTGTATTAAATTTATTGTTCCTAAAATGCGGTATTTTTATTTACTGTCACTAAATACAAATTTGAACAAATCATTTTCAATTTGAACTAAAAAAAAAAATAAATAAATAAATTATATTACTGACGTTAATTTCAGCTTTCATTCAACAAAAATCTATTTTTCCAGAGAGTTTATTTTCAAAATAAAAAAACATTTTTCAACAATATTTTTGAACAAAAAAACATTATGCCAAATTAGTTAGAGTATTTATTCATTTAAAATAAATTTCAAATTCAAATCTGAAGTATATATAAACCCAACCAAAACCATGTTGTCATAAGACTTTACGCTCTGTTAGTATTTTTGTTTATTTATTTTTGCGTGAGGTTTATTTTCCATACCCCTAAAAAAAAAAAAAAAAACACTGTGGCGTATACGTAACTTATTTTTTTTTTGAGCTTATTTCAAATCAACTAATAACACCAGAATGAATGCTCTACTGACTTATAGAACCATATCATGTGAGTCTAGAGCGAAAAAGAATGTTATTTTTTTAAATCTTTCACCCCCTTTAACATGCACACACATACTTGCATACAAACTCAATCATGCCATGCATGAATATAAAAATGTATGTTAGTAGAGTTGGTTTTTTTTTTTTGTTTCTCCCCCAATTTCGTATTTTTTTTTATTATTTTTCCTTAACCCTGACACAGATGACTGCTTAACATGAAACATTCCATGATTTTAAAATGGGTGCTTCGCGTATACAAAAAAATAAAATTGTATCCTACCAGCATACCATCCCTTTTAAAAAATAATAAAAAAAAAGGAAAAAGCTTCTATAGAATGGATATATGGGTGAATTTGAAATATAAAAAAAAAACTCGCGAAAAAGACGTATAGAATGCAATTCACTACAAACAACCCCACCATAGCCATTGCCATGCTGCCACCAAACCAACGCCTTCTAACAAGTAGGCAATTCATTGTCAAGTGGGGAGGTTTTTCAAATTGCTGTTGCTCGGTAGCCATAATAGCAAGCAGCTTGTTTTGCCCCCATCTACTTTCATTCATGGTTTTGCTTGTGGAAATGAAAATTAATTACAAAAAAAAAGAGAGAAATTAAAAAAAAAAAACAAAAAAAATAACAAGAAGAATAAAGGAAAATCCATCAGTGAAGAGTTGGAATATAGAGCTGTTTTCTTTAATTGAACAAGGGTGCGTGTGGAAATTATAGGATAGGGATTTCGTTCGTTGTTGATGGACAATTTTATAAATGTTGCTCAATTATTTTTGATTCTTTGAATTGAGTGTTGTGAAAAAATGCAGAAAACAATGTTGTTCTTTTTTAGTGTAGAGCGTTTAATTTAAAAATCACATTCGGGTTAAGTGACACATTTTTTTTTTTTTGAAAATTTGGATTGAAGAAGAAAAATTGATTTTATTCCTTTTTTTTTTCTAGGATATTCTTTTATGGACTCAATAAAATATAAAAATCTGTTTATCTGTTGATTAAAAATAAATAAACATTTCAAGTTTGAGGGATTATATGTATTTGGAGCTATTATTTCTAAAAAATCTGAATTGTTTATTTTATCAATTTTGTTTTGAAGTGAAAACTTCTTTAGTATCGTAGTGATTTGAAACAAGATGAAACGAAAACTCGACACGAACATTCAACTTGTTATACATTTTTTGTTTTAATAGATAAATGAAATTTGTAGCGTAGATAGGTAATTAAATAAACAAAATTTCAATTAATTTCATATTCAAAATTCTGAGATAAGGGTAAAAAGATGTTCTTTTTCTACACACGTTATATCTTTTGATCTAGTACACATACAAATTTGATTTTACTTTAATACGCATGCTGATAACATAACCTTTCATTTGACATATCACAATTAACTGTACGAGCTCTACAAGTTACACAATCTTCAATTGAAAAACTTGAAAAATACCTCAAAACACCTGTGGAGATCTGTTGACGATGGCCAGTTTAGGAAGTACCGTAATCTCAGTTTGAAATTTTGACACAGTTGGCTTTAAAAAATTCTTATTTTTTTTTTTTCTAGGCTTGGTAGAAATATGATTCATACGTCATATAAAAGGTGAAATAACCTTTCAGATGATATAAAATTTAGTAGGTATAGGTTGTCATTTAAAAAAATACCTATATTTAATGGTGTTAAAAGAGAAAAAAGATTAATTTTTTTGGCATTTTTGATGAAAAGTGATTTGGTTTGAAGAAAATAAGCTCTTTTTTTAGATGTTGTATAGACATGGACGATATAAATATTTTGAGCTGAAACAATAAGCTTCCAGATGATATAAAATTAATATAGGTTGTCATATAAAAAACATGTATTTAGAGGAGATAAAATAAAAAATAAGTAGTTTTTTCTTTTTTTTTTGCAAGATCTGATTTCTTGTATAGCAAGGAATTTTTTGAAAACAAATTTTCGAAAATGTTTGAAACCGTTTTTTAAATAGATAAGTAGCAAATAATATTTTCCATATAAAAATTTTCAAGCAAAAATGTTTGGTACCTATGCCATTTTTAAGAAAAAATATAAATCAACAACTAAAAACGAAATTTCAAAATAATATAACAATCCATTTTCAAAAAAAAAAAAAAAACAACGAAAAAATAAAAAATAAATTAAAATATTTGTTTACAAAGCCTTACATGTAATTTTGTAAAATTCTGTAAAAAAAAAATTTTTGTAAAATTTGTGTTATAGCACTACTGTATAAAAATTTTCTTGGAAATCGGTTTAGGCGTTTAGGAGAAATTCAGAAATTAAAAAAGCGGTTCTATGGCAGGTTAATAAATTGAGTAGGTATTATTTGAAGCAATACACATATCTTTCGAGTTGTATTCGAAAAAAAAAAACAACTTTTGGTTACGTGACAGTTACCGTTAGTTTTGGGCTCTAAAATTTGATTTGGTTAACTTCTGAAAAATAAATCTAAATATACCTACTTTAATAAAAAAAAAGAAATGGTCCAAAAAGTTTAAATGACAATTTTCTTATTAAGTCAATAGTCAGGAATATGTATTTATTTCTGGCCATTTTGTCAGCCAAGTTGTTTTAGTGAAAAAAAAATTTTTTTTTGCAATTTTGTTAGCTAAAAAAAATGAAAGAAAAACAATATTTCAATGAAATAAAAAAGAAAAAAGCAATATTTGACTTAAACTAAAAAAACATCGCACATTTTTGTGTGAGAACCTTTACTATAGTAAATTTATTCTTGAAAACTTTGGAAGCCAATCCAGTTAGGTATGTGTTGAATGAAAAAAAAAAAAAAAAAAATAGAACCCCTTATTTTATTTGAAATTAATATAAAAAAAAATATCGAAAAAACATCGCATTTCAGTAAATAACCAAAATACATGACTCCAATACTTCCTGCTTCAAAAATCAATGAAACCAAAGTTCTAGTCGCAAAAAAAGCAAGCAAAAGTAGATATTTTATTGAAGTCAAAATAGATATTCAACCCAGAAATAATTCGCATAGAGCTGAAAATTGGTACAGAGCATTTAAATGTCAAAACACTGGTAGATAATGTGCACCTTTATATAACTGCGATTTTTGTTTTTTTTTTTTTAAGTAGTCTTTCAAAAAGAAAGAAAAAAAAATTGATTTTGTCAAAATTCAAAAATTGCGAATTTTTGTACCTAGCTCCTAAAACATGAGTTTTTTGACAAATATTTTTAACTCATGTAATATATATTCTATGATATGAATTTAAAATATATGTCAAAAAAATTTTTCCACAAAATAGCTGAAGATAGGCTATAGTAACACTTATCGTTTTAAAGGAACTAAGCTAACGGGAGTGATATAAAACCACGATATCTTCTAAACAAAATCTCGTCGAAAAAAAAGTGTTGTATAATTTTTTTATGGAATTACAAAACCTACAAGCTTCTGTCGTTTCAAAGTTATATATGAAAAACCTACATTTTCGACATTAAAACTTTAATAACTTTTTATGCACACATGGGACTTTTGGGGACTTTTGATACTTTACTTTAATTGACATTTAAATGCTCTGTACCAATTTTCAGCGCTCTATGCGAATTATTTCTGGGTTTGCCTTTTTTTATGTTTATTTTGTCTGGACTATTATACGCTTTGCATTTCATTGCTTTTGTTATTCCTTCACATAGTATTTTTTTTTTTCTATTCTTTTTCTGTTTTTATTTGGAAAATAGTCCTTGTCATTGGCTTTGGCATTAAGTTCATTTATCTATTTGTCAAATTGTTGGCCACACCAACGATGATTGCTGTACACGACGACGACGACACGACCAACGACTGCGACAGAGTATGACAAACATTTTAATTTTGAATTCGGTAAATCATTTTGATGTATGACAATCTCACGAGTTAACGTGCTAATAATTGTGTTTAATGGTCACTTGCATTTGTATGTAATTACTTTTTGAACACACATACACTCATTCTTATTATATATTATTAAAAAAAATGTGTAGGTATTAGTGTTGATGTAGCGGGTGGAAAAGTTTGAATTCTTTTTTCTTTATAAAACAGGAAGTTTGTAGAAAATGTGGGTGGTAAAAGAGGAGGTAAAAATTCCTGCATTGTCCAAGGATATAATAATTATGTGGCGGTGGATTACAATTGAAGTTATAACCGTTTGGTGGCCACAGAAAAGTGGTCATATAGTAATATTGTGTGGCACCTGTGTGACATTGCAAAATAATAAAAAAAAGGGATATTACTATAAAAAAAAAAAAAAAAACACACACATACAAAAGTATTCAAAAAGAGACAACCGGAAGTAGGTCAATGACGCGCAAAAGGATATTGAAATCAGCAAAATGTTAAGGACATTTTAGTTTGAAATATTTACCATTGTTTGCTCTTTTGTTCATTCAAGTGGATGACGTCGAACAATTCAGCATTATAACCCAGCATACGATGTGTTTTTTTTTTATTTGTTTGTGGGCATTATTTTTTTTTTTTTTTTTTGTTTAATTTACGATGAAAATGTAGTGGTTTAGCTTTTGTAATGAAGTTTTGTGGTTTTGTGCAGATATGTAATATGAATTAAAAGAAAATTAATGTGAATTCCTCCACAAATGGTTTATATGTGTGTGTGTGTGTGTGTGTGAAGAGAGCATTTAGTACTAATTTAGTAATTTAAATATTAATTAAAAGTAATTAAAGCGGCTTTTCAGAGAAAATTTTTACATAAAATTCCATAAGCATGCAGTAATTATTATGTATGTAAATTTTAAATTACAATATTAAAATTAAATAGTTTTTCAGGATGGTTTTTAGTCAGCCGGAATGATGAAAATTCTTTCGTGTCCTTAAATTACTTTAATAAGGGCCAGTTTGTTGACACTCGGTAATCTTTAATCAGTGATTATTCCAGTTGATTATCGTAGAATCCGTTTGTTCACTAAAATTGTAATCAAGGAATCTATGATTTGAGAAGTTAATTTGATATTTCGTTAATCAACCAATTTTGCTCGATTAGCACCATTTAATCAAGGATTTACTGAAATTCAGTTTGTTCATTCTTGATTTTCAAACAAAAACAAACGAAATTTGACATTAGCATGAAGTTTCCCTTTAAAAAAAATATAAACAATTCCTTGGCCTTAGAGATAATTTATTGATCAATCAATAGTTCTAAAAAGTGGGGAATAGATTTTTAAATAATTCAATTCTTTGACTGATGCCATACAAAATTATGCAAAATTATTATTTGTGTATTTATTTATTATTATTATTCAAATTGAAAAGTGCCATTCATGTCATTGTTATTAATAACAAGTTGAAAACAATATATTTTTTCTTATCTTAATCAAATGAATAAGTTTCCAAAAAATCGAGCCGGGCATTCAATAACCAATCAAAAAGGTTCCACATACACCAGAGTGTACCAATTCACTTTATGAGTCATGGGCAGAGGGCAGTATTAGTATAAAAATGCCTTCCAAGCTGCATCATTTCTCCATATGTATTTCTTCTGCGAGACTATTGAAATTGTTTTTTTTGCCTTGGAAAAAATCCATGTTCTTTTGGATTTTGGCCGCTTTGAAATATTTCTGAAAACAGAAGAGTTTATATACAGAAAGTGTTTTACCAAATGTTTATAAATTATAAATAAAAAAAATGCTATTAATGGCTGTAAGTAACAATTTTCTTACCTTCCTCGCTTGAAACGCTCTTTTCAAATTAATATTTACAAACAAAATGTCAAAAACGTCAATGTAATGAAAAAATGGGCAGGTTCAGAAACGTTAGGCACTAAATATTTAGGTAATTTCTCGGTCTCTGATTGGTCAGCTGTCAAAAAAAAATCTTTCCAATTTAGGTAATTTTATTGGAAAGCTAACTGGAAAGTTAGGCAAGAAATTTTTCACTAAAAATTTAGGAAAGTTTTTTTTGTCAACAGCAGATTGTTTTTAATTAAAGAATTAATTTTGCAAAATTAAATTTATTTGGGTGAAAAACGATTAAAAAGTGCATTATCGGTTATAATTAATATTATTTATTCATTAAAGTTAAGTGAAATTTAGTGTCTTGTCCATGAGATCGGTAGAATACTTAAGTAAATTTCGAAATTTGACAATAGCATCATATCCAAACTAATTTAGTCAATTTACTCGAATTTCCGTTCAGTAAATGACGTTGCCTAAATATCTAGCCCCTAATATTTCCTGAACGTGCCCAATAACTTAATTCTTGATTAAGTTTTGACAACAAAACTGACGGATAGACTGGAAAATGGAACGATTTTAAGAAAACCAATGATTTGTTAATCAAGGTGAAAACAAAGTGAACAAACGCTATTTGACTATCACGGATTCTTAATTCTCAATTAAGGGCAATCCATAATAATCAAATCGACGATTTAACCCACTCTCACCAAACTGGCCCTAACTCTACTGACAGTTTCGGAAGAAAAGTTAAATGTAAAAATAATCAATCGATGTTGGGAAATTAATTTGGTCGAAATTTATTCTGAAGAAGGCTCAAATTTTTTTAGTTGGTAAATATGCTTCTTTTTGGGAATTTATGAGCGCCGCGCCAGATAACGTTTGGTTCAAGTGTTTGATGGCGGTATGGATTTCTTAGGTCTGTCTAGATACTAGAAGGATCTATCTAGATCTAGCTCCTTATGAAAAATATAAGTACATAGGTACACCTACTGTTTGTGCAGTGTTGTGCCGGATTTTTACATCTAGTTTTTTTTTCAGTGTTTTTTACATGTAAAAAAATCGATGTAAAAAAATCAATGTAAAAACTTGAAAATTACATGAAAAAAACTCACTGACATAAAAAATGGTAAAAAATGAAATTTCTTAAAAAAGTAAAAACAAAAAATTTAATAATTGAATCTTTTATGTATGTTTTTTTAAAACTTTTTTAAGAAAAAGAAAAACACTATTTTTGAACAATGGTTACTAAGTTAAATTCTTCAAATTTGGTCATCATCTAAATTCAGAGGAAATGCTTGATTTCGTTTGCTGTTCAACGTAAAATACATGTGAATTAATTTCCTCGACCTTTCATATGTTAATGGACTTGCCCCAAATTTTAAATTTTTAAATTTAATTTTGGGTTGATGAAGCTTTGAAATTTAAATTAGAATAACCTTAAAGCAAATTAGGAAAGGTTTCCGCGTTTCATTTCAGCCGTGTACTAAAAAAACATCACTTTTTAAAATTTGTCCTCTCCTGACACATTTCTAAAAGTTATTTGCTAATTTGAATTTTGCTGTAGAAAAATGGATAAAAATAATATGAAGAACTAGCATAAATCGGTGTTCTGTAAGGTTTACAAAAATTTTGTATTCGATGTGACTAGCACAAAATTCAACGCTTCGAAATTAATTATTTATGGAACTGGCATTTTTTATAGCCTGCTTTCATTTCGAATGTCAAATTTAAAAAAAAAATTTCTTCCAAATGACATAATTTTCGAAATTTTCTCATTTGGCCTCTCGAGAAAAAAGACCATTAATGACTTTGGAAACATTTTTTAATTAATTATAATTTATAAACGTTTATTAGAATTCAATGCCATAAAATGAAGTGTTCCATTAAAAACCATATACTTCGAATGGCAACCTGTCAAAATGAATGCGTTTTTTAAATTATTTATCGTTTTTTTACTGTTTTATACTATTTTTACGTTTTTTACATTCTTTGAAAACTGACGAAGCTAGAGTATTTGCAACAGGGATGAGAATGCTAAGCCCGAAAAGTGAAACATACTGCCCAAAAAAACGAAGTAGATTTGGAAAATATGTAGCAGATAATGAAAAAAAAAATATACATATAAAACAAAGGAGAATGCCCAAAAATAAATATATTTAAAAAAAAAAAAACCAGCACCGATTTAAATGAGACCTGCATAGCTTGAAAGCGCATCACTCGTAAATAACAAATATGATTTTTTTTCTCAAAAAGCCATCCCCGTGATTGCTATAATGATTTTTAATTTCAAATTATAAAGTGTTTTTTATTACAAAATTATTTTCATTGACTTGGTCTTAGTTCCATGAGCAAAGATGTGCCATCTGCCATATAAGAACCTAAGATTGGTTTTTAAAAGCCGATGTCTGATTTATTTTATGCAAAATGCATAACCGGACCCACAGCCATTATGTGGATTTGGGCGGTGACATAAAATAATTGATATCTTGGATGGGTCTTTGATTTGGATGTATATGATGTGAAATTCTTGCAGTGCCTAAAGAGCACTAACAATGCATTTTTTTTAACAAAAAATGAAACAAGATGACACATCTTAAATGAAATTTTGTTCGTTAGAAAAAAATTTTTAAACGAAGTAGAAATAGGTTGCTACGTAGCAGATACATCAAAATAAATTAATGAAGTAGATCTGCTACATATGAAGTAAATACTCATCTCTGATTTGCAATGTCTAATGGTCTAAATAACCCTTTTTTGTCCCTAAAACCAGATTTTGGAGGTATTTTGAAAAACAAAGTATGCAGTTTTAATATATTCAAAATGCCCTACAAGAAGTATTAGGTTAGGTCACCAGAAATATATTTTCAAATGCCGTTTTTTCGTTAAACAGTGTAGTGATGTAATTTAAAAATCTGTAATTCTTCTGAAATACACTGGAGCCAAAAACTAAGTTAAATAAAAAATTTGGCAGATACGTGTCAAGCTGTCAAGTTATTTTATTTTTGCTCTCTAAAAACATAAACAGCTCCGTGAAGCCAGAACTGTGATCTCAAAATTTTTGAACCAAATTTGATTGTGTGGAAATGTTTGTCCACCCAAAATTTTCGTTTGTCCACCCTTCGAAAAAATTTTAGAGCTAATTCTTTTTTTTTTCTTTATAGGAAGTCTGAAAAATAAAAAATCGAATAAAACGCTCAAAATTTGAGATAGACGTATAAAACTATTTGCAATCGTTTGTCAACCTCGAATTCTGTATACGTACCCAATATTATCGTTTTTCCACCCCCTGTTTACGAGCAATTCAAAAAACAAATTTTGCACTGAAAAATTGAAATTCCCCTTAAATTCCTCAAAAATTAATTTTTATCAAAAATTCAAACTGCTGCCGTTTGTCCACTTCGAGTTGCGTTCTTTACGTATAACAAAAATCATCATTTGTCCACCCTCTGTTTAGGAGAAATTAAAAAAAAGATTTTTTTTTATAGCAACTCTAAAAAAAGTACGCATACACCACAGTGTACCTCTACTGAAAATTAAAAAAACCCCAAAAATTACTTTTTTTCAAAAATTCAAACGGCAATCGTTTGTCCACCTTTAGTCTATTTAATAGACCCGAGCTCCAGAGCAAAAATAGAACAAATTCGTTCAAGACTTTTTATTGGCGATTATGATTCCTTGGCATACAAGAATACTCCAGCCAAAAGTGCTACTAAATCCGTTGGTGCATTTCTGAGAAAACGGCAACACTGGTCGGTTTTCAGTTTTTTTGATTTAACTCGAAAACCAAGCCTGATTTTGAAATGGTTCAAAGACACTTTTCATAGCAAATTAAATTTTCTGTCAAGTTAAGATGGTTAATAAATTTTAAAAATTATTTTTGACTAAAATTCTAACCTAAAATCAAAGAAAAAAAAGTTAAAAAATTGACAATTTTATTTTTTCTTACTAAATCAAGGGGCATTTTGTGTATGTAGCCGGGACGTCCAAACTTTGTACTAATGAAATAAAGTAGAGGTAAAATCCTTTGATAATATGCAATTTTAATTTTTTTTTGTCAAGAAACAACTTAAATGTACCTATTCAAAAATTAGCACTTTTTCTAAATTTCTGACTTTTTTAGTTAAAAGCAAGTTTTTAAAACTCGATAAAATCGTATTAATTGGTAAATTTTTGACTTTTAAAGTAAACATACTTCGAAGGATTGATTTAATATAAACTAAATATGGCAAACAAAAAAATTTATTTGCATCCTTATGGCCTTTTGTGCAATTTTGTGTATGTGCATTTTTATAAATACGGGTTGAATGGATGGACGGAGAGCCATTAGCTTTGGTCTATTGCATAGAAGAACATTTAATACCAACTCTTTTACTGTTTTCAATGGCCTGAAAAACAATTCTTGAAAAATCTGCGACCAACGAAAAGTTTCTCTTGAAAAACGAAAACAATACTCTAATGAGTTTGAAACAAAATAGCTCAGGCAAATTAGTAAATCCAATTGCACTTTTCGCGGGATAAATTTTTTTCATGGAACGTGTTTAGGTGAATGTCCTTATAGTAAAAGTGAATTTTTTGGGATGATAAGATATCGGGAACAGCCGCCATCTTGGAAAAGAGGTCGGTGCCGTTTTTATTTTATAACTCCATTTTTACTCATTTAAACCAAAAATGTCCAAGGATAGACTTATTATAAATTAAATTATCTAAAAAATGATATACAAATGAATTCCGTGAACTGGTTAAATTCAATTTTATAGTCGGTCAAAGTCCAGGTTCTTCTCGCAAGGTTAAGACAATATGACATTTTTCCAAATATCTGAAGAACTTTTTATTTGTTTGGGATTTTCTTAAAGAATGAATTATAGCACTTTTAATTATCGATGAAATGAACCCTTTATTGTTTTTGTAACCATCACATTGCAGAAGCAACCAAACGTCGAAGTCATGATATACGATTTTTTAACTGAACATTTCAATAGTTCAAATAAACAATCAAAAATTAAACACAATAGTCTCGAAAACATAACGGCTTACACGCCTCATATCTTGAGTTATACTTATCGTAATGCTGAGATTGAGGTGTTCATGTTTAGGAAAAATGACAGGGCATCAGTTCTTATATTTAGAATTATAAATAATGTCACTTTAGCTTATTCACATTAATTGCAAAATTCACTTCATTTAAAACCTCGAAAACCATATAAAGGTTAACATTAAAGATTTCAAACTTTGAATTCAATATTTAGACGAATATAGTTAAAAAACTGTTTACTTATATTTTGGTTATGCCTCCATTTCAAAAATTTGCTCGATCTAATAGAAGAAAACTTGTTATTTTCTCACTTTTGACTAGTAGAATGTGAGCTTCGACGTTAGGTGGCTCATACATTATGTTGGTTACAGTTACGAGAAAGGGCTCATTTTATAGATATTTAAAAGTGCTATAATTCATTCTTTAAGAAAATCCCAAACAAATAAAAAGTTCTTCAGATATTTGGAAAAATGTCATATTGTCTTAACCTTGCGAGAAGAACCTGGACTTTGACCGACTATAAAATTGAATTTAACCAGTTCACGGAATTCATTTGTATATCATTTTTTAGATAATTTAATTTATAATAAGTCTATCCTTGGACATTTTTGGTTTAAATGAGTAAAAATGGAGTTATAAAATAAAAACGGCACCGACCTCTTTTCCAAGATGGCGGCTGTTCCCGATATCTTATCATCCCAAAAAATTCACTTTTACTATAAGGACATTCACCTAAACACGTTCCATGAAAAAAATTTATCCCGCGAAAAGTGCAATTGGATTTACTAATTTGCCTGAGCTATTTTGTTTCAAACTCATTAGAGTATTGTTTTCGTTTTTCAAGAGAAACTTTTCGTTGGTCGCAGATTTTTCAAGAATTGTTTTTCAGGCCATTGAAAACAGTAAAAGAGTTGGTATTAAATGTTCTTCTATGCAATAGACCAAAGCTAATGGCTCTCCGTCCATCCATTCAACCCGTATTTATAAAAATGCACATACACAAAATTGCACAAAAGGCCATAAGGATGCAAATAAATTTTTTTGTTTGCCATATTTAGTTTATATTAAATCAATCCTTCGAAGTATGTTTACTTTAAAAGTCAAAAAGTTACCAATTAATACGATTTTATCGAGTTTTAAAAACTTGCTTTTAACTAAAAAAGTCAGAAATTTAGAAAAAGTGCTAATTTTTGAATAGGTACATTTAAGTTGTTTCTTGACAAAAAAAAATTAAAATTGCATATTATCAAAGGATTTTACCTCTACTTTATTTCATTAGTACAAAGTTTGGACGTCCCGGCTACATACACAAAATGCCCCTTGATTTAGTAAGAAAAAATAAAATTGTCAATTTTTTAACTTTTTTTTCTTTGATTTTAGGTTAGAATTTTAGTCAAAAATAATTTTTAAAATTTATTAACCATCTTAACTTGACAGAAAATTTAATTTGCTATGAAAAGTGTCTTTGAACCATTTCAAAATCAGGCTTGGTTTTCGAGTTAAATCAAAAAAACTGAAAACCGACCAGTGTTGCCGTTTTCTCAGAAATGCACCAACGGATTTAGTAGCACTTTTGGCTGGAGTATTCTTGTATGGCAAGGAATCATAATCAGCAATAAAAACTCTTGAACGAATTTGTTCCATCCAAAAGGGTCTATTCAATAGACTACTTGTAAAATTGATACAAACAAAAAATCATCGTTTGTCGAGATAGTTTTTAAAAAACAAAATTTGTACTGAAAAATTCAAAGTCCCTTAAAATCCCCAAAAATTACTTTTTTTCCAAAATTCAAATTTCTGTCGCTTGTCCACCCTACGTTGAAGAGATATATTTAAAAAAACGAAATTTGTACTGAAAAATTCAAAGTCCCCTAAAATCCCCTGAATTAGACAAATTTGGTTCAAAAATTTTGAGGTCGCAGTTCTGTCTTCAAGGAGATAACATAAACATCATATCAAATATAATTTGTGCTAATTTTTGGGGAATTATTTCTGAAACGTCAAATTTCACGGTTTTGACTTTTAAACGTCCATATCTCGAGTTGGATATTTTTTACATTTTTAGATTATACGTGTGACTTTTATTATATTAACAATATTCTAGTATCAATCTTTTTTCTACCACTTTTTATTAAATAAATAGCTTTTTGACCTTTTTCTAAATTCACCTCAGTTTACTTTACTTAAATGTCGAATTTATAGAAATCCTGAATGTTAAAATTTTTAAATTCAATTTTTTCTGACATAATATTTTTTAAACCTCTAAGACAAAAAAAAAATTTTTTCAATCCTTCTGAAGTGTATGTAAGAAGCCATTTTGTCCTTACTTCTTAAAATCTTCAGAAAGTCAGATTTTTTTTACTTACAAGTGAAATTAATATAATTTTACCCTCATCCCAGGCTTCGCTTACTGCCAACTTCATCAGCAATTACAAAACAATTTTTATAAAAAAAAAAAAAAATAAAAAAAGTACATAAATATTTTTCTTAAGGTAGCTTCAGGATATACTTCTTCTAATTCTGAAACGAAGTGAAAAGTAATTTGCCCTCAAAAAACAAGAACAAGATTCAGTAATATTATGTATGCAAGCTAAACAAAATATATTTTTAATTTAATGCCTGCGGCTAGTTTGAATAACAAAAACAACAACCAACAAAATTAACAAAAACAAGTAGGCAACAAAAGACGAGAAAGTATGGCAAAAAAAATAACAACAAAAGAACTTCTAAAGGAGAGAAAAGCGACCGACCTGCTGCAGGACTCATACCAATATTTTTTTGGTGGGAGTGTGCGTGTTGATGTAAGACAAAATACAAAATTAATTAAACCACCCCGCCCCATCAAATTGTTTAGCCGTGTCGTTGTTTCGTTGTTATAGCAGAATTTCCCTCTGCTTTTGCACCCAACGCAACAAACTGGAGGGAGAACCTTTAGCAAACATACCTCTAGCATTATTCTATGCTATATACTCTACTCCTGCTGATGATGTTGATGCTGTTGCTCTGTTACTATAGCCCAATGTTGATTCCTAATAATCCGAAAGCTGGGGTCGGCAAGAGTGTCCCTCGTGTGAATATTGGTTTGTCCTTGTTGGATAAACACCAAACCAAATGAGAAAAAGGACGTTATCCCTTTTGGACGTAAATTGTTGTCCCAAGAGGAACAACATCAAGAAATATCTACACAAACACACAGTAAAGGTACCTCAAAGAACAGGACAGAAAAAAATGGTGATAAAATTTCATTAGAACATTTCCCAGAAATGCGAGAGAAAGAGCGAGTGTGACAAAAATGTTTGTTTCATTTTCATTTTCATTTTCATTTTCATTTTTGTTGCTTACGTTAAAAGTCCTGAGTCAGGTTAACTGCGCGTTATCCTTTTATGCCAAAAAGGACATGGTTAAATGCGTTCGGTATGCCTGGCTGATCGTTTGCTTGACTCGTTATGACAACAATACTTTGGTATGCAAAAATTAAAAAGAAGGCAACACAAAAAATGTGTGCGCACCTGAATGTTGTGTCATCATGACACAGAGAAAGAGAATATTTGGTGCGTTTTTATGAACCTAATGACTGGTACGGGACTGGTACCACCAACATCCACCATTATAAAGGACACTAAAAGGACTATAAAGCACTTTCTTTATATTGAGTTAAAAAAAAAGGTCACATTGCATAGTTATTTCCACAGGGTGGTGTTGTTTTCTTTTTTTCATTTCTTTATAGAAATAATATCTAATATCAGAAAGGGTAAAATGAAATTAGGTAGGTATAAATATATATTTTGTGAATATTGAATTTGGATAGAAAAAAATATTGGAATGTGTTTCTCTTTTTAATTACCGATGAAATCGTAAGTTTTTATATGAAAAATGGATACGATTTATGTAGATTTTGGAAAAAAGTCTCATTAATTTATAATATTAAGTGAAATTTAAATGATTTTTGACAGATGCACAGTGGGGCACGTTTTTGAAATTTGTTGCAAAAATCATGTTTCGCATGCTTTGAAAATCTTAAACTAATTTACTAACTGTATTGGGAAATAATAGAAGTTTACAAAGTCACAAGACTTTAAAAATACATCAAAGAATTCATTTTATACATGTAGTCCCAGTTGCTTTATTTTTAAAATTAAAGAAAAGTTGTTTTATTTTTCTGAAAATTTTCGGGGTAAAAATCATAAAAACTAGGTATGTAATTTAAAAATTATAGCCTTTTTCTTAAGCTTTTTAAATGGACTATTTTTATTACAATTAAGAGCAAATTCTACTAGGTATTTATTTTTTTTTTTTCAATATTTCGAAATTTAAACATTTTTGATTTTGAATTAAAGAGAAATAAAGGTTGGTTGTCAAATGTTCTTTGCACAAAAAGTTAATAAACCCTAGAGGTTTAAAAATTAAATTCGAAAGATCTTTTTTTTTTATTACCTATTAAACGAATTAAAAGTATTAAAACTTTTGAATTTTATAAAAAAAAATCTAAGGTCCATTTTCTTCACTCGGAGTTGAACATAACTTGAGAATTTTTAATATAAAAATTCTCAAGTTTTGTTCAACTCCGAGTGAAGAAAATGGACCTAAAAATACCTCTATTAATTAAGCCTGTATGATACTTCTATTTTTCTAATTTTTAATAAATTAAAAAAACGAAAACAAAGCAGTACAACATGTTTGGCTTTTTGGGACCAATTGCAGATTTTACTGTCTCTTCGAAAAAAAAACACCCTTTTGAAAACTCTTTACTCTTGCTTTCTATCCCAAATTCAAAGTTTTTACCAAAATTTCATTAGGGTGACCCATCATTTTGGTTTTCACTCAAAAAAAAAAAAAAAAAAACCCTTTAAACCATGACATTTTTATAGACACTATAGATTCTTGTTTCTAATCTTAAAAATAACATAATTGCTGAATTTCAATAGTGCACCACTTATATTACTCTAGTATTACATACTTTTGCAAATATACCAATATTTTCTCTACACCTAAAAAAAAACACCCTTTCACATGAAAAAAATTTATAGATTTCTTTTATTAGTAATTCCCATGGGAAAGAGAATATATTTCTCGACTGAAAAGGTAAAGTATCTTAAGTCGACTTAAGATGTTTCGCGTTTTTTTTGTTGAACCTCAGTGCCATCTTAAAGGCCTACAGTTCTATCTCATCGGCATCTTTCTATCTCACCCCTTTGCTTTTTTAAGCACAAAAAGAATTTCATCTTATGTTCAAAAGACACATATTCAAATCCTTAAGTAGACTTAAGATTATATTGGGTTAAGACTTTTTTTATTATTGTGAAATTTTAAATTATCTTATTTTGACTTAAGATATTTTCATCCTTAAGTTGACTAAAGATAAAATATTTTAGCAGCTTCCGAAAGAGCGTGAAAAGGCAAATCATCTTATGTCAACTTAAGATGTTGGAAATTAATATAAAATACAATTTATAGAAAAGCCAAACTATCTTAAGTCATATATATAACGTATTTAAGTCCTTATAACGGGAAAAATATTAAAAATACCATTTTTGAAGTAAATTTAATAAAAAAGATCATAAAATTTGACATCTAAATGTTTTATACAATTAAATCTACACTTGAAAGAATTTTTGGGAGGCAGCTTTGAAGTTTGTTTTTGCTCTCCTGAAAAATCATCAAAATTGACATAAGATACTTTACCTTTACAATCGAGATTTAACTAATTTCGTAAGGGTAGCATTTATACCATTGATTTTACCGGACTTATCGCGGATTTTTTCACATTTCCCATTTCTTGGTTTTTGTTATAAATGAAATATTTTACCAATTTTCATTAGTGTAACAATTTTTTCCCAGTTTTCGTAGAACTAATTCCAAATTCCATCATTTCTTTAAAAAAAAAACACCCTTTCACTCAAGATAGTTTTGTAATCTTTATAGATTCTTAATTCTTATACCAACCAAAACTTTTTCACTAAGTTAATTTAATAAAATTTAAGTCAGCTGTTATGATACCTTTTTCACACATAACTCAACCCATAAAAAAAACACCCTTTCACCAAAAATATTTTTAAGAACTTTATGAATTCTTTGTTCCTGCTTTATCTTTAAGGTTCTTCCCGAATTTCAACAGTGTAGCATGATTTTCACATTGGTTTTGGTTATATTTTACCTGTTGAGGTCAAAAAACAAGCAACCTTGTTTTTAATCAGCAATAACTTTTCTTAGAGCAATCGTATTGACTTTATTTTTATGTCATTAGATTCAACATCAAAAAAATACCTTGAAAACATGTGTCATATGATGATATTCCTTTTTAGTGTTTATTACCAGGATAAATTTGAACTTTCAAATAATTTACAGTATATTTTGTCATAAGTTGGACTTGGCGTCATATGATGAAATTTCAATCTATATATAACGCACTGCAAAGGTATATTTGTTTCGATTAAGGTAATGCGAGCTAAGAAATTAAATTTTGAAAAAAAAATATTCTAGAAAACTATTTTTGTATTCTTTAGAAATATGTATCTCATGTTTTTTTTTTTTTTTTGAAAAATCAGTTTTTTTTTTTTTAATGGTTCGAGACAAAACGTTTGCTTCCTAAGTTTTATATATTTTTTTTTTTTTCAGTAAAAAGGTACCTAGTTTCAATTGAAATACTATCCAACCCTGTATAGTAAGTATTTACAGCAGTTACCGGTACATAATACCACAAAGCATATTTTTATATCTCCAAAGGGGATGTCAAAAAAAAAAACTGTTACTTTGATTTTTATGTCCACACAGAAGCTCTTCACGATGCGAAAACATCATACAAAGTATTATATTTTTTTTTTTCTCTTCAAGCGCGAGTAACTTTCAGATTGTTGATAAAATAACCAACCAACCAAAAAAAAAAAAAAAAAAACATACCAACACATTTTCGAGGATTGTTACTTTTTTTTCCATACCATTTGTTGTTGTTGTATCTCCCCTTTTTATTTTATTTTTCCTTGATGATAAAGGCAAACACTAAAATGAATACGAGCGTATAAAGTCATTATTAAAGTTATGCAATACTAAGATAGCACCCCGAACGCGCACCGAGATGAGAACCCATTATAAGGCAAGGCTGAATTTTATGAATATTTTTATCGGTTAAAAAAAAAAATGTAATAATAAAATATATAAGAAAAAGTATCTATACACACTTTTTTAGAGGCAGAGATTTTAATAATGAGGCTTGTTATGGAGTCTTAGTAGATATATAATCGAGGCATGGAATTTTAAGATTTCTCTGAATTTTTTTTTTTTTTTTTTTTTTGTTAGTGGGAGCTCATTTTTTGATGGCCTTAATTTGGGGCATATTCATATATGAATCTGAGGGTAATGTGCGTTTGTATTAGTTTTTTTTTTTTTGTTGTGTGTGCGGACCATTAAATAATAAAAGTTTTATTCATACTCTTTTGGATGATTTATATTAGGCAGTTCTTTTTTTCACTTTTAGGATAGCTACCACTTTTAATAAACGGAGTAATAATGATGCCTTTTTTTAGATGATGTTTGCCTCAAGTTCTCTATATGAAACAAAATTAGCTTTGTGTAATATAAAAATTCAAATAAAAATCCTGATTCCTGAGCCGACTTTTTACATATTAAGAAAGAAAAAAAAAGAGGCCTAAAAAGACTGCCTTGGGGAACCCCTATTTTCATGTTTAAGGGAATTTTTGTTGCGTAGAGAAATTATTAAAGAGCATTTTTTTTATGTGTTGAAAAGACCAACGAGGCGGGGATCAAATTCATCCATTAAATTGAGTTAACTCCTTAGGCCTTATTGTTAAGGCTTATTTAAATGAAATTTAATTAAAAATAAAATTAATTTTCGAAAATTAAAAAAAAAAAAAAATGTTTAAGTGATTTTGAACTAATTAATTTCCTGTGTGCCAAAGTATTTTTAAAAATTGTTTTTAGAATATCGTTCGACTTGTATTTTTTTAAATGACTTCTTTGTATAAAACAATTTTAAAACATTTTTCTAAAAAAATAAAAAATAAAATTTATCATTCTTAAAAAATTATTATTAGATAGATTGAAACAAATAATATTAAAAAAAAAAAACATCAAACGGTTTTTAAAAGCACGATTTTCAAAAATAAATTTTTAATATTTTTAAAAAATCTTAAAATACTTTTTTTTTTTTTTTCTAAATTATAATAGGGATTGGCTTTGCCTCTAAAAGCAGTTTGACAACTGTGAGGGAGATATTAGAGAAAGAATTTTTAGAAGATTTGTGTTGGAAACTACTTTGGATTGAAATAAAATGTTCTCGAAAATTTCACATTAACTTCAATCAAACCTCTTATTCAAAAGTATTGTGGCTCAGATTTTGGTCTTTTTGAAAAATCATTAAAAAAAAGTTTAATAGTGGAATAATTTAAGCAAAATATTAGGGAACCCAAATAGATCTGATTTTGATGATCTTTTTTAAAAATACTTTAAAGTCTATAGGTTAAAAATAGCCAATGTTGCCGCATTGTTTTTTTTTCAATCAAATATATTTTTTTGTGTTTGAAGACAATTTGTGAGAAAATTGAATTTATCGCCTAAACGATGGAAGATTGTCCTTCACTCTCATGTAGTTATTTTACTTTCATTGCCTAGACAATCTTTTGGCATTAGTAAATTTATGAAATTAAAGTAAAATTTTTGAAAAAAAATTTGTTTGTTCACAAAAATCTTCAATTAAATTAAAAAAATCAAAGCGGCAATTGCGGCAATTTTTAATCTACGTTTGAAAAAAAAAGATCATCAAAATCCGAGGTGTTCGGCCGTTTTCCCTAATATTGCCATTTTTTGAGCTTAAGTTACTCCACTATATAAAGTTTTTTTTTTGTTAGGAAATTAAAAAAAAAAAATTTTCTAAATATAAATTTTTACTCAGTTTATTGAAAACTAATACTTTTCCATAGTATTTTCTAATAAATTCAACTAGGTATAAATTATTTCGAATGGCTTGTATTTTTTTTTTTTTTAATTTTTATATTTTTTTGATTTTTTTATTTTAATTTTTCGTATAAAGTGAATTTATAAATCGAAATTTCCACTTGCTTTTTGTTATTATATCCAAAAGCATTTTTTCTTTCGTTTCGAATTCAAATTAAACAAATTTTTAAGATTTGAAAACAAGACTTCTGTCCATAAAATTCTGTTATTCAAAGCAAGTATGTACTACGTAATTATTTTTTTTTTTTGTATTTTATTTTATTACAAGACAACAACTCTTAAAACACTCATAAACTATTTCCAAGTAAAAACAAAAATGTTCCTAATAATAATTGGTAAGATTCCAAATGACCTATTAATCCATAAGATAAACAAAATGTCAAAACGATTTTCGGACACTCTTAAAGCCTGGTACATACCTTCGATGACTTTCTCCATTGTTCTCTTTAGCATGTCTATTGGTGATAAATTTTCAGATACTAAATTCAAACATAGTTTCAGTTACCTAATATCCCTATTGAACATCTAAATAAAAGAGAAAAAGAAAAATGATATAGAAAAATCACAACCACTCAAAGAACAATATGAAATAGAAAAGAACAAAAAAAAAAAAAAAAATAGAAAAATAAATAAATATCGACAAGGACAAAAACGAAATTCGATAAGTTTTCCTATTTATTGTGCAGAAAATAACAAATTTTTCCATCCCAACGAAAAAATATGTTGTCCAGGAGTCGGTGGGGAGGAATAACTAGAAAGTGTTTCACTGGAGACTATTTTCTTCAGGATAAAAGTATAGTCAGTCAGCTGAATTTGTCTTTGTATTGATTTTTGTTTTGTGTCCTTTTTTGTGTGTAATTTGCAGGAATATTATTTTTTTTGGTGTTGGCCAAGATTTATACTGCCAAAATGAAGAAATTATTTCGTCTCAGTAGGTGACATTGGTTGCTCCTTCGTCGTCATCATCACCATCATCGTCATCAAAGTGAAAACGAATATAATATAGCAACTTGATCAAATAAAAAATATATTTTTTTTTCTTCCTTCACATTTTTGTTACTCTTGGTTACATCAAGGATTCATTCTTCATATAATCTTGGTGGCAATTTACGCTCTAGTGGATATTTTTTTTTTTTACCCAATTTCTGTCTTCAATAATTTTTTTTTCTTGGTCATCATCATCACCATTGCCGACTTCATCATTATCCTTCCAGATTTAAATTGAAGTTATTGATTTCTTTCAATTTGATTTATAAAAAATAAAAATGAAAGGATTTTTTTCTATGTACTTTTTTTACTTTCTCCAAGACTCTGTCAATAATAATCAAAGATTTTTTTCTTTGGAAAATCATTGAATCATAGGACTCATTCAATAATTTCATCAACCAATAGACTCGAAAGATTTTTGTTGTAGGCCTTAAATAAATTAAGTTTGTCTATTTTATTTATTTCTTAAGAAATTTATAGAATAAAGAAAAATTATATTCAGTATTAAATTATTCCTTTAAGAAAAATATTTGATTTTCATTTGGAAAAAAAAAATAAAAAATAATAAATTCCACTGAAAAGAAAAAAAAAAACAACACATTTCTTTCAACGACTTTTGGTTGAAGGTCGAAATAGAAGACAAATTATTAAAAATATTGAAATATTTGCTTTTTGTTTCTTCTTTTACTTGGAAATTACTGCGAAAGATGACAACTTTTTTTTTTATTAAATTACCGAAAGAAAATAATGAAAAACAAAATTGTAATGGAGGCACACTTTCACTCATAATTATATGAATAATTCACCAGTTTTTGTAGAATTCAACATGAGTAGACCTTAAGAAAATGCATAATGTGTTAAAGAAAACGTTTAAATTAACTCAACTTAATTTTATTTTTAATGCATTTGCTTTCCATTACAAAATAAAAAAAATATATTTATTGCAAAAAAAAAAAAATTGTATTGAAAAAAAAAAAAAATATTTGCATAAAAAAAAAATTTTATTGCAACTGAAAAATATTTGCATTGAAAAAAAAAAAAAAATATTTAGGTATTGCAATTACAAATATTTTGCATTAAAAAAAAAATTATTAGGTACAAGTGAAGAAAATTTGCATTGAAAATAAAATTTTAATTCCAAATAGAAATATTTCTCGACTGAAAAGGTAAAGTATCTTAAGTCGACTTAAGATGTTTCGCGTTTTTTTGGTTGAACCTCAGTGCCATCTTAAAGGTCTAAAGTTCTGTCTTATCGGCATCTTTCTATCATACCCCTTTGCTTTTTTATGCACAAAAAAAATTTCATCTTATGTTCAAAAGACACATATTCAAATCCTTAAGTAGACTTAAGACTTTTTTTTATTATTGTGAAATCTTAAATTATCTTATGTTGACTTAAGATATTTTCGCGCGTGCAAGCAGAAACAAAAAGTCATCCTTAAGTTGACATAAGATAAAATATTTTAAAAACTTCCCAAAAGAGTGTGAAAAGGCAAATCATCTTATGTCAACTTAAGATGTTGGAAATTAATATAAAATACAATTTATAGAAAAGCCAAACTATCTTAAGTCATATATATAACGTATTTAAGTCCATATAACGGGAAAAATATTAAAAATACCTTTTTTGATATAAATTTAATAAAAAAGATCATAAAATTTGACAACTAAATGTTTTATACAATTAAATCTACACTTGAAGGAAATTTTTGGGAGGCAGATATGAAGTTTGTTTTTGCTCTCCTGAAAAATCATCAAAATAATTGACATAAGATACTTTACTTTTTCAGTCGAGATTTTATATTAAAAAAAAATTTTTTTTCTGCATTGAAAAAAATGTCAAAAGCCAATATTGGAAGGAATTCGACGAGTATTAAAAAAACAAAATGGATGACTGGGGTCGCACGTGCTTGCTCTGATGTTAAAGCTTTTTATTCAGGAAAATTATGGAAAATTTAAAATTTGATTTTTTCAAGAAATTACAAAAAAAAAATCTGTTTTTATAATTAATGACCTTTTAAATGACCTTTTACAAAAAACCAAGTATGCCATTTTATTTTTTATACTAAAAAGAATTTTTGAAAATCGTTTTATTTTATTTTATTTTATTTTATTTTATTTTATTTTATTTTATTTTATTTTATTTTATTTTATTTTATTTTATTTTATTTTATTTTATTTTATTTTATTTTATTTTATTTTATTTTATTTTATTTTATTTTATTATATTTTAAAGTTTGTATGAAATATTGAAGAAATAATTAATTTACCTACACATAAAAACGAAATTTCAAAATTTTGCACACACCTGTTTAAAAAAAAATTGATTTTTCAAAAAAAAATTTTGAGATATTTTTATAAATTAAAAAATTTGTTTTTTTTTTCTAAAATTTTCTAAAATTCTATTATTACCTATTGTATAAGAATATTTTGCATTTAAAACAATTTTGTATTAAAAGTAAAAAATTTTCCGCATAAAAGAAAAAATTCATTGCAAAATGTGTGAATAAAATATAACTATAAATTGAATAAATTGAACTAATCTTCGAATTTTTTGCATTTTTGACTATTAAGATCTATATTTTTATAATTTATGAAATCATTCACGTGACATTTATTGCATTTTCTGTTTTTTTTTTTTTGCTTAACTACACAGCTCCAAATTTATGGTTTATCATTTCAAAATTTTACAGTGCTATTAGTATTCATATAAAACAGTAATTTAATGAGAATGACTCATAAAAGTTTTTCTAATATTCACTTAAAACTTGTTCAAAAAAATAATCAATGGTTTCCATTGAAAAAAAAAAATTGACTAAATTTTTTACAACGTCCACGTTTGCGAAGTTAAACAATGCAAAAATAAAATATAAATAAATAATGACCCAACTTTTTTGTCCAACCGAACACTATAAAAAAGAAAAGAATAAATAAAAAAAAAAAAAACACAGAGAAAATAAAAACCATAAAAAAGTGTTGATGAAGTAATTATCCTAAAAATAATTGACAATTTAAATTGCTTTGAAAGTTTAATTTTCTCGGCGTAAATCGAAAAACTTTGACACTTACTTGGAATAAATGAGTTTCCATTCTGACCATAACTCACCCGTCCACAGTGTCGCCGAAGCCAAACGACACAAAGAAAAAAAAAAAAAAACAGTCCAGATTTCCATTGCCAAATTACTTGGGGTTAACCTTTTTTTTTTTGTTCGTCTTCGATGAAATTTATTATTATTGTCACTCAATGTCCTGTCCACGTTCAGTGTTCAGTTCCAGACTTCAGTCAGAGTAGCCTCAATATCCTTGGCTAAACGACAATCTTGAGGGTAATTACTTTTTTTTTTTCTTCTATACTTTGTATCTCGGGTTACATCTTAAACAAAATAAAAAACAAAGAAAAGAAAAGCTCGTTTCAAAGAAGAAAACAAGAGAGATATTCATCAGATCAGAAGGAACAAAAAAAAAAAAGGATATTTATGAGGACATGCTTGTCATGCAAATGGGACAAAAAGTGTGTGGATGGACATCATCGTGTCGTTTTACCCATTTTTTTTTTTTTTGTTTTTTTTTTCCTTTCAACATAAAAGAAAAGAAATAAACTTCTTTTTGTTTGTATAATTTTCTTTATTCATTTTGACATCATCATTTTTAGAGCTACAACTCTATCAAGAAATAATGGTTAATGGTATTCATTGGAATATCGCACCGTCAAAACATTGTAAATCCTTCCACCGAAAAGTCTAGACAATTTGGAAAGAATAAAAAAAAAGTAAAAAAAGAAAAAAAAAATAAAACACAAAGAACATACTTCTTTCTCTAAGGATTTGTTGGTTTGTATAGCCAAAAATGCTAAAAACCAAAAAACGTCACCGACCAAAAATGACCTCGATCTGGGGCACAAAAGTTATATCCAATACGACACGACACAGACATGTGCCCGCCATAAATCCTTCGACACACAATTTATGAAGTTGTTCTTGTTCGTGTTTTTTTTTTTTTGGGTATTTATTCTTTCTTTATTTCGCTGTGTCTGACATTCTGGCTGCATAAAATAAAAGTCAAAACATTTAACACAAGGCCATATCCCAGAAGCAAAAGAGTATATAGGTAGTAGGTGGTGGATTATGGATTTTGCTGAATTTTTGTGGAAATTTAACATACATGCAGTTTATAGTTGAAGTTAGGGTTTTGTTATGAATTCAGGAAAAAAATACAAGTTCTGTTCTATTTGTCTGAATGTCTGGATGTTTGAGTGTGCATTGATTTCACTATAATTATCTTCTTTTTTTTTTTTTTTTAGGTATATAAAAGTAATTACTTTCATTTGCGCATGATAAAGTAAAGTCCCAAAATTGTGCCAAAAATTTTGTCTGAATGTCTGTTAAGAATTCTGAATGCTCGCATCTGTAGCAATTTATGTAGGTAATGAGTTTTCTTAATTATTCATAGTTCAAAACGGTTCTTTGGAACTTTAAACAGTAGGTATTATACAGTTTAGGATAGAAGACATTTAGACCTTTTCAACAATATATAAAACATGTGGTTTGAATTAACCAACTAGAATTTATAAGCTGACAAAGTTCAAATTTTTTTTCGTCATTTACCCAACTTCGACATAAATTTAAAGTTAAATGGTAACGGATTTACGAATAACAGAGTTACGCGCGACAGAGTTACGGCCGTCAAAGTAACGCGAAACCGAAGTTACGAAAAACTAGAGTTACGAATTCTAAAGTTATGTTAAGCTATGACATGTGATTTTTGGGTTGGCAACAATTGCGAGGAACGATATGGAATTATGGAAACATAAATAAGAGAATATCGATACGTAGGTGCAATATTAGTTGGACAAATAAGATGTTAATTTCAATTATGTCCCCCAAACTTACATAAGTATACTTATGTTTTTTTTTCTATTTCAACGGTTTTGCGATCTTCTCACAAAAACAAAACCATATATGTAATACATATTAGGTATGTATATCTATACCTATCCAATCAAAATTTTACAAGATTAAATAACACCCATTTTCGCTTTACTCATTTAGTTCTGACCAATAAGAAAAATGTTAATCTCTTGTTTGTATTTCCATAATTCCATATCGTTCCTCGCAATTGTTGCCAACCCAAAAATCACATGTCATAGCTTAACATAACTTTAGAATTCGTAACTCTAGTTTTTCGTAACTTCGGTTTCGCGTAACTTTGACGCTCGTAGCTCTGTCGCCCGTAACTCTGGTATTCGTAACTTCGTCGGTTTCCCATTTAAAGTATATGTTTCCAAACCAACATGCTATTGTAAAAATATATTCTAAGATAATATTTGTTTCCAAATCAAACGAAGTATTTTTTATGAAAATCAGTTCAAAATTGGCTTGGAAATTTTTTTTTTTTTTTAATTTAAACCCAGATATTTTGGCACATTTTTTTTTTATTTTTCATCATATCTTTCAAAAACTAGGAATATAAATATTTACTACCAAAATTATCAATTTTTTGAAAAAAAATTAATCGTTTTGTCTTTTTTTCTGCATGTCTGTTCTAGTAGTCCAGTAATTTTAGGTTTTATCTGCGGAAAAATTCCTACTGGGCTGAATTTTGGTATACAGCTTAATGACGGCTTTGTTATGAAGATGTGAAAAATCGACATTGATATCGTGTCCGCGTTAAGAGTTATAGGGGTCAAAAGGTCACAAAAACTGGTTTTTCACGATTTTCAGCAAAACGGTAAGTCTTATCAAAAAATTTTCAATGCAAGAATTGTAGACCAGATTATTATATATAAAAAGTGTCATGACACTTTTTTTCCTATGACCCACCGTTTCTTAGGTATAACGATTCAAAAAGTTGAAGTTTAGTTGTAATCGTCATAATCCTATTCCTGAAAAAAAAACTCCTAACTGAAAAGTTCCTGAAATTTCATTATTTTTTTAGCTTGAATTTCGTTCCTCAACTGTTAAGAATATGGGGAAACCAAACAAAAATGGAAATTTTCGCCATTTTTCCGATTGGGGCCCTTCTCCCGAAACCATTTCCCTGGGAATTTTTGTTTAGAATATGTCTGAAAATATACAGGGTGTGCAATAGAGAATGGACAACCCTAAAACGGCTTATAGCTACACTTATGATTGTTCTAAAAACAGATAGAAAAAAGTTCTATCGCAACCAGTTCATAAAATATGGACTTTTTTTCGTTCAGTGTATTTTAAATTTTATCATCTTATGTTTTCGTTCACTACAACCACGAATGAATGAATTTTATTTATTTCTTTTTTTTATAATTTTCTACAATAATTGTATGAGTACATAAATGCTTAAAAAACTGCACAGCTATTGCACATTTTTGTAAAAAAAATTTTGAAATCTGTTTTTTGATGCAAAATGTAAAAAAAGTATTTTATGAAAAATTTTAAACACCTGTGGTATAAAATAAATCTATAGAAACCTAGGTGGCCATCTTTCTTAAAAATATTCTCCTTATACCAGAATATTTTTAAGAAAGTTGGCCACCTAGGTTTCTATAGATTTATTTTATACCACAGGTGTTTAAAATTTTTCATAAAATACTTTTTTTACATTTTGCATCAAAAAACAGATTTCAAAATTTTTTTTACAAAAATGTGCAATAGCTGTGCAGTTTTTTAAGCATTTATAGTACAGGAAAGTTAGTAAAAAAACAGGCATGTTGTGGAACGAAATACAGGACGGCTGAATTTTTCAAATCTGAAAGAGGGACATTAGAAAAGCTTAAGTCCTGGTTTTCGGGACGCCAACCCCCTGGCGAAATCCGCCATTTTGGAAAACGCGAGTCGCTCTATATCTCCAAAACTATAGGTCCTATAGAAATGGTTATCAGACCAAAGTTATTGGAAATTTAATTATCTTTTTCTTTGTAGTACATTATTTTTCTGAGCGGGCAAAAGTTTTGAGGTTATGTTGTTTTAATTTATTTTTTTTCGGTTTTTTAAAGATTTTATCATTCCTGGTATCAGTTACATAACTTTTTAAAAAGTAAAAGTTATAGACCATCAAATTTCTAATAATTTGGTATATTTTTGAAAGTCGTGCGATGTATAAGTCGAAAGTTATTGATCTGAAAACTATAATCTAAGTGCAGGAAAGTTAGTAAAAAAACAGGCATTTTGTAGAACGATGTACAGGACGGCTGATTTTTTCAAATCACAAAGAAGGATAGTAAAAAAACTGAAATCCTGGTTTTCGGGACGCCAACTACCTGGCGAAATCCGCCATTTTGAAAAACGATAATTGGTCTATATCTGCTAAACTATTGGCTTGACCGAATAAGTTACTTAACCAAAGTTGAAGGTAATATAAATATCTTTTCTTGTGCATGCACTGTTTTTCAGCGAGGACAACGCTTTTGAGGTTATGTTGTTTTAATTTTTATTTTTTCGCTTTTTTTTTTAATTTTTCTCAGTCTCTATGATAGAAACATAAGCACCATTAAATTTATAGAACATCAAATTTCCATTAATTTGGTATTCTTTTGAAGATTATATGATTTAAAAAAAAAAAACCAAAGATACGGAACATTAAGAGCAATCTCTCTAAATATTTTCAAAAAATATACCCACTAATATGTTTTTGCATAAGCTATTAAAATAAGGCTAAATCCTGTACGTTATGTAAAAACAAGAAAAATATGATAAATGAGAGGGATTTATTAAGGTGGGTAATGGTAAGATTTACAATATTGTGGTAGGTACTTATATTTTGTTTTAAGTCAAACATCCAACTTTTATATTTCGATCATAGAGACTGAGAAAATTAAAAAAAAAAAACGAAAAATTAAAACAACATAACTTCAAAAGCGTTGTCCTCGCTGAAAAACAGTGCATGCACAAGAAAAGATATTTATATTACCTTCAACTTTGGTTAAGTAACTTATTCGGTCAAGCCAATAGTGTAGCAGATATAGACCAATTATCGTTTTTCAAAATGGCGGATTTCGCCAGGTAGTTGGCGTCCCGAAAACCAGGATTTTAGTTTTTTTACTATCCTTCTTTGTGATTTGAAAAAATCAGCCGTCCTGTACATCGTTCTACAAAATGCCTGTTTTTTTCCTGCACTTAGATTATAGTTTTCAGATCAATAACTTTCGACTTATACATCGCACGACTTTCAAAAATATACCAAATTATTAGAAATTTGATGGTCTATAACTTTTACTTTTTAAAAAGTTATGTAACTGATACCGGGAATGATAAAATCTTTAAAAAACCGAAAAAAAATAAATTAAAACAACATAACCTCAAAACTTTTGCCCGCTCAGAAAAATAATGTACTACAAAGAAAAAGATAATTAAATTTCCAATAATTTTGGTCTGATAACCATTTCTATAGGACCTATAGTTTTGGAGATATAGAGCGACTCGCGTTTTCCAAAATGGCGGATTTCGCCAGGGGGTTGGCGTCCCGAAAACCAGGACTTAAGCTTTTCTAATGTCCCTCTTTCAGATTTGAAAAATTCAGCCGTCCTGTATTTCGTTCCACGAAAAAGTCTATCTTTCCTGTACTATTATGTACTCATACAATTATTGTAGAAAATTATAAAAAAAAGAAATAAATAAAATTCATTCATTCGTGGTTGTAGTGAACGAAAACATAAGATGATAAAATTTAAAATACACTGAACGAAAAAAAGTCCATATTTTATGAACTGGTTGCGATAGAACTTTTTTCTATCTGTTTTTAGAACAATCATAAGTGTAGCTTTAAGCCGTTTTAGGGTTGTCCATTCTCTATTGCACACCCTGTATATTTTCAGACATATTCTAAACAAAAATTCCCAGGGAAATGGTTTCGGGAGAAGGGCCCCAATCGGAAAAATGGCGAAAATTTCCATTTTTGTTTGGTTTCCCCATATTCTTAACAGTTGAGGAACGAAATTCAAGCTAAAAAAATAATGAAATTTCAGGAGCTTTTCAGTTAGGAGTTTTTTTTCAGGAATAGGATTATGACGATTACAACTAAACTTCAACTTTTTGAATCGTTATACCTAAGAAACGGTGGGTCTTAGGAAAAAAAGTGTCATGACACTTTTTATATATAATAATCTGGTCTACAATTCTTGCATTGAAAATTTTTTGATAAGACTTACCGTTTTGCTGAAAATCGTGAAAAACCAGTTTTTGTGACCTTTTGACCCCTATAACTCTTAACGCGGACACGATATCAATGTCGATTTTTCACATCTTTATAACAAAGCCGTCATTAAGCTGTATACCAAAATTCAGCCCAGTAGGAATTTTTCCGCAGATTGGGCTTAAAAATGACTAAAATGACTGGGCTATAGGCCTTGAAGGCTTGAATGAAAAAAAACTACACACTTTTAGTTTTGTAGAGTGAAATTGACTTAAAAATTATCATTACCTAATTTGCCTGAATGTCTAGTTGGATAATGGATTTAAAAATATTTGTCTGATTGTTGTCTCTTCGGATGTGTTTACTTTTGACGGCAATTTCGTATCAATATATTTGTTTATTTTAACAAACAAAAAAAATGTCTAAATGTTTCTTGATATGCAAAAATCAAAACATTCTAACACTTGATTTTTTTTTTAAATATTTTATAAGTTTACAAGTTTAATTTTAAAGCAAGAATTAAAACATAATTTGGGTCTTGCAATATTATCAAAAAACGTTGTCTTATTGTCTGGATATCTTTTAAAGAGAAAAATTCAAAAAGGAAAGTTCAAGCAGACACTCGGAATTTTGATTCCAAAAAAATATTAAAAATACTGTCTGAATGTCTATGAAATAAAATGCACGACTGGGTCGCACGAACTTGCTCTTAGAGTTGTTATTTGCATAAATTCTTAAGTCTTTTTATATACAAATTTGGGAAATGTCAAGTACAAAAAAAAAATAAATTCAAAAAAAAAAAAGACTTAAAATTCGTTTAAAAAATAAAATAAAACAAAATCTTAAATCAAATTGCCCTTCCAAAACAAGTATGCAGTTTTGATTGATGTATTAAGATGCATTTAAAAAAAAAAATTTCAAAATCGTTAGAGCCGTTTTTTTAAAAAACCAATTTTGTATAAATAATTTTTTGAAAAAAAAAAAGTTTTAAAATAAAAATGGTATGCCATTTTGTAGAAATCACTAATCAACATTTAAAAACAAGATTTCAAAAAAAATCAATGTCCCGTTTTTGAAAATTTGATTTTTCAAAAAAAAAAAATTTCAAAATTTTTTTAAAAATCTAAAAATTATTTTTTTCAATTTTGGTCTATATTAAACTTATATACACATGCTTTTTCAAAAAAAGTTTCGTTGATATCGAAGAAGCAGTTTCGGAGCAAATCGGATAAAAAAAAAAGAACGGTCCAATGGCAAGTACCGTTAATAATGATTTTTAAAAATAAATTTTTCCATTCGAAGATAGACCTTGTCTTAAAACTTCCATTTGAATTTTTTAAACAAAATCGTTGGAGTCGCCGGGGCCCCGGGGTAAGACTAAATTTTGGGGCTCTTTTGATATTTGGGGGCCCCTTAGTTACAAAAAAAAATTACGTATACGCCATAGGTTTTTTTTTTGTATGGCTTATTTATTTTTAGGTTTATTTTAATGTTTTAATATGTTCGTAATACACTTTGCTATACTTACTTAAAATGTCTCTCATAAAAGTAGTAAACACTTGTACTAGGGGCCCCCAAAGTTAAATATTTAGAGACCCCTAAAATAAAAATTTTTTAGCTAAGAATTGATAGTTCTTGGGGCCTCTGTTCTGAAGTAATAAATACATATTTTATTTTCCATCATCAGACATAATTTTTTTTATTTTGGGGCCTCTGAAAAATTATTTTTAGAGCCTCAAAATTAAGTGCTTAGAGGCCCCTAAAATATAATATAATTTTTTTGGAGCCAAGAATTAATAGGTATTGGGGCCTCTGTTCTGAAGTAATATTCGGAATGCCACCAATAACGTAATGTTTTTATTTTGGGCCCTGATGTATTTATGTTGGGGCCCCTGAATTTATATTTAATTTTCCATTTGATTGTTTTGAACCACTTTTGAGGATCCTCAAATAATATTTTTTTGCTTTTTTGGGGCCCCTAATGTATTATTTGTGGTGGCAAAGATTTTTCAAGAAATATTTTTTGGGGCCCTAAGATAAAATTATAATTTTTCTTTTAAAAAAGCAGTTTATTTTTTTTGGGGCCCCTGGGGTAACCTTTTTTTAAAATCAATATACATATATTGTGTGGCTACCAATGCATTATACATTACACTGAATGACATAATTTGTCTCCCTGGTTATTTCGTAACTCAATTTATGCTAACAGTTTCCTTCTATGCATTGTCTCCAGTGGAGGCCCTGGGGTCGGTCGGGGGCCCCGGGGCACCGCACCGCTTGCCCCAAGGGAATGTACGCCCCTGTCTGGGAGATATTTTTTCTTATGAATATCAAAAATTAAACTAAGGTAAATTATAAAAAAATTAATATTATTTTTAATGAATAACAGAAAAATGCTTGTTTATAATGTATGTGCTTTTGTTTGAATGTCTGATATATTTGGTCAATTTTGTTAAAGTCCTGCAGTTATGCCTTATATCTTTTTTTTTTCAGCAGTTTCATATGTTATAAATTTCATGTAAGCCATTTAAAAAAATAAGTAAAAACCTACAACTCCTTTAAAGACTTTATAATGAATCTGAAATTTATTTTTCTTGTCAAAAAAGCAAAGATTGGCATTTTGCCTAGAAAAAAAATGCAAAAAAAAAATAAATTTGCAAAAAAAAAAAAATACACACAAAAGTTTGCATGAAACAAAAATCAAAATGGGAGAGTATAGTGGTGGTCTTGTGGTTGTTGGCCTAAAGAGAAGTTTTTTTTTATGGAATTTTTATATTGTTATTTTTTTTTTTATTTTATTTTAAATCTTTTGTTTTCTTTTAGTAACCAACTGTATTGAATATAATGATGTAACAAATTTTTTGTATAATTTTTTTTTCAGTGTGAACCCGGATTAGGAGCTAGCGTCATGTACAATCTACTATATAATAGGCCACAAAAGTTAATGCTTTTAGCTGGATGCAGTACGGTCTGCACAACAGTAGCTGAGGCAGCAAAAATGTGGAATTTAATCGTGGTAAGTGGATTGTTGTTGACTGTTTTTTTTTTTCAGGTTTTGTAAGTTCTTTTCATTTTCACGTTCTTTTTTTTTTTTCAAATAAAACGAATAACATATGAGCGGGAGCTAAAAGAACAGCGTTTTCGTCCTGAACACTTTATTCCTTGGTGTTTTTTTTTTTTTTTAATTTTTTATTAAAATTAAACATCTGTTTTAAACTTAAGGTTTGTCTATCCCCATTTTCTTATAGGTTATATGATGGACAGATGGGTGAATTCTTTTTTAGGTTATCAACTGTCTCCGAGTCTATATAAGATTGCCAGTTGGCCTGTTTTGCACATTTAACTCGTCTTTATTTTTTAAACTCCAAAGATGTACAAACAGAGAATTGTAGAGAGTATTGTCAGAAATAAAAATCATCAGAGATGATGATGAGTAGAAAACTCACATTTTTTGTATCCATTCATGATTCATACATACATAAGTTTTTTTGCTCTTTTTTTTATTTCCTATCTCCATTTTTTCTATTTCCACAAGTTGTACTTCCGTATTTTCTATTTTTCTATTTCCAATTTAAAAAAATGTTTTTTTTTTTTTTTTGTATTTTTCTTAGATCTCATTTTTTCTATTTGATGTATAAGAAAAGTGTCAGTTGTGAGATGAGATAGATTTTTTTTTTTTTAATTTTTTATACAATTGTGTTGGCAAAAAGAAGAGGAGAAAAATAAAGGAAAAAAAAAAAAGAAATAATATTTATTTTAAGGATATTTTCATTTCCTTATAGACAATTTTATATCGTTTCGTCCATCCGTCCGCTTTTGAAATAAATATAACGACATACGAGTATAAAATTAGGTTTTTCATCTTCTTTTTAACTTTAATATTCTTACTGCGGTGAAACTTATACTAAAGGTACAAGAATGAATTTAATTCAAAGGGAAAGTGGACATTTTTGTAGTTAAAGTATAAAATAATGTTCTTAAAGATGTACAACGAACATTACCTTTATTGTAGCAAGTAGGCATGAGATTTATATCAGAAAATGAGTGAGGAAGAAATTTTTAATTGATGGAATAGATGAGGGAAAAATCGATTGGATACCAAAAAGACGGCGGTAATTGTAGTGAAAGAAGGTTTTTATAATGACTTCTGGAACAAGTAGGTACCTCTCTTATCGAAAAAAGTTACATATATGCAAAAGTTGTAGATAGTTAAACAGATCTAAAACTTTTAGCCGGATCATTTTGTTATAATATTGAGAAAAATGTTAAACAAATTTTTTTAAATATTCTTATCTTTGACAAAAATTGTTGAATTTTTAGAAAATTTTGTGAAGATATACGTTTTTATATTTCAAGTATGTATGTAAACTTGAATTTTTTTTTAAAGCAAAATATTAATTTTTCGATTTTTCAATTTTTTTTTTTTAAAAATAGTTAATGAAAACTTTTTTAGTTTTGAAATTTTAATTCAACATTTTTTTGATTGATTACTATTGCAAAAAATACTATTGAAATTGGTAAAACAAAAACATTTTAATTTTCAACCGATTTTTTAAAAAATTTTTTAGACTTTTCGAAAGTTGTAGCTTAGATAGTGGTCCTAAAATTAGTAAACTTAATAATTTAAATAATACCTAGTTATTTTTCTCCATTCTCATTTCTTTAATTAACAAAAATCTTATACATATCCTAGAATATGTTGTGTTTAGTTAATTTTTTTTAAAACAGTATTTATTTCAAAATCTAGCGGTACACATTTTCTGAAAATAGGTAAAAAATTGGCTGAGAAAAAATTGGTTAGCAATTTTAAACCCAATGCAAAATTGCTGAACATCATTTGAAAACATCCCCCCCCCCCCCCCCCCCAAATCAATGGTTGAACGAATGAAATTTTTAAATTTTGATCTCACCAAAGTTTTGATCTCACCAAAATTTCAAACCGATTTTCATATGAAAAATTTTGAATTGAAATTTTAAGAACTCAAACATTTTTTCATAAATTTTTTTTATTGAAAAACTAATTTTTTCCAAAAAATTAAAAAAAAGAGGTTGTCTGTAAAGCCGGTTTACGGACGATGATTTTACCTGATAACGTCGTCAGAAAACAGGTTGTGTGCTTTTGTTTAAAATGAGTCATTTGAAGCGTTTACTTATTTCAAACAATCATAATTTACAAGAAAAAGCTAAAAAAAAATAACTTTTTATTTTCTCATTATATTAATTTTTTTTATTTTAAAAGCTTACAAAAAAATTATGCAATTTAAAAGCCAAGTATTTTTAAATTTTTACAATGCGCAAAAAGTATAAAAATAATTTATTGAAAACAATCATTTTCATCAAAAAAAGAAAAAAAAAAACATGAATTTTTATCTTCTCACGTCATTAATTCCATTTTTTTCCCTATAAACTATAAAAAATTGTATACCATGTGAAAGCTTATTAGTTCACCTTTCATATGACGAATTTCCATACTGAGATTACGGTACTTTCCACACTGGTGGCTGTTCATGGGGCAACAGATCTCCACTGGTGTTTTGAGTGTTTTTGCAAGTTTCTTGATTTAACATTGTGTAGCTTGTAGTTAGTCTACTGTTATGTTTTATATACCAAATGAAAGGTAATTGTATCAGGATGCTCATAAAAGTTTAACAAAATTTCTATCTGCTCTTGATCAAAAGTTATAACCTGTTGAATTCTAACATTTTATTTTACCGTTATTTCAAAATTGTGTTTACGAAAATGATGGAAACTTCGCACACATATAGTCGTAGTCATGGTCTATCATTATTCCATATATTTTATTGATGTATCTATTAAAGAAAAAAGGATAAAAATAAAAAACGATGAACATCGGTTAAAAACGGTAAAAAAACGTGTTTTTTTAAAACTTGTTTCTTCCGTTATTCAGTCAAAACTCACTAAACGATTCCAATTTTTTGCACATGAATGCATAAGAATAACTTACATGTCCTTTAAGTTTGATTTTTTGAATGCTTCAAAAAAAAAGCTAAAAATCAAAAATTACAAAAAAATACCCCTAAAAAACAAGGTGTTTTTCAAAAATTCATATTTCGAAACGCAGAGTGTTGGAAAAAAATCCGTATCAGACGCCTAATTTTTTTTCAATCATCTTTCACTTGGCATCTTTAGAATTGTATAGAATTATAATTTCCTTTACCCAAAATCATCATTTTGTCATAGCCCCATCACGTGTACAACGTTCAAACAAAATGTTATAGCTTAGTTTCAAAATTTTTTAGAATTTTTTTTTTTAAATGCAGTTATTCTTAAATTAATCTCATCTATCTATAGCAAAAAAAAATCAATTCTCTACAATTTCGAGTTTAGATTTTAGCCCAAATTTCATCTTTCCGTTTTACCCTTGTTTACCCTATTAAATGACGGAATTTTTAAAAATTCTTCATTTGGATTAAGCTTTAGGTTATTATCTTTCAAATAAGCTCTAGAAGATTTTTGTATCTCTAATAGTTAATTTTTTATTTTGAATTGAAATTTTTTGCCGCACTGCGAAAGTGCGAGAGTGTAACGTTAGAAAATGGCGTCACTTTTTTGTGGTGGCTGCCATGGTTCATCGATTTATAAGTTAAATGTTTAATTTTTTCCAAAATTTCATTATTAATATATTCAAAAATACTCGTTTCTAGTCGTCTAATAACCCTTCCTTAAATAAAGTGTCTATTAGGAGCAGTTGTTTAAGTTTTATATTATTATAATATTATAAGATTCGTCTTTTTTTTTATCAACGAATCAATTTTTTTTTTGTCTCCTTTTGTCTGCCCAAATTGAAACCATTACTCAAAACGAACTATAAATCATAAATTCAAACTTTATTTTAGAGAATTTCATTTTTTTATTTTATTATTTCGAAATTTTTTCTTTTTGTCCAATTTTCTTTTTCCCCTCGATAAAAAAAATAAACTTTTAACCACAATTATCATGACCTTTATCCTAAAAAATATTTTATATCTTCCTTTTGTATATTTGATATTCTTTTTTTTTTTTTTGCATTTTTATTACAGCTGTGTTATGGTGCATCGAGTCCAGCACTATCGGATCGCAGTCGATTTCCGACCCTTTTTCGCACTCATCCCTCCGCAACAGTACACAATCCAACAAGGATTAAACTTATGAAAAAGTTTGGATGGTCACGGGTTGCCATTCTACAGCAAGCCGAAGAGGTTTTCATATCGGTAAGTTAAAAAAAAAAAACTATAACTTATACAAATAATATAAAATACCAGGACTGTATATTTTTTTTTTGGTTTCGTATATTTAAGTATCAATGTATGTGTGTGTCTGTGTGTGAATGTATGTATATTTTTAGACGTACGTAGTTGAATTGAAAACATATGTTTGTTTAAGGACTTCGGGGCCAAATATTTATTGAGGAAGAGAAAAATCATACTTGCATGAGGATATAAATGCAAATATTAAACGAAATTCAAATTGAAAATAAAATATACCAAAGTGAAATTTTTGTGTAGATATGTGCAAGAGCAAAGCAGCTTTTTTGAGCAAATAGGGAATAAAGATGCTGATGGACTTTGTGGTAGATTAAATGTGATTTTATGAAATGAATATTAGCTGGTCTGATGCCCAATGGTTTCTTTTCAATAATCTTTTGATTTGTTTTGATAGATATACAGCTCACAAACACTCTTGGATAGTTTTGGATTTGTAGTTTTAGACATTTAAGAACATCTTTGAAAAAGACTTGAAGCAATGGATTTAAAAAGCTTGTATCTTTATCTCTCTAACGTGTTCCGAACGTGTCCCAAACGTGTCCCGAAGGTGTCCCGAATGTGTCCCAAACTTGTCCTGAATGTGTCCCGAATGTGTCCCAAACGTGTCTCGAACGTGTCCCGAATGTGTCCCGAACGTGTCCCGAACGTGTCCCGAACGTGTCCTGAATGTGTCCCGAATGTGTCCCAAACATGTCCTGAATGTGTCCCGAATGTGTCCCAAACGTGTCTCGAACGTGTCCCGAATGTGTCCCAAACGTGTCCTGAATGTGTCTCGAACGTGTCCCAAATCTGTCCTAAACGTGTCCCAAAAGTGTCAGTGTCCCAAACTTGTCCCGAATGTGTCCCGAACGTGTCCCGTACGTGTCCCAAGGAAAAAAATGCCCCAAAACTTAATTCATCCTCTTTTCTTCTTGTTTCCATTTTCACCTTAAACTTTTTTCTAAGTAACTCGTGTATTTTTTTTTTTTTTTTTTTGAAGAAATGTTTCTCTTTAATCCCAAAAATGAGGGACACAGCAAATTAAACGGAAGTAATGAACTGTTAACGAGAAATGTTCCAAAAAAGAAACAAAAAAAAAAAACAAAAATTAAAGAAAAGAAAATAAAATCGTATGCCAGTGAATTCCATTTTCTTTAAACCCTTCTCATTATTTACGTCTGTTTCCTTTTTTTTTTTTTTTTCTTCTAGTCCAAAAGGACAAAAGGTACTTCTACAATTTTTCTGTAAGAATTTGTCTGTGGGTTAGAGAGTAGTGCTTTTTTCTTTTTGTTAAATTTTTGTTAGTTTCATTGGCTATAAAAATCTACAAAGAATCGTTACTTCTACGCGTTGGGGGACATTATCATTTTTTTTTTCTTCGTCTTTAAAGTAAGGGTCCCTGTTACTGTTTTTTTTTTGTGATAAGAGAGAGTCCTTTTTCTTGTATTTGTAATCCTCGAAAAGATAAACGATTTTAATATCCAATTTGTCTTGTCATTAGAATGGAAATAACGTTTGTTTCTTCCATTTTTGAAAATAAAACCTTAAATGTTCAAATTAGTCCTTGAGAAAGGTGCCATAAGGCTTTTTCCAGGGATGTTATTGCAAGGTCCTTAGAGAATCGGCATAAAACTAATCAATATCCAACACTTTTTTTTTTAACTGCCCTCTCAAACTGATACATCATCGAAACATGCTCAATATGCTTGGATCTGATAAAAAATGTGTATAAAATTACAACGTGTCCTGGAAAATATGTCATTAAACACATCGACTAGATATCTTTCTGTCTACATACGTATGAAATTGACAGGTAATCTCCGTTAGGTAGAGCTGGAAGTCAGTAACACACAAAATACATCATGTCTATGTCATTATCGTGTAACACCAATCAACAATCTATATATCGTCTGACAAGGTCAAAACTAGAGCAAAAAAAAAAAAAAAAAACTGAATTGAGAGAAATAAAAAACACACAAACTCATTTACCAGGACGCACACACATTACCATCAGACATAACGAGAGGAGAAAAACATAAAACACTACTTAGCTTAACATGGAAACTGTCATTTATACCCTTCGGGTCGGTCGTGTCAGAGTGTCTGTATAGCATTGTACCTATAGCAGTCGAATATCCTTCGAAGGAAACGAGTGGAATACAACATAAGAGAAAGAGACGAAAGAAAGAATGTTTTGTAATATTTACTCCATTTAGCTCTTATACAAGTTAAGAAAAAAAAAAAAAAAAATTAGTCAAGTTGTGAACTCGAGAGGAGTGTCTCATATTCTCAAGCTACCAGCAGCTAACATTATCGCCATTACACAGCTACATAGCAGATGTATAAAAGTTTTCATCCTGATTCCGGACTAGTGGACAGTGTAAGAGTGTAATAGCGCCTGATCTCGTTGTTGCCGGCGTCGTAGTCGCCGGCGTCATCATCATCGTCGTTGTTCGTTCGGAGTCATCGAGAAAAGTGCTCTTAATGATGTTGCCAGAGGGAACAAAAGGGAGGGTGGGAGCTTCAAGCTTGTTGGTTTTTTTTTTTTTTTGGTGGGATATAATGTATACGAAAAAGACTTAGCCATGGAAAAATATAAGTCACGGAGTTGGCTTTTTAAAAATCAGAAGGAGGAACGAACGATGTTAATAATTGCACGTTTATGTGGCGCGAACAAAAAAAATCATGTGACATCATCGCATAGCTAAGCTTTTCGTATAGATGTCCCAAAGGTTCAGTTGAAAAAAATTAAGATAGTTTGAAATTTCGTTTTTTAATGTGAATGTCTTTTGAAGAGTAGGTACCTTATTAACAATTTTAAATCTATAAAGCCTTACAGAATTTACAGTGACATCTGTAAAGCTTTATAGAAGCAGAATAGAAAGTTTACCTGCATGCATCATCTATCCATCAGAAATAGCTTCGTTAAAACTGAAGAATTGTAATATCAAATAAGTTATAATTTTATAAGACTTCTTTAAGACTTTCTTAAGACCTATTTTAAGAAGTTCTAACCTAGCTTATATAAAGTTGTTGTTGAAAGGTATTTTTATTTATTTTTCTATCCCAAAAATATATTATTTTATTCGTTTTTGAAAACAACAAGACACTTGTATAAAACACCTTATAAAAGCCCTATCGAAGCTTATGAGGTTTCACATACAATTAGATAAATCTTTTTACAATAATTAAGGTTTTATGAAGACTAAACACATTTCCTATTAACAATAATTGAATCGACAGTTTTAAGAATGGAATAAGTTCATTTTACAAAATTGTTGGGAAAACGCAAAAAACTGAATAGCTTCTATATTTTACTGTTTTCAGATGATTGATTTTTAGACTATGTGAATTTAAAAAGGTAAAAATTTTATTTCTATCGGTTTTTGGTAGACAAAAAATCGCTTTTCTTGACTTTTTTCATGTTTTTTACTTGCAATATAGGTACTATTATATATCAAGTTATGCATTCGTACAAAAAAAAAAATTGAGATAACATTTTTGTATGACATTACGATGGTAGACAATGCCAAAAAAGTGGGTCCCGGAAGTCCGTCTGTCTGTCTGTCTGTCTGTATAAGGAGCTACAGCCTAAACGGATGGACTGATTGATGTCAAACTTGGTTTGTAGCGTTATTTGGCGACTCTCCAGAGGGGTTTTTGGAATTAAAGTTGATATTGCTCAAAAACGGCTCAAACGATTTTGTTAAAAAAAAATTCAAATGTAAGTTTTAAAACAGGGTCTATCTTCTAATGACAAACATTTTTTTTGAAAATCATTATTAACGGTAAATGCCATAGAACCAGTTTTTTTTTTAAATCCGATTATCTCTGAAACTGCTTATATTCGATTTCAACAAAACTTTTTGTGAAGAAGCATTTATATAATTTTAATATAAGTCAAAAATAAAATTTAGAAATAATTTTTGGATTTTTAAAAAATTTTGAAATTTTTTTTTTGAAAAACCAAATTTTTGAAATTTTTTTTTTAGATGATTTAGATGATTTTAAAACTTTTTTTCCAAAATATTATTTATAAAAAATTAGTTTTTTAAAAAACGGCTCTAACGGTTTTGAAATTTTTTTTTCTAAAAATGCACGTTAATATATCAAATAAAACTGCGTACTTGTTTTGTGGGGCGATTTGATTTCAGATATTGTTTTATTTTTTTGAAAAATGAATTTTATTTTTTTTTTATTTGTTTTTTTTTTTTTTTGTTTTTTGTTTTTATACACCTACATTTCCCAAGTTTCTATATAAAAAGTCTTAAAAACTTAAGCAACTTGAACTCTAAGATTATTTTATTTTTTTAATGCATTTGAAACATTGCATGCTTGTAAAAAAAAAAATTGCATTCCTACAAGAAAATATGTGAAAATATTGCATACTTACAAAATAAAAATATTGCATACTTACAAGAATGTGTTGGAACAGGTTTTATAGAGGCCTTTTGTCTTTTGAGAATATAATTCTTCCTTCCAGTTGAAAGATATCTTAAAAAGCCTTTTTTTATATGGCTTCCCCTAAACACTTCTAGAAAGTCTTAAGGTGAACTCCTTTTTTTCCAAAACGGTTAACTTGCTTAAGCAAGCCTTATAAACCAAACCTATTCAAAGCCAAATTGTTACTTTGGTGATTCCTAGAAATCCATATACCTAAACGTTAATCCGTAATGGTAAAATATACTTAAGAAATCTTGAAACGTTTACGAGCACCCGTTTTAGAGTTGTTTTCTAAAAAAAAAAAAAAAAACAGAAAAACACATCACAACTGATTTAAAATATTTATCTCAAATTAATTCTAAGCTTTCTAATCTATTTTATTATGAGTTTATGGTGCTACGTTTCACTATTTTAGGCTATCATTGATTGACAATGGCGCCCAACGTGAAATTTCAAATATTAGATTATAATTTTTTTTTTTTTTAATTTTCTTGAATTCAATAAACATTTTAAAATACAACAATCCAGCTGAGAGAAATGATTTTCATTCACAAGAAACGATTTCAAAAATGGCGCCCAACACGAAACTGTTAAAGGTCACTTAAATAAGTAAACTAACAAATGTCACGCCCATCAGTGATCTGACTTATGGTATTTCTCTACGACTAATAGCAAAAGTCTGGCTTTCCTCCATAAAATTAGAAGACTGAAAAAAAAACTTAAATAAGACCCTATAACAAATAGTACATATCTTCAAATTTTCTTGTGTAAGGATCTTCTAAATTGGTTCTGTATTCCCATTATACTCGACAGTAATTTATTCGTCATCCTCGTGAATCCACAATACATAAATCCTTAAATCAGCTACTAAATAAATTTCCACAAATTTATGTTTATTTTTTTGTTTTGTTTGGTTCTTCTTTCAAATTATTTGTTGATATCCTTGAAAAAGACCATACTCGGGCACTCACTTAACCAATACACACCTAACCTAAGATTCCGCTATACCTCTACTCTCACTTTCAAGGAGATAGAAGAACACAAACACCCACAGCGAAACAAAGTCCCCTTGGTTTCTAATATATTTTCCATAAATAATATCCTCTTATATGTTTTATGGCAGATTTATGTTTATCCGCAGCATTTTTCTTTTTTTTTTGTTTCCTCTTTCGCGTGTGACGAGAGAGATGAAAATACAACACAAAAATACAAAAAGCTGAAAAGCATCCGCAGATTTGTTCATTCACATGGAATCGTAGTGGTGTGGTGTTGTGTCATCCATTATATTGGAAAAAAAAGCGGCGACATTTTGAAGGAAATGAAAAATATTACCGTGTTGCAGCCTCCCCCCCCTCAGAATCTGTGTGTGTTATTGGCATTCCAAAGTGCACTTAAGCGAAACTGGAGACAGAAACCAGAAGCAAACTGGAAATTCAATTTGAGAGCAAGCTTCCAAGTCGTAAATTTCCTTTTGGCCACGTAATTGGCGAATTAAATTGAAAATTTTTTCAAACAACTCCTTTCAATATGATGATGAAAGTGTCACAAAGACACGTGTAAAATTTAAAGCTTTATCATCAGACAAATGAGAAATGACAGTTGACAGTGTTCATTTTTTTTTTTTTCAAATACCAACTGAAACCAACTTCACTCAAGTTTCAATTTAGAGTTTAGGTGTCACATACCTGATTTGAAATTTAAAAAAAAACGTTACCAGATTTTTGTCTGTTTATTTTCTTTTCTTTATTGTGATGAGGCTCCTCGTATCCTGCAAACACACTCACACACTCACAAACACACACACACACAACATAAAAAATACACTCCTATATTGAGTGCCAAAATGGATTGCCACTTAAATGGTTCGTATCATTTAGATTCGCTGTGATAATCGATAACAATTTGGGGTTGAAAAAGGGTTGAAGTTGAAGGAGATCCTTGAAGCACACTTCTTTTGTGAAAAGGAAATGAAATTGGAAATAAATTGGTTTCTTCCCATCTCTTGGAGATTTTTAACTTTTTTTTTTATTCTTTTTGGTCAAGTGGGGGGATAAAATGGGGGTTTTGGTTTGAAGTATCCTTTGTTTGATTCTGTCTGTCTGGAAACCATAATCATTTGGTTTTTCCACTATTAAAGTCATTAAACTAAAAGCAATATCCAACAAATTATTTAAATACAAAATTAAATCAATTGAAAAGAGAATATGAGGCAATGCTTCAAAACATCAATATTGTCTGGCTTACTCCCCGCCCCCTTTCTATGGCTTACTTTTATAGGCGAGTAAGCTTAAAGATTCAAAACAGAAATCATTGATTGAAAATGGCGCCCAACGTGAAATTTCAAATACCATATCATATGTATGTATTTTGAATATTTTTTTGAATGCAATCAGCAATATTTTAAAAAATACAACAGGTCAGCTACGAGAAAAGATTTTCATTCTTTTTTTTTTTTTGAAGAAAATTGAAAAAAAAAAAAAAATGGCGCCCAACACGAAACTGCGAAAACATGTACTTTTTATCACAACAAAATGCGAAATGACACCCAACTTTAAATCTAAAGAACTAAATTCTATCGACTATCGGTTTGTATCATCTCCCCCCCCCCCCCCCCCCTCCTCATTAAAATACATATCTTTGCCACCGGGTACAAAGGTATTAAGTCATAAATGATAGTTTGCCAGAAAATGCGATTGAAGTTCAGCTAATGTATGAAATTCGATGCATTTTTGAGCATTGATCCTCTTATTTTTATAGGAAAGAGTTGCTCTAAATTTATGTTTTTGATACCGAATAAAAGAGCAAAAACAGCTTATTCTTATTTCATCAAAAAACGAAAAGTGCAATTTTGTGACTTAACCCCTTTGTACCCGGGGGCAAAAAATATAATTCCAGTTAAACCGTCTACCAACACTGTTTACGTTATGGTAAATAACCTATTTAAATTTCCCACTGCCAACAATGTGGTCCATACACTAATAAAAGTAAATTTCTTTTTTTTTTTCTGTGTCTTATAATTCACATCTTGTTCATCCAGAAATATATCTAAACTTTTTAAAAGATAATGAATCCAGAAGTGACGATGGAGTCCTAGGTTTTAAGTAGTTAAAAGGACGTCTGCTATCACAGATTGTGATTTATAAAAACTATTGCTATCTAGTGCACAAGTTATGAAATCACATAAGCGGGACATCAAAAATAATACCAACTGGTGGATTTTGTGATACTTACTGAGGCAACCTATGCAAACTACTGAAGCATCTTGTGATATCTAAGTTAATAACTTGTGATACTTACCGGAGAATCTTGTAAAACGAGCTGGTAAAACCTATGATACTTGTACCAGCAACGTATGATACCTACCGGGACCTATGATTGGAATTTTTTTTTATCTTTTATCTTAATTCTATTTTTTTACCTAACAACCTATAAAAATTTTATACCATCTGAAAGCTTAATGTCTTAGCTCAAAATATATATATCGATCAGGTCTATGAGACATCTACAAAGAGAGATAGAATTTTTTGAACTTGATCAAATTTCATTAAAAAAAGCAAAAAAAAAAAACATTTATTTTTATGTTCTCAGGCTATGGAATCAATTTTTTTGTTTGACAATCTATAAAAAAATTTATACCATGTGAAAGATTATTATTTCACCTTTCATATGACGAATTTCTAGACTGAGATTACGGTACTTCCCACACTGGTGGTTGTTCATGGGGCAACAGATCTCCACTGGTGTTTTGAGTGTTTTCGCAAGTTTCTTGATTTAACATTGTGTAGCTTGTAGTTAGTCTAGCGTTATGTGTGATATACCAAATGGAAGGTAATTGTATCAGAATGCTCATAAATGTTGAATCAAATTTCTATCTGCTTTTGGTAAAAAGTTATAACCTGTTGAATTCTAAAATTTTATTTTACCGTTATCTCGAAATTGTGTTTACGAAAATGATTGAAACTTCGCACACATTTAGTCATGGTCTATCATTATTCCATATACTTTATTCCTGTTTCTATTAAAGAAAAAAAGATGCAAATCGGTTAAAAACGGTCAAAAAACGTGTTTTTTAAAAACTTGTTTCTTCCGTTATTCAATCAAAACTCACTAAACGTTTTCAAGTTTTTGCACACGAATGCATAAGGCCAAAACCTACATGTCCTATGAGTTTGAGCGCTCCAAAAAAAAAAAGCTAAAATTCAAAAATTACCCAAAAATACCCCTAAAAAACAAGGTGTTTTTCAAAAATTCATATTTCGAAACGCAGAGTTTTGGAAAAAAATCCATATCAGACCCCTAATTTTTTTTCCCTCATCTTTCACCTGGCATCTTTAGAATTGTCACAAAAATGTCCTTCATCATTTTGTCATAGCCCCAACAAGTGTACAACATTCAAATAAAACGTTATAGCTTAGTTTAAAAATTTTTTTGGAATTTTTTCTTAAATGCAGTTATTCTTAAATTAATCTCATCTATCTATAGCAAAAAAAAAATCAATTCTCTACGATTTCACGTTTAGATTTTAGCCATAATTTCATCTTTCCGTTTTACCCCTGTTTACCCTATTAAATGATGGAATTTTTAAAAATTCTGCATTTGGATTAAGCTTTAGGTTATTATCTTTCAAATAAGCTATAGAAGATTTTTGTATCTCTAATAGTTTATTTTTAATTTTGAATTGAAATTTTTTGCCGCACTGCGAAAGTGCGAGAGTGTAACGTTAGAAAATGGCGTCACTTTTTTGTGGTGGCTGCCATGGTTCATCGATTTATAAGACGTTATCACGTCAAAAACGTTCTCCTTAAGAGTTCCAATTTAATTTTACAGGTACTTCGTTTTTTTTTTAAGCGATTCATCATCGCTAATGCTTCTTTAATGGTTTAAGTACCTATCTGTCATAAACGTAAAAATAAAAATCTACTTTTATGAGACGTTTATTCAAAATAAATATTTTTTACCATGGTATAAACACCTGAACGTAAAATAACATGTCTGCCATCATAAAAATTACATAAAAATACCAAAAAAAAAAAGATGAAGATATCTTTTATTTTTACTATTAGCAAATATTTTCAGAATCCAGAAATCTTTAACTTAAATAAAAGATAAATTTTCTATTGTTTTCTCTCAGTTTTTACGACTGAGCACGTCCTTTAATCTTTAACCCGAAAATAGTCGTTTATTATATTATCCTGCTTAGTATAGAGTTGTTGTAGAAAAATATTTATATTTATTACCACCACTACAACTGCTCCCACCATCACTTTAACCATCAGAGAGAGAGAGAAAACAAAGACACTTAAATTCCAATAAAATACGAGACAATCCTAAAGTAATTTTTTTCTAAGGACCTTTTGTCGCTGAAAATTCCCATTTATAGGTTTTTTTTTGGTTTTGTTTTATTTTCCCAAAAAAAGAAAAAAGATTTACGCGAATTGCCCCTTTTGATAAAACCATCGAAAGGATTTACTAAAATAAATACGTTATAAATGAACAACCAGTTCGTTATTGTATCGTATATGTGTCTGTCTGTAATGTGTGTGTGTTTTTGAAAAGTTTATATATTTTGTCGCCAAACAAATTTTCGAGGTCTAGTTGCAAAACAAATTGTGGTGGTGGTAATGTGGTAAATTTAAAGTGGAATGAGGCTAGTATTGGCAAACAAATCCACAAAATTGAGGCAAACTTCGAAAATTTACTATAGAGCTAAAGGCACTTAAATACGAGTAGATTTGTGTTGTTTGGGGAAATTGCAATTATTATATGGAATTTACCTACCTGCTACCTCACTGGGCAATTGATTAAAGTTAATGTAAATGAATATTTTGGGAAAAAATTTAATAAAATAGCATAAATTAATGCAAACAAAATATAAATGCGATGAGAATTTTAATTAAAAAAAAATTAAATTTTAATGGAATGGAAATAAAAACACTTAATGCAATTGTTGTCTGTATTTTAAATTTTGAAAATAAAACTTTAACAAATGAAATTTTTATTATCAAACAATAATTATTAATAAACATTCCTTTAATTAGCAATGCTATTAACCACCTATCGATTACAGTTGTTATTAAATGGATAATTAACCCTCAATTTGTTGCAAATTATAGTTTAACAGTTTTGATGTAATTTTTTTTATCGAAGTATTTTTTTTTTCGAAATTAGTCAAATTTAAAGACATATATTCTTATTAACATGCATCTGCAGCACTAGAAGGTTAAAAAACCTATCTGTTTGACATTTAACCAGACTTTCTTTGACGTTATCAAAAAACTTGTTTTCAAAGGTATCTTCTGATATCAGATTTGGTATTTCAAATAAAAAATATACGTGTTCGCAGGTTCACGTTGGGCGCCATTTTTAAGGATTTTTTTTTGTGCTCCAAAGATAGATTAAAAATATTTTCCTTTAACTGGTTCATGGTATTTAATGGTTTATTTTATTAAGTTTATTGGTATTAAAGTTTCACGTTGGGCGCCATTTTCAATCAATGATCAATTTATTTCTGAATATTTAAGCTATAAACATATCTTTTATGCCATGGAATTGAAATTTATAGTTTGCTGAAAAATAGCCCGCCAGAAAAAATTAACTCAACTTTTTAGAAGTAAAATTTGGACACATAAAAAATCTAAAAAATTTTCGATATCAATAAAAACACAAATAGCAAATGTAGGATTCAAAAGTTAAGAATTTGGGTACAAATTTTCAACTTTTTTAATGTTTTAATATTTTCGGTGAAATTATTTTTCTAAACAATAGATTACAAAACTAGAATAATTAATATACGCATTTCTAGTCAATAAAATCTACATTATTTTGAACAAAACTATGACAGATTGAATTCGAATTTTAGCACAGAATTACCAATTTTGGTACAAAACTTTTATTTAATTTTATAAAATGAATAGAAAAATTAATTGCGTATGAAAAAATTGGAGCATAGAATTTAGAAATCTATTCAAAATTTCAACATTCCCGTTATTTGGAAAAACTAAGTTTTTATTATACAACTATTGCTTTCAGAATTTTGAAAAAAAAATTTGAAGTTCGGTAATAATTCTGACCCTAACACATTTTTGTACACAAATTTGACGTTTGGCTTCAATGTTTTCAGTATGAGAAATGCTTAAAAGTGGGATGGAATTTTGGTGTAATCAAAAATTTGTTACATCGAGAGCAAGTTTTTGACACAGGATTCACAATATTTGTACAGAACCTTGAGTTATTTTCAAAAAGTTAATTTTTTTAAATTTGGACTCAATTTTTATACTAAGGTTGAACTTTTTGAATTTGTGCAGTTTTCAAAACCTTACTGTGAACGGGGTTTGTGCAGGATTTGGTTCTAAAAAAAAAACTAAAGTCGACAAAATTGGCTCAGAGTTCAAATTTCATAAAATTTACTTTTAAAATTCTTGTAGTGATAAAATAGAAAATTTTGACCCATGGCTTTAAAATTTTTGATGTTAGAAATTCTCCAAACTTAATTGATGTTTTCAAAATTTGGTATAAATCGCGAATAGATTTTTGACCAGGATGCGAAAATTTTGTAAAAATTTTGATTTCTTACCTGAATTTATAAATTAAGTTTAGAATTGGAAGCATTTTATAAAATTCTGACATTTTCAACACAATTTTGATCAAAATTTTGAAATACAAGTTCAAAATTTGGAATAAATGATATAAACTTATATATCAATGTATTTTCTAAAAAAAAAAAAAACAAAAATTAGGACCAAATTAATTTTGAACTTTTTTTTTTAAATCTGCAGTTACCTTATATAAAGTTAGACCTTGACTTTTTGTGCATGTTCATCATTTTTCAATAAAATAGAAGCAATTTCTTAGAAAAGTCAAATCATTTTTAGTCAGTCCCATATGTGTACAAAAAAAAAAAACAACCAAAAATATACCCTAGAGTCAAAAAAAAAAAAACAAAACAAGAAACAAAAAATCCACCCATCAGCTGCATGTCAATTGTTGTGAATTTCATTTTTCACAAATCAATTTTGTACATCCGTCTCCATTTCACAGTCTCGTGTGTAACTAGGACAGGGACAGGAAACTGTCATCAAAAAAAAAAAAAAAAAAAGTTAAAAAAAAAAATAAAAAATGTTATTACTCCGAAATTGGAAATTGGCACATCTCAGTTATTGCAATATTTTTTTTTTGGCAGACTTCAAAAACACAAAAAAAAAAAATATCCATTTATAAGTAAAGGATATAGAAGCTGCATCAGTTTTTGCAATGCAATCTGTGCGTTCAGTGTTACAGGACAAAAAAAAAAAATTTGTTTTCTATAGAGACACACGTAACGTTTCCAAATCCGTTTTGTAGATTTTATTTTTTTTTTCATCTGATGTCGTTTAATATTTTTATCCTGTCACATCAAACAACAACAAGAAACAAGAACAGTAACAATCTGTGATAAAGCTTGTCTTCTTCGAATAGTAAAAATAAATAACAAATACATATAAAACTATATAATGGACAGTTGAAGCAGCAGTGGCTTCCTATCTTCTTTTCTTTGAACATTCAAAAGAGGAAGTATAGTGGAAATAAAACGACATCAATTCCCTATGGTAGGAAATCTCCTTAAAACTGCCAAAAAAAGGACGTATATTTCATAGTGCAACAGCTCACTTTCTTCGTTATTCTTTCCTTTTTTTTCTATTTTATTTTTTATTTTCTATCTCTTTTTTTTTACGAATAAACGTCACTGTCACCCAACATTATTCCTACCTTTGATATAACAGAAAGGAAGGAAATAAAAAAAAGAAAAAAAAAATTACCGTTGACGACAGGACGACACAAATGACTTTGACATATAGAAGAGAAAAATGATGATGAAACAAACAACATATTCCTGTGAAAAGAAAAATAAAAACACACAAAACCCAAAAAAATTCCCAGATGACAATTGCAATATTTGCCCATTGACAATGATAACGACAGACAGAAAACACATATATACGAAAAATGTCAAAGGAAAATAAATTAGCTAAAGGTAAAATATTTGCAATGTTCAGCAAAAATCCATAGAGTGCATATATGAGATATTGACATTTCAACAGATGTAAATAGGAATAGAGTTTTGCCGTTTTGGTTAAGGAATCCAATATAGGAACTTGAGTTAGAACGAATTTGTGAATTATCATGAGACTGTTTTTTTTAAAAGATTGTATACAAATTTAATCAAAAAAAAAAAAAAAAAATTGTCTGGGAAACCAAATTTATGCATAGGTATCTTCATTTTGTGATAATTTATTGGAAATGGCGCCCAACGTAAGGCTCTTAAAACCAGATCATATCATTTTTTTTTAATTATTTGAAAGTAATTACAAATTAATACGGTAAACCATATTAAATAAAATATTTTTATTTTATCTTTAAAAACCAAAAAAATTATTTAAAAAATGGCGCCCAACGTGAAACTGGAAAAATATATATGTACTTTTTTTTTACTGAAAAAAAAAAAAATATATTAGTTTTTAGATATGAAGAAAAATGTTTACTTAATATTAAGAGCAAAAAAAACAAAAAAAAAATGTTTCTTAAATGGCGCCCAACGTTATTTTGTGATTAAAAGGTTCCTTACTCAAAAGTACTCAAACATTACCCCCCTTACTGTTGATCTTAATTCTGCTACATCAAATAATACCCACCGGCGGAACCTTCTGACTTACTAACGCAGCCCATGTAAACTTCCGAAGCATCTTGTGATATTCGAGGACTAAGGGGAAACCTGTAACAATTACCGGACAAAAAGTGATACTTACAAAGAAAGATAGAAACCATAGCAATGCATGATAGTCACCGGAACAACCTGTGATACTTATTAGTGTGATGATACTAACCACAGCAACGTGTGATACTTTTCAGGGGCATTTCATGATACTTACCTGTGCTATCTGCGATACTTTCCAATGAAATTCGTGATAATTACTAGGCGACCCGGTAATGCACCCGGTAAACGCACGCATTCTTAACTTGTGATTCTTGTTAAGTATGTGATAAGAAGTATCAGGCAACCTATGATTATTGCGAGGAAAAACTGTGATACTAACCGGAATAACCTGTGATAAATGCGGGGATAAACGATGATACCTACCGAGGTCACCAGTGATACTTACTATGGAAATCTGTGAAACTTACCAAGCCTAGCTGTGATAGTTATTGGAACAGCCCTTAAAATACCTTGCTAATGTGATACTTTTCGTGGTCACAAGTATGTGATTCTAAAGGCGAAACAATTCACAATTGCTTACCCGCACAACCTGTGATAGTTCCTGGGGTTACCAGTGATATTTACAAGTTCAAGCCGTGATACTAATCGAAGCAACTCGCAATAGTTACTGCGATATCCTACGATACTTACCAGGGCAATGTGTGATACTTAGCTGAATAACCAGTGTTCCTGATACTTTTTTTTTCGATACTTTAGCTGTGATACTTTTTAGGACAGCCAATGCTGTTGTGATACTTGCTGAAGCTCTCTGCGTTTGTTTAATTGTGCAACGAGTAATGCTTTTTGGGGAAGGAAACTTTTGATACATAGTGGAGTAGTATTATGATATCTTTCTTTGAAGTAAAATTTTAAATTTATTATTTTTTTTTAACCACTAAAAAAAAAATATATATATATTGGAAATGGCGCCCAACGTAAAGCTTAAAAAACTAAATTTTACCCTCTTTTATTGGTTGCTTCGCTTAAAGAGAACACAGAACATCGTAAGTTCTTAAAGGTTGAATTTTTCTCAAAGTATTCTATAGTTTTAGTAAATAAACAGCAAAATGGCACCCAACGTGAGATTTTATTTTTACCAAAAACAAAAAAAAAAACAAACAGTATTCTATTTTTAAGACTAAACGACAAAACCGAAAAAAATTTAAATCAAAAAATTTAGTTAATGCTTTTATTGACAAAATGTAAAATAACGCCCAACGTAAAACTATAAGAACTAACTTCTGATTTGCTTAAATAGAACACATACTTTCGAAAGCTCTTTAAGGTTGAATTTATCTCAAAGTATTCTAGAGTATAAGTAGGTAAACAACAAAATGGCGCCCAACCAAAATATTAAATAAACATTTTGCTCATCCTTTAAAATACCTTCTAATTAGAATCTACTGACATACAAATTACATGACAAAATGCTAAAATTGTACAAACGTAGGTATAGCCATTGTGTGCACCATTTTGTTAAAAAAAAAAAAAAAATTAGCATATTCACTGACAGAGAGATAAAAAACACTTCGACTTGAACTTCTTCTCCTGGATAATGACTACTCGTGTACCTTCTCCAACACAATATTCTAAAAGCAAAACTGCTTTTTCGTATCGACATTGAACATCTTTTTGTCCTTTTGAATTTCACCTCTCTTTCAAATCTGTCCTTCTATCGTAAAGTACAGAACCTCGAACGAAAAGCTATTGTACTATTTACTTTTACTTCAACAATAACAACAACAACTAACACAATTCACCCCTGCTCAAGCGAGAGAAGGAAAAAAAAAAAGGAACGATAAAAAGAAAAAAACTTTTGAAAGTCCTTTGATGACCTAATTTTCAATTCTCTCCCAATGTTTACTGGCCACGGGCATTGTTATCAACAGAACAAAAGAAAAACCATTTTTTTTTCTGTTGTGGCTGATGTCCTCTCTGATGTCAAAGAAAAACCAATAGCAATAGCATCGAGCTATTCTCGGCTGGGTGTACATTGGAACTTTGAAGAATATCAATGAGTATTATTACGTACATATCTAAAAAATAGGACTCGTGGACATTTTTTGGGAAGAGAAATGAAAAAAATTATTATTATACGACCAAAGCTAATTTCCTTGACAAGAAGTACGCATTTATTTGACACTAATTGGAACTTCCATCTTAAAAGCCCCAACAAATTTATTGTGTGTGAGAGTGTTTGTCGTGTGTGTGGGTATAGAATAGAAAATGTGTGTGTGAGTGTATAGAGTTGAAGGATACTTTACTTTAATTTATTGGTTATTTATTTCTACTTGAATGAATAACATGTATTTCTTTTTTTTTTTATTTTTTCTTCCTGTAGACCGTTGAAGATCTCGAAAATCGATGCATGGAGGCAGGCGTCGAAATCGTCACTAGACAATCATTTCTATCCGATCCAACAGACGCCGTTCGAAATTTAAGGCGTCAGGATGCTAGAATAATCGTAGGACTTTTTTATGTAGTTGCAGCTCGCCGTGTCCTATGCGAGATGTATAAACAGCACCTCTATGGAAAGGCGCACGTTTGGTTTTTTATTGGTAAGTGTCCAAGATTTTATATATCATTTCTAACAACAGTAATTTAAATGGTTCAAAAATATTTAGTACTGTTCTGAGTTTTTCTTAAGTGTCTTCATGTTGGGCGCCATTTTGTGAAATAAATGACGTTCAGTACAAGTTTCTTTACCATCGAAAATAGCTTAGGTATATTCTGAGAGCAAAGCTTTCCAGTTAAGTTTCTGTAAAGGATTGAAAACGCAACTTTCGCTTCTTTAAAGCGTTATAGAAGCAAATTGTTTAGGGTAAATATAAATTTTAAAGATAATATTATGAGATAAATATAACCATGTTAAAAATGGCTCCAAACGATTCGACTATTATAAAATTTAACAAATTATACTTTTGTTTCTGTAAAGCTTTATAGAAGCAAAAGTTTAACTCGTTATGTTTGTAATTACCAAGGGATATCCTTAAAATTCAAATACAAATTGAATAACGGCACCCAATGTGAAACTACGAAATAGAAAATATGCACAAAACCGCTAGTTTTGCCAAACCTAAAAACTTCGAACCCTTAACCTCTACTATCCATTTGCATAAGTGACTTACGAAAACAACCGAAAGAATTTATTTCTCAGCTGAAAATGTTTATCGAATATTTTTAAAAACAAAAAAAATCAACTTTTAAATGGCGCCCAACGTAAAACACATTTTATCGAATATTCTTAAAAATGAAAAAAAAAATCAGCTTTTAAATGGCGCTTAACGTAAAACACATACAGCCAAATCATAATCGAACTTAAAATGTTTGAAATAATGAATAATCAACTACGACAATCCACTCAAAAGTGGCGCCCAACGAAAAACCTCGAAAATTCATTTAATATTCAGTTTTTAATTTTTTTCTAATAAAGTTGAATTCCACAAATAAGTTAACAATAAAATATTCAGGTCAAAAACAGAAAATGATATAGTGGCTCCCCAACGTGAAACTCCGTGAATCGAAATATGCTGTCATAAGAATGCTTGTTTTATTTATATATACTCATCACTCATCAGCAATGATCAAAAATGTTTTTTGTACATTCGAATTTTCCAATCGAGAATATTCTTAAAATTGAGAAAAAAAATTAAACTGGCGCCCAACGTGAAATTTTCAGAAAATTACATTTTTCTTTGACTTGAAACTGTAATGTAAAAAATATATGACTACAATGATTAAAGCGAAAAATGAAAAATTTATTAAATCAAAAATTTAAATTTACTTTTAAATGAATAAAGTAAATACGTAATTATTGTAAAATCGCGTCCAACGCCAAAGCTTTCTCGTTCTATAATTATTTTTATTCAATAAATAATTCACAATATGATTATTTTAAAAAATGGAATTAATTTTAAAATCGAATGTAATTTTTAAAAATGGCGCCCAACGTGAAAATAAAAAAAAAAAAAAACTATTACATTCTTATGCGTTAAATGTGGAATATAATTTCAAAACAAATAGACAGAATTCAGATAAGTTTTGCCGTGAATCTTTCGAGTTAAAAAAAAATTGTGAAGTGGCGCCCAACGTGAACAAATTTAAGTTTTTTTTTTTTTTTTTTGTTCTAACAAATGAATCATTACCATCTACCATATAAAAAAGTTAAAAACAAAATGGCGCCCGCAATGTAAAGCCTATATCACTTTCTATCAAAAACTCATTTGATTTCGTTTAAGAAATAAAAGCAAACAAAATGAAAAAAAAAAAAAAAACTTTTCCACTTTCACTTTCAATCTCAATTAAAAACTTAAATTTGTTTCACACCACACAATATAAACCCAATTCCGAGTCTTGTTATTCTCGTATATACCTTTTAATTCTTCCTATCACAAAATATACAAAGTACAAAACAGTGTGGTTAGGACCGTATCAAGTTTCCTTGTTCCAACAATCATCGTCCCGTGAGAGAGAGAGAGACAGGAAGATATAGCGCCATTCACAAACCTTGACTTCCGCTCATAAACTATCGAATTTTCTTCACTTCCTCTTATTCTATATAGGTTCCACATGCCTTTTATAACCAACAAACAAACCACAAACTATTACGCCCTCTGTATGTGGAATATTCAGGTTCAAAACCACCACAACAATCACCTTTGTTCGGGGGATATATATTTTATATGTATCTATCTGAAGTTGAGTGAAACTTTTCTTCACCCACCCCCAATTTGGCCTCCACCTGACAGAAGTAATGTTACAAAGTGTAAGACCCTGTGTGTCTGTCCTTGTAAGGAAGAAAGAGGATATAACTGAACAAGACACGGTTACGATTTTCCAAAAGGTTATACCGTTTTATCGATAGAATGGCGGTAATGATTTACACACCGGCCCCGGTTGAGGTTACATAAATTAACCTCGAACAACAGAACCGTTAATCCTGGGCGAATATGACGACACATATAGAATAGACGAATAGAGAAACGCTCGCTGCTCTGATGTCTACCTCACGTGTGTGGTATATTAATTTTATGCCATTGAATATGAGAATGAATATACACGAGAAGGTAAATTGGATTGGATGTGTGCACGTTTGTGTCGTGAAGTCACAGAACTTATAGTTTTGCTCTCCACCGATGAGCCGGATACACATGGGCATGGAAGAAGGATCATGATTAGTAGAAAAAGGTGTGGTTAGAAGGAGTATTTTCTCTCCCGTTCCATGGTGATGGTGTTAAGTTCAAAGAAAATAGTACGATTTTGTTAATTTATGCCTTTTTTATATTGAAAACGTGCAAAACGTGACTCAAAGTGAAAGAAAAGTCTTTCTTGCTGGGCGATGGCGATGCACTGCAGCGAAAAAAAAACAAACGATAGAACAAAAAAATAGAAAAAACAAACTTCCCATTAAATTAAATCGAAACTGAATGCTTTAAATAGAGGAAATAGAAGAACGAAAAGGTGTGAACGTTTAAAACAGAAAAAAGGAAAAAATGAAAAGAACTATTCACTGATAAAAAGGTCTTCTCTGTCTTATGGGCTTGTGGAGGAAGAGATAAAAAATCAGTTCAATGGTATAAAAGCTAAAAAAGATTATTATGGTGTCACCTTAGGAGGATACGATTGAAGAAATGAGATGGTTTTGTGTTTAAAATTGTTTAAATTAAAGAAGACGGATTAAGAGTAAGAGTGTTAAGAGGATCTAAACCATAAGATGCAGTTGATGTTGGAAGATTATATGCATCCTCTTATCACATTCTTTGAGATTTTGTGAATTCATTTTAGAAAGAATTTTAATAGGTATAGAATGTTGATTATAAGCAAGAGAATGAGGTTACATGGAAAATGAAAAATCATTTTCTTCGAATTTTCAGTAATTACTAATGGATTTTGTTAAATAAAACTAATCTAGGACTTATATATCATTTTACTACGGCGGAACGTCACATGATTAACTAGATATTGCATTTATAAGTTCATTGAATCTCTTATTCTAGCAAAAGTTTAAATTTTTTGTTTTTTTGAAATTTCACGTTGGGCGCCACTTAAAAGTTGAGCAAATAATTTCTTTTTTCTAACAAAATATTAGCTTCAAGCTTAATCTTTTTGGCCCGTAAGGAGAATAATTTTACTGTTATAATTTTGATAGTGAGTTTTGATTTCATTTTTCAAAATTTGGAATTTCAATCATTTTAATTAGTTGGCATTATATTAGTATGAATTCTCATGATAGAATTCAGCTAGTTTTCAGAGTGCTTTTTTTTTTGAAATTTCACGTTGGGCGCCACTTAAAGGTTGAATAATAGACTGTTATTTTTATTCTCTAAGTATAAACTAAGAGCTTAAATTTTTTAACTCGTAGACAGCGTGAATGTTCCGATGTTGATTTTAATTTAATATCCAATGTTTTTACGGAGTTTTTGAATTTCTCGTTGGGCGCCACTTAATGAGATACCGATTGCACAGTGAGCCTGAACAAGTTTAAGGTTGACCTAAAATGACGACAAAAACTAAAGATGAGGCTTTGTTCCTGAAGGCCTCAGCAATAATAATCCGTTTTTACCAAAATCGGATTAGCTTCCTTTTTCGAGATACCCCCCGTAAACGTGTTTTTTCGAGAAAAATTCATATCAACGCAAGGCTCGAGTACGAAAACTTAGGCGCCGAGAATTTAAAACGGTTTGTAGTAGAGGTATTCAATACAATCATTTTTTGTTTTGGGAGGAAGGGTCTATGTCCCCCCCTTTAGAGGGGAGAGGCAATTTTCTAAAAAATCAAACAAAAAATTATTAAAAAACAATGGCAACACTAACAGTTATGAATGATACCTTTTTCAAAAGCTAGAATTGTATACTTAATTATAGTTTTTAAACCAAGTTATTTTAAACAGTTGTTTTCGAAATAATCGATTTCAAAGTCAACAATTGTGAAAAAGAAGTTTAAAAAAATACATTGAATACTATTTTTGTCAAGACTTTGGGTTTCATTACGGGATAAATTGATATAGTAAACTAGCTCAATAAATTCCTTATCAAATACTGAAAACCATTATGTTTCTTTGCCTTCTAGTTTTTGAGAAAATTGAAAAATAGGAAAACTACTTTCTTTATCAGGCTCACTAATGACCGTTCTGGTACCACACTGGTACTAAGAAATTTTATTTTTAAGATCCAATTTTAAATGGAAATAAAACAAAATCATGGAATCGAAGTAGATTAAGCACAGTACTTTTTACTTTTTGATTTTTGATAATGGCAAAATAGCCAAGAAAATAAAAATAAGATAAAGAAAGTAGTTTTTTTTCCTATTTTTCAATTTTCTCAAAAATTTTCTCAGTCTTGCACCTTTTTTTTTTAAATTTCACGTTGGGCGCCAATTAGAAAATAGGTTATTCTTTTAGTTTTTTTAAAGGCATACCTACTTTTTCTTCCTCAAAGTAATTTTTATATCTTGTTGGCTGTATACTTAAAAAATAAATATTTCCGTTTATAGGTTTTATTAGAATTTGAAAGCTTTGCGTTGGTCGCCATTTTGCTCTTAGCTCATATAATTTATATTAATCAATCAAAATATTTATTCTTCACTTAGGTTCTCACCCCAGCGACATTGTTTAAGGAATTTGTTAGAATTTTTTTTGATTCTCAAAATTTCACAATGGGTTATCTGAAAATTTTACTTTCAGAAGGTATTACCTAGTTTTAAGTTTTATATTTTTGACTCGTCTTGGGTAACAAGTTCATAGTTTTATTACTATTCAATACTCTAATAATAATATAATTTGAGTTTTTCTTAAGAGTTTCATGTTGGGCGCCATTTTGGTATTGATATTATATGAACAGTAAATTGGCTAACGAATTAATCTCCTTTCACTTAATTTTTACTGATGACCATGAACTGTCTCTTATATTTATTTTAAATATATTTAATGCACACGTTGTTTTGATCAAAGTTTAACGTTGGGCGCCAAATAACAAATTTTTTTTTTTTTTTTAACAGCATACAAATTTTTTATATAAGAGATGATTAGGATTTTTTATGACAATTTTAACCACTAATCTTTTCTTGGGCGCCATTTTTCGTATTGTTGTTTTTAATATGCCGAAAACAATTTTTTTTTTCCTTATAATTGTATTTGATTTGACCCGGAATTTCTCCGTTGGGCGCCATTTTAATATTATTTTCTTAAATTACCACAATAAACTGTCATAAAAAATTACTAGTTTCAAACAGTTTCCTAGAATTAGAAACTTTCAACAATATTACATAGAAAAGACAAGTATTTTTTTTTTTCTCATTTCACATCGGGCGCCAGTTTAAAATATCCTTAATATTCAATTTCACAACAATTAAACAGAATAATAATTGATTATATGAACACGTAAACATTTTGAATCATAAATCTTCAATAAATTATTCTAGGAACAATTTTTTTTAGTTCTGAGAAATAAGGTAATTAGGTATTGTCTGAAAGTTTCATCTCGAAGTAAATAATAATATCTTAAAGTATTTTTTTTTATTATTTTTGCAAAAAAGTTTTGTTTTTACTTCAGTTGCATTTATCAATGTAATAAAAATGGTTCTCAGGATCATTCATTAAAATTTGAATCAGAAAAATCAATTTATTTGTTTCAAGAAAGTTCTGAGAGTTTCACGTTGGGCGCCAATCTCTCTTTATTTTATTTTATTTTATTTTATTTTATTTTATTTTATTTTATTTTATTTTATTTTATTTTATTTTATTTTATTTTATTTTATTTTATTTTATCATGAAAACAACTATCATATAGATAAAACAATAGATAGGTAGATAGATAAATTATTTATTTGTTTTTTTTTTTTTTTTAACATCATAAGATTTAAAGAAAATTGTAAAATCTTGTGATGAAAAAAAAAAAATAAAGAATTTATCTATCTAGATAAAAGACTTTTGTTAATATTCTATAAATAAGTTCTCGTAGTTTTGAATTTTACGTAAGGCATCATTATGTGATAGTTCAGAAAATATTACTTTCAGATGGTTTATTTAAGTTCTCAGAAGACTCACTGCCAATTGAAATTGTATATATGTATTTGTATATTCATATTAAGTGGAATTTCTTCTGGTTCAAACAGTTTCTTGTGGGCGCTATTTTGATGCAGTTGCATCAGCAAAGTATTTTCATTTAATATAGGTAATGATATTTAATAAGTTTGTATTACCTTATTCTTGTTGGGCGCCATTTATTCATTTTTAGCTTTTATTATCGGAAAATCAACTTTTGATTTTTTTTTTAAAGTTCTTATTTGCAATTAAGTATTTTAGTTTTTAGAAACTTATTTCATAAACAGGTTATTTTTATGAAATTTTCAAGACCTCACGTTGGGAGCCACTCATCGATTTCTTCTTCAAAATTTAGAATCATGTTGGAATACAATATTATTTTGTATAATTCTAGCAAAAATTCTAAGAATGATTTGGATCAGTCTAATTGCTTCACGTTGGGCGCCATTTAGTCATTGCAAGCTTTTGTTCTCAGAAAATCAACGATGGATTTCATTTTAATGCTCTTTTTTTTCAATCGTTTATTTCTTAGAATTCGATTCCATAAAAAGGTTAATATGATTTTCGAGACCTCACATTGGGCGCCATTCCTCAATTTATTTTAAAATCATGTTGGAATACAAAAATTCTATTCTATAACTCCAGCAAAAAAATCTAAGAATGATTTGGTTAAATCTTTTTGGGCGCCATTAAGCCATTGAAATCTTTTTCTCTCAGAAACTCAACCATAAATTTTGTTTTAACGCTCTATTTAACCCTAATTTTTTTAGAATTTGATTTCATATGAAGTTAATTATGATTTCCGTTTGAAATCGTATCGGAATACAAAAATATTCCCTATAATTCCAACATAAAATCTAAGAATGATTTTATAAACTCTCTTTATTGCACGTTGGGCGCCATTTTGTAACTGACCATGGTCGATTCTTATTAGTTATAAAGTATCTCGTTAAAATTCCTCTACATTCATACACATAATTCACTAATCTAATTCCAAAACATATATGCTTTCATTTTGATGCAAGCAGGCAGGTATGTGGTGAAATATTAAATCCTTGAAAATGTTATTTCACTTCGATGGAATTTTAAGTATACCCCATCAATTAGTCAATTCGTGATAAATACAATTTATTTACGCTTCCTCTCATTTTAATTCATCTCAATAATCTTTCCCTCTTGCTGATGGTCTCTATACTCTACCACCACCAGCTTCTCTGTATCTGTTTTGGGTTTTGCCTTTGCTCAGTTATATTGTATAGTCATTGCATAAGCACTCAACAAAGTCCAAGGATTAAGTATTTTGCATATATCGATGATGCTGCTATTCAAATTGAATCACGGAAACAAATAATGTATAAATACATATACAACACAATATACATTATTTTTATATCCATAGAGGAAAAAAAAAGGAAGAAAAAAAACTTTGTGTGGGAGGATTTAAAGGATATCTATCAGGAATTTTTGTTGTTGTTTTCTGTTTCTAAAATGTGTGTCCTATCAAAAATGTTCTTTGTTCTCTTTTTCCTGTTTTAAAATTGCTGTTATCTTTGAGTGTTTTTTTTTTTTTTTGTAAATTTAAGATTTTTTAAATTTTTCCCACAAAAAAGACTAAAAGTGTGGGAAACTGAAAATGAAAAAATTCCTGCTGATTTTAATAATAAAATATTTATATCCACGCACATTTATGTATGTTAACCCAAATAAATAAATAAATAAATCAGAAAACAACAACACAAAAAAAAAAAACAAGACAGCAAGCTTATGCCTCGCAGGATAGAGTATATCCTGTTTACAACTCTTGTTCATTTTTACATACAAGTTGGTTAGATGTATATCCCACTTCTGATTCTATTTCACTTCTTATTCTGTTTTTTTTTTTTTTTTTTCATTTCTTGGTTCCTTGTTTCTTTACAACTCTTGTTCATTTTTACATACAAGTTGGTTAGATGTATATCCCACTTCTGATTCTATTTCACTTCTTATTCTGTTTTTTTTTTTTTTTCATTTCTTGGTTCCTTGTTTCTTTATCAAGATACAAATATTTGGTGAAAGGATCCTTCGTAAATATGCACAATATCTGTGTGAAGAAAAAAAAAAACCAAGGAAATCGCTTGAGAAAGTGAAATGGGGGCACCTAAAAGTATGCATGTGATTTTTTTTTTTTTTTGTTCTTGAATTCTCTTTTTACTTTGCCAAAAAAGCAATGGGACGTCATGTTAAATTTTTAGTAAAAGATTTTACGACTCAAAGGAATTGGAGATTAAGGAAGAAAATCATTCGAAAGAAAAAAAATTATATTATGCAGATGGATTTTGTTTTTTGTTATACGAGGATATTTTTTCAGTTGTTTAAGGGAATTTTAATGCCAAAATTCACCAGTGCACATTATTTGTATTCATTTTACAAAAAAAAAAAACTGTAATAATAAAGAAAACAAAGTAACCTTTTTCTTACATCATATACAATCTCAGTGATATGACTTAAGAGAGTTCACTTTTAGACTTTCAATTATTTATAAAAGCTTTCATGGGTTTTTGTTGTAGGTGAAAAAAAATGTGTGTTAACATTTAAATGAGACTTTTAAGAAGCAAAAAAACCATTCAACTCTGTTTTTTGTGTTGCCTACCTAAGAATTTACTCTCTCTAAGGAAGAAAATAAAATTAAATTATCCTAGTTCACAGCACATCAAAACTGGAACGTGCAAGATTTTTGTCTTTAGGTATATCTTTACTGGAATATAAATCCCAAAAGACACAGAGAGAGACGACAATCTTTAAACTAACTACGGTCTGATTTATAATAAGTGTCAGTGACTCTGTGAAATAACAATCAAATTTAATGAACGTGAAAGCATTCAGGAAGGAATGTTGAACCTTGTTTGAGAAGTTTATTTTTTTTTTGGCATACAAAACAAAAGGGGTTTATTTTTTTTTATTTTTTTTTTTTTTTGTATTTTCTATGAAAGGTAAAATGTCAAGAAGGACATTTAGAAGAACAATATTGAGTCTGATAAAATTTTACAACACACTTTTAAATTTATTGGATGAGCTTTAATTAAAGTGACAAATTAGAGTTTCTACAAAAAATAATAGGGTTAAAGAGGTCCATGGTAATTCTATTTTTTTTTTTTTTTTTTAATAAGAAAAAAAACATTAAAAGAATCAAGGTTACTTAATCGCAGAGTGATTTAATCACAGCGAAAAAATAACTCACTATTTTTATTTGGGGTGCAATTTTGATTTTTATTGCTTAAAGCTGTATTTTAGAACTTAAGCAGTGACGAAATTAAATTGACCCAATCGCATTGATACTCTTTTCTTGCGTTGGGAGCCATTTTTTTTTAGTTGTATTGTCAATATAAGATAGTACTTAATTTCATTTTGTTCTTGATTTTATAGTTTAGTTTTCATCATGGAAGGTAGTTTTCAAATCCAAAGTCGAAAAACATTTATGACGTCACGTTTCGTAGATACAAATTTATAATTTCTTATAATATATTGAGATATTATCTCATAAACATGACGTCATAGATTTTTTTCGACTTCGGATTTGAATTTAGAATACAAATCTATAGAAAAGTACATTTTGGCTAAAGGAAAAAATAAATTCTCAGTTTTATGGAAATTTTGCATTATATAATATCATGTTTTCTAATATTTACTTTAAAAGATAGTTGGCAACCTTATAACTAGTGATGGGCACTATCGAATGATTTTAACTATCGATAGTTATTAACTGAATGATTTGAACTATCGAATAGTTCATTCATTCATTCATTCATTCATTTATTCATTCGGATTAAAACTATCGAATAAAACTATCGAACAAAAACTATCGAACAAACTATCGAATAAACTATCGAATAAAAACTATCGTTTAAGAAAACTATTCAAATGAAAAAATTGTAACTAAGCTACCGAATGAAATAACTATTGAATGAAAATAGTAACTAAACTATCCAATTAAAAAACTATTCGAATGAAAATAGTTCCTCAACTATCGAATGAAAAAACTATTCGAATTAAAATAGTAACTAAACTATCGAATGAAAAAACTATTCGAATGAAAACAGTAACTAAATGAATGAATGAATGAATAATTTAAAACTATCGAATGAATGAATATTTTACAACTATCGATAGTTTGATAGTTTTTATTCGATAGTTTCCATCACTACTTATAACCCCAAAATATTCAATTTAGTATGAAACATAAAGGAAGAGATGTCAGAATGATACTAATTTAAAAAAAAATTTCCATGAAATAGCGTGATAAGAGGTCTAGAAGTGTGTTTTACTAAGTTGGCATTTTTGGACTTTTGTTTTCAAAATTTTTAATTTTTTTTTTTTAAGAATGAGTCTATGAATTCTATATTTAAGATCTAAAACCTTTCTGACCTGCATATAGCCAAATTTCTAGTTCATATACTATTTTGAAAAACAGAATTCTATTTAAAGGCTTATTATGGCCGCCATTTTGGAGCCCCCATTTTGAATAGAAAAAGTTGGCAGCATTTTCGTATCCTCCATATACAAATATCCTTCAATGTACCAAATTTCATGACATTTCGCCAAGAAATGGTCGTGCTAATGAATTTTGACGCCAAAAAAGCACTGCGTGCGGCTGTGGTATGGTTGCCAAGAAATGTTTTTTATTTCTTTAAAAATTCGATTGCTTTTCTTATTCCAGGATACCAAAACATTTTGCCCACCAAAGATTCTAAAACAAAATAAACTACGTATTTTTTTGTATTTCCACTTTGGGCGCCAGTTAAACGCTAACTGACTTACCTACATGGTTTTCAGAGCCCTGCATTGGGCACCATTTGGAACATTATTTCTTTTTAATTTTTTTTTTTTGATTGAATGAATTTTTACTAGGTATTGTCTTTTCGCTAAATATTGGAATTAACATTTTAAATCCCAAAAATGATCTTGCAAACATTTTTCTCAGAGTTTCGTATTGGGCGCCAGATTATACCAAGTTCCTACGTAATATAGTTTTTTTTTTTCAAATTATTCTCTGGTAGTAGAATAATCCTCTATTGATTTCAATACTACGATTCATGATAAAAGTAAGCTATTTGACGGCCATTTTTTTTTTTTTATTTTCACGTTGGGCGCCACGTAATTTGTAATTGACTGCTTTAGATTTTGAAAAAAAAAAGGTACATACCTTAGTTTTTTAAATCGACAGTAGGATAGTATATTGAGTCGATATCTTTAAAAAAAAAAAATTCTGTTAAAAAATGTTAAATTGATTCTTAAGACCGCTGCGTTGGGCGCCATTTTAATGTTTGTATTCTTTTTTTTTTATTTTTTGTATAAGACTGAATGGAAAATTTAAACGTACATATGTCAGCTTATCATAAATATAATCTAAAATATTTATTTGGTTGTCAGAGTTCCACATTGGGCGCCAGTTAAGAAAGAGTGTCTTATTTTTGTTTTAATATTTTAAACTAATGTCGAATTTTAACACTCTTTAATAAAATGGTGTTTTGAGTTCTATTATTATCAATTCTAATAATATATGGTTTTGATTCTCGGAGCGTAATGTTATTATTTTTTTTTTTTTCTTAGAAAAAATATTTTTAGAAAAATTATCTCTCTTACGTTCTAAGAAATCCCTAAACTATTTACTTATTAAATCGAAAAAAAATTCATAAATGTAAATTTTTTTGAAAACACAAAATATGTACTTGTTTTCGATGATGTCTCTAAGGGTTTCTTTAACCTTATACATGATATCATAAAACTACCAATACTTTGTATACTACAGAGGAAAAAAAAAATTCTCTCCAAGGTCGCTAAGCTCAACAAAGCCGCTCATATAATTTTATGTTTTTGAAGGATTTGCCTCGAAGGAACGAAAACAGTATGAAAAAAAAAAAAATAGAATTACCCAACACAACCATCAAATGTTTCCAAAAGAGTTATTTCTCCTTTCTTTTTTTTTTATGTTCGTTCTCGAATTTTTGATTCGGAGATTATGATTAAACCCTTCAAGGTCATGAATGGCTTATCCCATAAGCCCACGAGCACTATTGACAACAAGAAGAAACAACTTGGCCATGGATCATATTTCCTTGTTTTTTTTTCTTTTGCTTTTTCTCTTTTAACTTTGTTTCTTTATACCTCCAGCAGCTGTTCTCAAACCTTTTTTTTTTTTTTTCAAAATTTCTCCTTTCCTTCTTTTGACTGCAAAAACTTCAACATCTTGATAAAATAATTGCTCCTCTGTGAGAACCCGTTTTTTTTTTTTTTTTGTTGCTTTCCTGTCGGCCAATTAAACCATTGAAATCGTTATCCTTTTGCTTAGACATCACCACAAAATAGAAAGCAAAAAACAACAAGAATAAAACTCATCCTGTTTCTCTTTGGTAATTAGATTGGATTTGAAAATTTGATTACTCTTTCCTCTTGTCCTATCACCACCTTCGCCTTCGCCCTTTCATTCACTCTCTATCTCTTTCTCCATCCACTTGACAGTTCAAAGCAGCGTTACCGTTGAAAATTTTTGAAAGGTCGCTAAAAAAGTCGCTTTTAGAAAAAAAAGGTCGCTAACCTGAAAAATTGAAAAAAAGTCGCTTTTTTGTCGAAAAAGTCGCTATTAAAAAAAAAAAGTCGCTAAATCGTTTTCATATGTTTTTACATAGAAAAATAAACATAAGTTGTCTTGAAACAAAGTTTTTATTAACAATAACCAAATTAGAAACTAAAAAAAACAGTCTTCATTTTAGGATTTTAATAGGCTATTGATTATGTAGTTTAGAAAGGAACTAAGACGTTCATGGGTTTTTATTGCAGAAATCGTTGAATGGGTTATAAAAGAAGATAAAATCGCGGAGTGCTATTAAATGAGAGGGTGGAAACTGAAGATAGGGGTGCAGAAGCCCCCTTTTTGTTTTTTTCAATATACCACGTAAACCAAGCAAAATTTTGATGTATTGCATAAAAAACTTTTTATAGAGAATTAAATTTCCTATTGGAATAATGTTTTTTAAAAATTGAAAAAAAAATTTCCATACGATAATAGTAGAAACAATCATAAAAAAAATATCAAAAAAATCGATTTTTTCAGTTTTTTTAGTTATACATTTTTTTTTGGGTTGAGATAGACATAAACATTGCTCCAAAGAAAAAAAGAAGATTAAATTACCTTCAAAATGCTGTGCTCACTAAATTTTTTCATTGAAAAAAAACTTTTTTTTTTTCATTGCATTAACATTTTCTATATCTTTTTTTCAACCATATATAAAAAAAATGTTTGCAAAAAAAAGAAAAAAATGTGAATATCAGTCCCTTTTTCGATTAACAAAAATTAAAGGTATGATATTTGACTAAATTTTTGTAATAATCCAGTAAGCATTTAACATATTAAATAAATAAATAGGCATTATTATCTTTCAATTAAGCCATCGAAACCTAAAAAAATATTTAATGGAATATTTTTTACAAATTTTTAAAAATATGTTACATGAGAGTAACGCTGGGTCCAAAAGGGTTAAATAAAAATAAAAAGCTAGAACGACTACTGCACTCTTGCGCCATTATTTTATTTGTTTGAAATTTTTTTCAATTTCACTTGCTAAATGCTTGTGTTCAGCCTTCAGCATTCAACTCGGTCTGCTCAGTTATTTTATTCTGAGTCCATCGATGGTGCTCTGAACTAGCTCAGAATACGTTCAGAACGAAAAAAGAAACACAAATTTGAAGCTCTAAATGTTCAGAATTAAAAAAGAAATACAAGAAAAAAAAAGTCGCTATTATGAAATTAGTGAAAAGGTCGCTTTAAATAAAAAGTCGTCGCTTGGTCGCTAAGGCTTCAAAAAGGTCGCTAATAGCGACTAAAGTCGCTTAACGGTAACGCTGGTTCAAAGAGTGAGACTTTCTAATAATGTAGATGAACCGAGAAAAAGGATTTTCGAATTCCTAGCAAACACAATACACTGCCGGCATCATCAGCCTTTTATTTTATTAAAGGATAAAATAACTTCTTAGACAGGAGTTAAAGTTTTTTTTTTTTTATTTTTTTGTTCGTTCCTTTAGGGGGCAATAGGATATCTATCATAGTAAGGCGCGACTATAGTTGAATGATGGATAAAAAGCAACACGGTGGATATTATTTTTAATTAATAAATTCAGATGATTATCTTTGTTTTAAAACAAAAGATGTATATTTTCGAAAATCTATTTCAAAGTTATTTGACAAGGTTATGAAAGAAAATATATACATGATTTTGTCTTGGATAATTTCAAGAATTTAGCTGGAAGACTGCGATTTTTGAAACAATAGGAAATCAAATAAAAGTTTGTTAAAGTTGAATTTTTGATTAAAATTAACTGATGAAATGGTTTGGAGGCATAAAGAGCTCAATTAACTAATGATTCCCGGGAAAATATGTTCGATGTTTGTTTTAATATTGTTAAATTCAATTTCAGGATCTATTTGCCTTTTGATATACTTTTTCACATTTTGTTTACAAATTATCTATCATCTTCTATAATTTCGTTTCTGGAAAAAACTGAAAAATAAAACCGTTTTGATTTCTTGAAAGCATTTAGTTCCAAAAAGTCATATTTCAACACTACACAAATACTATGTACCTTACATAAACACTATGTAAATTATTAGAGCCCGATAATAATGACAACTTAAAAAATCCACTTGTTTCTTGTGATTGCAAAAATTTAAAACCTCTTTAAGATATAGTACATGTAAAATACGAATTTAAAAAAAAAAAAAATTGTTACACTCATGAAACTTGGCAAAAAGTTAGCTTTTGGGATAGGAACCAAGTACAAAAAAAGTCTAAAAAAAAAAGTTTGGTGGAACTGTGATTTTTCGCGGACAATAAGGAGGGAGTGAAGGTCAAATATAGTGAACAAAATTGTTTGTGGAATATCATCATATTACACATGTTTTTAAGGTATTTTTTGATGCTGAATTTAATGACATAAAAATAAAGTCAATACGATTGCTGTAAGAAAAGTTATTGCTGGTTAAAAACAAGGTTGCTTGTTTTTTTGACCTCAACAGGTAAAATATAACCAAAACTATGCTACACTGATGAAATTCGGGATGAACCTTAAAGATAAAGCAGGGACAAAGGATTCATAAAGTTTTTAAAATTATTTTTGGTGAAAGGGTGTTTTTTTGATGGGTTAAGTTGTGTGTGAGAAAGGTATCATAACAACTGACTTAAATTTTATTAATTTTTAAAACTTAGTGAAAAAGTTTTGGTTGGTATAAGAATTAAGAATCTATAAAGTATACAAAATTATCTTGAGTGAAAGGGTGTTTTTTTTTTTTTTTTAAGAAATGACGAAATTCGGAATTAGTACCACAAAAACTGGGAAAAAATTGTTACATCAATGAAAATTGGTAAAAATGTTTCGTTTATAACAGAAACCAAGAACCCAAACAGTCTATACAAATAATTTAGGTGAAAGGGTGTTTTTTTTTTTTTTTTTGGAAATAGGTTTTGGCGATAAGTCCCATAAAATCAATGGTATAAAATGTAACCTTACGAAATTTATTAAATATGTTCTATTTTCCATAGAAATTACGAATAAAACAAATCTATAATTTTTTTTCATGTGAAAGGGTGTTTTTTTTAGGTTTAGAGAAAATATGGGTATATTTGAAAAAGTGTGTAAAAATAGAGTAATATTAGTGGTACCCTATTGAAATTCAGTTATTATATTACTTTTAAGATAAGAAACAAGAATCTAAAGGGTCTATGAAAACATCATGGCTAAAAGGGTGTTTTTTTTTTGAGTGGAAATAAAAATAATGGGTCACCCTAATAAAATTTGGTGAGAACATTGAATTTGGGATAGAAAGCAAGAATAAAGAGTTTTCATAAGAAAAATTTAGGTGAAAGGGTGTTTTTTTTTTTTCGAAGAGACAGTAAAATCTGCAATTGGTCCCAAAAAGCCAATTAAAAATGTGTTTTTGTACTTTTAAAAACAACTTTTATTAATACTTGTTTTACATTTCTTTTAAAATTAATAATGGAATTAAACTAAACGTATTATATTTTATGAATGTTATACAAAAAAAAAAACTTTAACATTTTAAGCAACATTTGGAAGTTTTACTTCCATTTAAAAATTTTGCCTTGAGGGTAAGCGGACGGTTTAAAATAAATTTCAAATGTACTTACTTACCTATATTTTTTACATAGGTAATAATTAATTTATTACAACTTATTTATAATCCAAAAAATAAAAGTGGGCGTGGCAGTGGGCGAAAAAAAAAAAGCTGCTATACTAAAAAAAATAAAAGAATTTTATATTTTGTTTCAATTTCTAAAGTATTTTTTTTAATACATTAGTTTAAAGCAGGTTTGTAAAAATATCAATTGAATAAAATTGCATTTGAAATTAATAATTAAAATATTTATTGCAACTGAAAAAAAAATTTGCATTAAAAAATTTTGCATAAAAAAATGTAATGTCGAATTTCTTAAAATTTTGGATTAGGTTCAATAAATTATACTGTTTAACAAAATTAAATTTTTTTTTTGTTGCCGAAACAAAAATATACTTTTGCTGAGCTCGAATCCGAAGTCAAAAAAAATTTATCAGCTCCCGTTAGAGTATGCAGTACTTCGGACCTTATTCTTTTATATAGGGAAAATTGTTTGAGCATATTTAGTAACTGTTTTTATAAGAACTATATATAACCTTTTTAAATCTGTTTAAATCTTTCCGATATCTTTTTTACTGCCTCAGTTATATCCTCAGTTTTTTTATAAATTTTATAACGTCATTATCTCCTTTATGATATATGAAGAAAAACCCACTTACTTAATTTAAAGATATCTCGGGCAATACAAAAGATATTGAAAAGATTTAAACAGTTGGAAAACAGTTCTTATAGAAACCGTTACTAAATATTCTCAAACAAATTTTCTAACGGTTATATCTCAAAAACGGGAGCTGATTAGTTGTTTCTGACTTCGGATTCGAGTTCAACACACTGAAAACGGCAACAAAACCCTTGTAAACCAGTGTTATAAACCAGCTTATAATGGTCAAAACTCCAAAATTGTAAGAAATTCAACTAATATTTAAAAAAAAAAAATATTTAATGCACACAATTTTCATTGAATTATTTTTTTCAAAGCAGAAATTTTTTATTTGCAATAAAAATGTTTGCAACAAATATTTTTCAGTTGCAATAAATTTTTCTTTACGAAAATGTAGGTAATGAGAAACAAATGGATAAAAAAAAATAATTTTTTACTTAAACACCCTTTCAAATGATTTCGACAAAATGAGTTTCACAGGTATTTTTTGCCATTTTTTAGAAAATTTTAATTAAAATTTATAATTGAAATTTCGAAAAAAAAAAAAAATTTCAAATATTTTTGAAAATTCCGAAAATGTGTGTTTTGAAAGTTTTGTCAATAATGAAATAATTTTTTTGTTTTTCAGGTTGGTACGAAGATAACTGGTTCGAACAGAATTTAGAAAACGAAGGTATTACATGTACAATAGAACAAATGCGACTTGCTGCAGAAGGTCATCTGACAACAGAAGCCCTTATGTGGAATCAGAACAATCAAACGACAATTTCCGGAATGACAGCCGAGGAATTTCGGTAAGCCACATTAACCAAAAAAAAAAAAAAAACTGACATACAAAAAATTCATAAATCATTGCGAAAAAATATTAAATATTTATTTTTTGTTATTTTGTTTTTTTAAACAGACAACGACTGAATACAGCCCTCACAGATGAAGGCTATGACATTAATCATGATCGCTATCCGGAGGGCTATCAGGAAGCCCCCTTGGCCTATGATGCTGTGTGGAGTGTAGCTTTAGCATTTAACAAAACCATGGAACGACTGAAAGAACGAAAAAAGTCCTTGCGTGATTTTACATACACCGACAAGGATATTGCTGATGAAATCTATGCTGCTATGAATTCAACACAGTTCCTTGGAGTGTCGGTAAGTATCTATCTAGAAATGTTGTGTGTGTGTGTGTGTGGATTTAAGTGGATAGGAGAAAAGTGTTAAAAAAAAAATCATAATTTTTTTTTTTTAGAATATGTTTGTCTTTGTGGGACATATTGTCACTTATTATGACACTTTTGAGAGCAAAGGATAATAATTTTATACTCACGCCGCCTACGTGTTGGCGAATAACAAGCAGCAGCCAAGGAAGTTAGTTCGAGTGTTGTCTATGTGATATCCTTGTCGCGTTGTGAACTCTTTCTTTTAAGTGTCAACTTCAAGCGCAAATGTCGCGTCTTTATTTTACTCCTCGAGCAATTACTTGCGCGTTGTCGTTGTGTGTCAGTGTCTTTTAACGCAAAGAGTCTTTTTCTGCTGCTCTCCTCCTGGAGGCAGGTTAACCTTAACATGTTGTTTGTATGTGGTGTCCTGGAGTCCTGTGTCTTTTAACTTTTTCTTTGGATATGTCTTTTTTTTTTTTCCTGCCATCATCGTCTTCCTTGCTTTTGCTGTCACAAGAAAGGATAATAAACTATTCGTTCAAGGATATCAAAACATTTTGCCTCTTCTTTATTTATTTTTTTTTCCCTCCCTCTGTTCTCATATGTGAGATCCTTTTGCTACGTTTTTTTTTTTTTTGTTTTTCTGGCTAAAAGGGACTCATGGTTTTCACATTGCTTTTTTTTTTTTGCTCTTTTGACTGAACTTTGGAGATAAAGACTATTTTTTTTTAAACATCTTCTACAAGGACATCATATATGTGGAATATATTTTAACTTGGCATAGATAATGTTGTTTGGTTACGATGATACTGAAAAACTGAACATTGAAGTAAAAATTGCTTTTCATTTATTATATAAAGTCTTGACATTCCTTGACATGGGGTTTGCTATTATTTTTTATTTTTTTTGAGAAGAAGAATTTTTTTGATTGTTTTTTGTTTTAATTAAAAGTAATAACTTGAGGGTAAAATCCAACAAAAAACTGGAATTAATAACTTGTCTTAATTAGTGAGCTACCAATTATTATACGAAAATGTTAAAAAATAAGTAGATGCTGTTGACAAAAAGTGAATGAGGTAAAGGTGGAAAAGTTTTAATTGCAAAAAAAAAAAAAAAAAAACAAAACAAAACAAAATTCACTGTGGTATATAAAACATAATGAAGCTGCCACAGACATTAAAAGTCAAAATGTTTGACAGTCCATTGAATTTTTCGTGTACACAAGAATGACTGGAAAAATATTTAAAAAATTTCACAGATTTCACTGCTCTTATAAGCAAAACTGCTCTCTGTATTTTGTTAATTCACTGATCTTTTTCAAAAAGTGTTTTTAGTTTTTTTTTTTTTTAATTTCACTGCTTTTTTAAAGCATTCTGTTTTTGATACCTAGTGATTTGATTAACGAAAAGAAAAATTTAACATGATGACAAAACAGAGAAGTTCTTTGCTTTAATGCAGGCATTCAATGAGTTATTTCGTATTAAAAAAAAAAATGCACGACTGGGTCGCACGTACTTGCTCTTGTAGTTCAAAGTATCTTTATCTTAAATATCTATTGGAAATTTAAGATTTTGTGGAGAAAAAAAAAAAATAAAAACAAAAAAAAAAAAATCGAAAGTTAAAAAAATTCAATTTTTAAAATATTTTTTGAAAAACTTTTTTTTTTAATTTTTTTTACATTTTACACTTCAATACCTATGATGTCTGTAAACTTTGAATAAAATTGACTTATGCTTTGATGAAATATATGAACTTAAAAAACATGTCAATTTTTGAAAAACGGCAACGCCATATTTCCGTTCTCCGCATTTTTTGAGAAAAACTAAAAACGCAGTTTTGTAAGAATCAATAAGTCTATTACGTATACCAAATTTAATCAAAATCGTTAGAGCCGTTTTCGAGAAAGTTGCAATACCTCGAAAACGTTATATGGGAGATATGCCTGTCCTTATTTTATAGGTACTTTTTTAAAAAATGTTCTAATGAAATAGCTATCTGCATTCCTCCCCTTAAACAATTCAACCGTGATACTCGTACTTCAAGGAATGCCCATCAGTTTACACTTGAGCCCAATTTCGGACGTACCGTCAAATACAGAGATTCTTTCTTTAGTCGCACTACGAGAATGTGGAATGCATTACCCGGCTCAGTTTTTCCCTCCCATTTTAATGTCCAGAACTTTAAAACTAATGTGCATCGGTTTATCCTTATAAACCCCTCCCTCTTTTCCTAACGCTCGCACTGTGTTGATACATATTAAGGGTACCCAAAATCCCTTTAGTGCGCGCAGATTATAAAAAAAAAAAAAAAAAAGGAGATATTAAAAAAATAAAAAAAAACGGTCCTAGGGAATAACCTAAAAAGCATCTGTACCAAGTTTCAAGCAAATCCATCCATCCGTTTAGGCCCTAGCTCGATGTACAGATGGACGCACAGACGCAAGGACGCACAGACGCACGGACGCACAGACGCACAGACGGACGGCATGACGAAAACCACTTTTTTTATCTTCTCCATCATCGAAATGTTGGTTTTGATTAAAACCTCAAATTTTTTTTTCTACACAAAACCAATACTTGCCCTATAGAGCAAGTAAAAATCGAAAATGGTAAATTACATTATTTTATATTTAGTTTTTATATTTCATATTTTGAATTGTATTTGAATCAGAAAGAAATTTAAAGTGTAATTTATGGGTTAACCTGCTACTTAAAGAGTGATTTAATAGCAGCTATTTATCGCTGTTTTTTTTTTTTTGTATGCTGCTCGCTGCTATGACTGCTCCTTAAAAATTGCTCTTAAGCACTTCCTTATTGGTGGATTTGGATTGAAATTGAAATGGCTTAAAGGAAGTCCACTACTTACCACTTCTTAATTGTCGTCGATCATTGAGTATAAATTTGAAACCTCTTCAAACTGTGTTCATTAATACAATTTTCATATTGTATTTCATTTTACTGTGAGATAACTAAAAAAACTATACATTTTCATCAACTTCAACAAATTAGAATTAAAATTCTTTAAGGGCCAATTTTTCAATAGTCAGATAAACCTCAGTTAGAGCTTATTCCTAGGAATAAAAGTTTTCATTATAGTGACATTTATTCTTCTGATAGCCTCGAAAAGAAAAATCTTCCACAACGATAATCAATTTTACAATGTATTTTACTTGAATTTTATTTTATCTAATTCCGCTAAATAAAAATAGATTCCACAGTAATTTATTAATTTACTAAAGTAACTAAAGTTTTTTTTGTATAGGCATTCCAAATCTTATCAATTTTATTCGTTTAGTATTTTTTATTAAGATTCAAAAACGAATACGTTCCACAGTGAACTAATCAAAAGAGATATAAGTTTTAAAAAAATTAGTTTCGATCTATAAAATAAATAAAATGTACGTTCCACAATCAATTTTTCTGATTGCGGGTCCTCATACCTGCGCAATAGGATCTCAAAGATACTCTTTGTTTTTATTGATGAATAAAGCTTAAAGAGTCATTTCTTCCTTGACAAATTTGGAGGAAATTTTTGTATAATGCATTTTTTTCGACATTTGGTACCAATTTGTTTATTTTTTTTTGGTTTGTAAATATAAAAAATAAAACACCTTTTTTTTACTTGAATGCAAAGGCCTCTGTTGACGCATCCAATCCGATTTCGAGACTTTGGTCAGAAAGTATCGGCTTCGGAAAAATTAAGAAAAAAAAAAAAAAATAAAAAACAATGTTTGGTAGAAAATATCTCAGGAACCAGATCTCTAAGAAACTTTTACTTTTCAACTATGAATAGAGCTCAAAGAGACCTTTCTTTTTATGTATCACTCAATGGATTTAAGACAATTTTTTCAAAATTAATTCCAAGTTATCGCCTTCCAAACTAGGAAAAATAAGATTTGGACGATTTTCAACTATGAATAGGGCTCAGAAAGAATGTATCACTCGATGGATTTTTAAAACACATTTGCTTTCGGTAAGTTTAACCTTGATTTTTTTTTTCGATTTCGATTGGAATATAACTTTTCAAAGTTTTTTAACGCAATTTTAGAAATTTTCGTAACTAGCAGTTTTTCAAAACTGGAGTGAGTCTTTTTTAATGACGACTAGTGTATGGTACGATGGTGGAAATAGTTATACCAACCAGAACCACGGTTTTTGTTTATATAAAAATCTATCTACTCATATCTCTTGTCGTGTTGTCCATCCTATTCTGTGTGATTGAAACGGAAAACCTGTTGTGAACAGCAGGAAATTAATTGTTAACAAAGCCATGGTTATGTACAATATTCGTCCTCTATTTCCTTGTAAATATATTTTTTTTTTTTCTTCCCTTTCCATGTAAAAGAAGTTGGAATGTAGAAAAGTTCTATCCCCTTTTTTCCAGTCGAATAAGTTATTGAAAAAGAACATCAAGACACACAAGAAAATATAAGTTTAGATTTTGTTCTACTTTTTTTTTTAACCTGGCCATCAGGTACAATAATGCAGCAGCAGCAGCAGTAGAACCTACCCCCTGTTTATATCCTGGACATTTGTAACCTGACGACAGAGACTGCCAGTAGGGTAAAATTGTTTAACAGAAAATATAAAATTCGAAATATCAAAGTCTGATGAAACTTGGGGAGGTAAAAAACTTTTTCCATGTTAAACAAATAAAACTTTGCTGGTATTTTCCTATTTTTGTTTCGTCCTTTTTATATTGGATACTGTGTGTAATCGTCCTTTAAAACAAACATTTCAACGCGATTATTTGTATAGGAAAAAGACATAAGTTTTGATTTGAAAGAATTACTGCAAGGACTCAATTTAACTATATAAAAGTTTTATTTATTTATTTTTTTTTTTTTATTATTTTAAATGAAATCATCATTCGCTCTATATCGTTCCAGGTGTATTTATATAGAGAGTCAGAGCATGATGTTATTTTTTTTTTTTTTTGTTGTTCTTATGTTACCTATATATAGCTACAAACGTTGGTACATTTTGTATCCTTTTATTCGATTTAACGGTTGAAAAAGTTACAATTGTCCTGACAATTTGTGATGCATGCTACTGCTGCTGTTGCTGCAGAAGCAGAAGCAGCAGCAGCAACCTTATGTCAGAAGAATTGTAATTACAAGGTTGCACGAGTGTAAAGTGAAGATAAAAATTATTTGCTCGACGACGACGTTGCGCTGTGCTGCACTGCAAAGTTGGGTAAATATTGTATTTTTCAGTTATTTCCAGTTTTTAATAGCAGAGGAAGGACCATGGAATTGTGTCTAGAACAAGGATATCTTTAAATAGGGTTGAGAAGAGTTGAGAATTTGTGAGTGATGAAAAGGAGTTGAAATGTTATGTTTTTTTTTTTTCTCCTTTTTAGTTGGGAAGGACATAGATATACCACAAAAGAATTTCCCAACTGACCCTATTATCATGGAATTGAAACAGCAAAAAGGATCTTGAATTATTAACCACACGTTGCAGAGTTAATAAGCCAAAGTATAACAGAGAAGATAGGAGACATCATAAATAAATTATAACAGAGAATTCTGTGTGGTTCTGGTTAGTAGTTGACTTAAGTGAAGAGGTCACTCTCATCCTTTTGTTGTATTTTTTTTTTTTTTTTTTTTTTTAATTTGTTTTGTTGGCTTGACAGAGCTTGAAAGTGATGATAGTTTCGGTTTATTAATAAGTTTAGTTTTGGTTCTGTTCTGTTTTCTGTAAGTGGACACCAAACATTCTACTTTTTTTTTTACAAAAGAATTGTGATGATATTACTAAGGGAAGAAAATTCCAACAACAAGTTTTTATCACCTCCAACTTGCAAGAATATGGTAGGGAGCTACAATCTATCGCCGATTCCGAGTAGAGATTAAAATTTTCTTGTAAATGACTTTTGGAGGTTTTATTTTTATAATAAAATAGTTGAAAAGTACAATTTCTTTTAAAAAAATAAACTATTAGAGATACAAAAATCTTCTATAGCTTATTTGAAAGATAATAACCTAAAGTTGAATACATTTGAAGGATTTAAAAAAAAAAATCCGTATTTTAATAGGGTAAATAAGGGTAAAACAGAATTGCAAAAAATTGGCTATTTTCTAAACACGACAATGTAAAGAGTTGAATTTTTTTTTAATCGATAGATAAATTTATTACAAGACTGACAATGGTATTGAAAAAAATTCTAAAAAATTTCAAAACCAAGTTATAAATGGTTTTCTTAAACTAAAACATGAAGTAGACCTTTGAAATTTTTTTTGACAATTTGAAAAACGTCATTCGAAAGATAATAAAAAAAAAATTAGGGATCTTATACGGATATCTTTTTTAAGTTTTTGCGTTTCGAAATATGAATTTTTGAAAAACACCTCCTTATTTTGAGGTAATTTTTGGTGAGTTTTTATTTTTTTAAATTTTTCATAGCGTTCAAAAATTGGTATTTTAAAATGATTTTTGACCGAATAACAGGAAAAACAAGTTCAGACTATATTTGTGCAAAAATTTCAATCAATTTCGTAAACACATTTTTGAAATAACGGTAAAATAAAGTTCTATTTTTTAACAGATTATATCTTTTGATTCAGAGCAAACACAAATTTGATTTAACTTTATTGAGCATCCTGATGATATTACCTTTCATTTGATATATCACACATAACTATACATTCAGTACAAGCTTAATAATGTTAAATTAAAAAACGCATACATGTGGATATATGTTGATCATGATCAGACACCAATGTGGGAAGTACCGTAATCTCAGTTTGGAATTTCGATATGGTTGGCTTTGAAAAATTCTAAATTATTTTCTAGGCATCGCAGAAATAAGATTTAAACGTCATTTGAAAGGTGAAAATATAAGCTTTTACGTGATATAAAATTTTTTATAGGTTGTCATTGAAAAAATTGATCCAATACCGTGAGAAGATAAAATTATATGTTTTTTTGCCTTTTTTGATGAAAATTGATCGAGTTCAAAAAATTCTAGCTCTTTTTGTAGATGTCTAATAGACATGATCTATATATATATTTTGAGCTGATGCAATAAGCTTTCAGGTGGTCACAAAAACTGTGTGACCTTTTGACCCCTATAACTCTTAACGCGGACACGATATCAATGTCGATTTTTCACATCTTCATAACAAAGCCGTCATTAATCTGTATACCAAAATTCAGCCCAGTAGGAATTTTTCCGCAGATTGTTCTTAGAAATGACTAAAATGACTGGTCTAAAATAATATAAGTATTTTTGCTGTAGCTCTTTATACAGACAGATAGATAGAATGAGGGACATAAAGACAGGCAGACAGACTTACGGAACCATTTTTTTTGCATTCTATATCATCTTAATGTCATTTAGGGCAAAAAAAAAAAATGTTCCCCATTTCCGGAAAAAAAATCCTATAAGAATTCCAATTTCTTGCACACGTACGTAAATCAAGTCCAACAAGTTTGAGATTTTTCTCAAGATTTCAAAAAATTCTTAAAAATAAAAAAAACAAATGCTCCAAAATAGGTGATTTTCAAAAATTTATATTTTGAAAACTAATAACCTTTTCCTACTGAGCTAAAACGCGGTTTTCGCAAAAAAAAAAATCCAAAACCACCACCAAAACTCAGGTTTAACCATACATTTCTGCCCCAGCAGATTAAAATAATTAAAACGTCAAACAAAAACCTGAAAATTTCCGGTGGAAATGCATTTTATGCCGAAAACCGAGTTTTGGGTTTGGTGTGAAAAGGCTATAAGGCCTAAGAAAAAAAATTCATATCAGATCCTTAATTATTTGTGAGTGTCTTTTCATTTTTAATATCTAATTTAATTTCATGTAAAAAAAATTTCGGAACCTATAATAACCACATTGTCGAAAGTCTAACCTTTTCATTTTTTTATTTACAAATTTTATCTCTTGATTAAAAAATAATTCAACTCCATACAGTTTAGGTAATAATTTTTTCCATGTCATTTTACCCCTATTTACCCTATAAATTGATTGATTTTCTTAGAAATCCTTTCTGAACTAGATTTTCTTTATCTCAAATAGAAATCTATGAGAAAATTTGAATAGCTATTTGTAAAATATTTTTGATCTCAATCCTGTACCCCAGAGTGTATTTTCATAAGAAAATGTTTCCGTAAACCATAATTTAGTGGGTTTGGACTTCATGTTGATTTTAACCACATTTTAACCAAGTGATAGTGATTTATGTTTTTATTTAACTGTTTTAGTAATGAAATAAAAAATAAACAAATGAGCATAAGTTAAAGGCATGTCCTTTGTTAGAAAAGAAAAATAGCAATAAAAATTATTGCTCTTTTGGGTAGGCAAAGAAAATCCTGCTTATCCCTCCATACTTTTTTTTTTAGCGTAATATTGCACTTACTATCATCAAGAGTAAACAGCGGGTGGTATTTCACAGTTTGTTTTATGTGTGCAAAAATGTAATATTTTCTAGAGAATCTATAGGGTGTGTTTGGCTGGGTAATTTATTGGTTAAGTCTTCTTCCTTTGGTTATCTATTTAGTCTTGAATAAAAGTAGAACCATTCTAACGCAAAAGAAAATTAAATAAATAACAATAAATTATTCATTATGTGAAAAAGAGAGCAAAGAAATTTAATTAGTTTATGTTGGAGTGTGTACGAAAAGGATTTATTTTTATCTTTGCACCTTGCAGTTCTTTTTATAAAAAAAACACATTTTTTGTTGTCTACTTTTAGGGAGTTGTTGCATTCAGTTCCCAAGGTGATCGTATTGCCTTAACACAAATTGAACAGATGATCAATGGAAGATATGAAAAACTTGGCTATTATGATACACAACTTGATAACCTCACATGGCTGAATATGGAACGATGGGCTGGTGGCAAGGTAATTGTTATGATCAATTAAATTTATAAAAAAATTAATTTTTATGAGAGACTTTTAAATATAAAATAAATTTAATATTTCAAATTCAATACAAATAAGGAAAAGTCGAAAATTTCCTATAAACTGAAAAGTCCTTGAAAAACTCTTTAACTTTTTTCCTGATTTTTCTTTCACATTTCCCAGTTCTTCACGTCTTTAACATTTTTTTTTTTTTTTTTTATAATTCTTTATCACCTGTCATCGTTATAATAAACATTGCTTTTGTCACACACATATATTTCTAAACACACCCATACATATAAAATGTCAGTCTTATTTTATTGCCAATGATGTGCGACAACAATGACATTAGCACGAATACCTTCTGAATTTATTTGTGTCATAACCAGACGCGCGGGTAGGCATATCGCAATCTCGTTAAATTTTTATCATTTCATATTTCATATTTTTGTTGTTGTTGTAATTTTATTTTGTGTCTCTTATATACATAAATATTACTTAAACGACTTCAAGTCGTCTCGTCGTCATTTCAGTTTGTCTTGGTATTCTTTTTTTTTCGGGCAGCATGATTTCGCGTTGCCATAAAGAAATAAGGCAAAAAAAAAAAATATTATTCTTGTGAAACGAAAATTAATAGTCCATCATTCTTGAAAAAGTTCTTCATAAAATGTGAATCAAGAGTGAAGATTTTTTTTTTCATTTCCTCAAAAAAAAAAATAATATGAGAAAATATCTCAATTTAAGTAGGTATGTTGGGTACCAAGGACATACGAGTTGAGTTTATCATCTTAAAATGTTTTAAATTTAAGTTTAATTTAACAAAGCGATAATAACAGAAATATTTATATTTAAATATCAAATGTGGGCTAGTAAGTTACATTTTTTGTGCAAGTGGGACACTATGGTGTATGTGTAACATTTTTTTTGTTTGAAAAACCATACAATTTTATTCAGCTCAGTTGTGAATGAAAACTCCCTAGAACTGGAACTTGTGTTCGGTGGAAGAGATAATAATCAAAAAGCTTCCAATGCTATACAAAATTAAAGCGAAAACGGGACGGTAAGTATTCTGGAAATTTTTGGATTGGGATGCCTTTTCCTGAGAATAATCCCCACCGGGAGTTTTCATTCACAACAGGGCTGATAAATTTTTTTTTTCATTGGCCAAATAATGACTTTTGTTGAACATTATTGAAGTTTTAAATTAAAATATGCCAGTCATAAAAAATATACCAGGTCACAAAAATATACAGTATTTTAAATTCTTGGAATGTTGCTGATACAAAAATAGTGTAAAACCGAGTTATCAACTTCGAAAAAGTTAATAGTTTATTTTTTTTTTTCTTTTTCAAGAAAAGACCTGCTTTAATTATATCACACGAGAAAAATGAATGAGTACAATTTTGTAATACAGTTAAAATAGGCGAAAAGATTAATGAATTTTGAATGAATGCTAAATAGAATTTTGTTTTATAATTATTGTTTTAATTTTATTAACCTGCAAAAATTAGTGATTTTTCTAGACCTATATATCTTTTGAAGAAAACAAAGAGAGACTACACGAGTTTTTGTCTTTTTGGGACTTGTTACAGAATTTGTAAAAAAAATACGATTTTTGAAATATGTATTTCTACCGATTTGTCGAAGATTTTTTTTGTACTTAATTCAAATTATTTAAATTAAAAAAAAAATACAACTTTAAAAATTCTTAAATTCTAAGTACTAATATCAAATTAACAACATTTATGAAGGCACTGTCGATAATGTGCCGATTTATATAGAAGGCTAAAATGTCATCATCGAACACCTTAAAATGTTGATTTTAAGTAGAAAAATAATTGTCTTCGTTCATTTTTTTTTTATTTCTGACAAAACGACTCGTTAAGTTTTTTGTATACAAAAGTTTTATTTTGATTTTTGTTTGTTTTTTTTTTTTTTTTTTTATTAATTTTTCTAAAACGTCACAACGAATTTTTTTTTTGAAATTTTGCTTTAAGGTGTTGATTAATAAAATGTCTACTAAATTACAAATCAACTTTTTTAAGATTCAAGCAACTTAACTAAGAGAAAATTCTTTTGAACCAGTCTAGCATTTTTTATTACTTACTTTGCAATATACTTCAGAAAGTTAGTTCGATTTTTAATACTGAAATAGGCTTTAGTTTCTTATCTTCAGAATTATGAAAAGTAATGAAATCAAAACAAGGTTCAATATGTGAAATATATGAAGAAAAAAAAAATCACGCATACGCCATAGGGACCCATTTTTCCAAAGAGAATATCAATGGATCATGCAAATAATTTTAATGAATTTTTTTTACTTCGTAATTAAATTAGAATGTTGGTATAAAAAAGACGTTACTTCGTCGTTTATTTCGTTGACAAGTAGACGATTTGTTATTCCAAATCTTCTTTTACAGTAATGGTGGTCACAAAACGTTAAACGTTCGAGAGTTTAGACAGCATTTTTATTATTTAATAGCCGTGTTTTATTGATACTCAGTATCTTACTGCGTAAACTTTTTTTGCTGTAAACAACAACAAGCAATTTTTTTTATTTATTATCAATAACCCTTTATTGTTGAAGGGTCAAAAATGTATAGGTTTAGAAAAAATTTTTCTCTGTAAACAGACAAATATACCTAAAGTAAAATTTTACTAAGCTAAGTACTCAGTTACTAATGAATGAATGGAGGAAACACAGTTTATGTAACATTACGAATTTCAAGGTATAGTCATTAAATATCCAAAATAGCTTTCAAAATCTTTATTCAATGAATTTTGTCCATCCCTCTTCAGATGATTCTGATAGCTATAAAACTGCTAAAAACACAAGTTTTTTTTTTTAGAAAATAACCATTTAAATAAAATCTCCATCGATTTTTTTTTTTATTAATATCCTTACGATTTAACCTTTATATCCTTTATCCCAAATTTAATTTAGGTTTCCTAATTTTTATTTATAAACCATAAATAAATTTTTAATTCCCATTGAATATAAAATATCAAAATGCGACTCCTCCTTCTGCTAAATGTCTAAATGGATTTTCTTTCTTACTCTTCAATATAATATCCCAACATTAATGTTTTAAGCCTTCCTTTCCAAAAAAAAGGGGTATTTATTATTTAAAAAGGTTAAAAGATCAAATCCATTAATATTATCCGATTGTAGATTTTTTTTTTTTCAATTTTATTATCTCTAATTTATAGACTTCGTGTTCTTTCGTCCAAAATTTCCTTGAAATAATAGAAGAAAACCCTTTTTTTCTAAATAATTGATCACCATAAAAAAAAAAAAATAAAGGAAAAAAGGATACCTACAAAAAAAAAAAAAAAAACATTCAAAATCAAAATTGGAGACTAAGCAAATAATTTAACAACAACGCAAAGGTATACAAAGTGATTTATTTTAAAACAGGTATACAAGGATTAAGATTAAGGCTGACTACCACATTTATTAATTTAACGTAAACAAAAAAGGATACAAGTCCTCTGGTTAGAAATTAAGAAATCGCAGTCGTCTCGTATTTTATACGATTGATTGCCACAATTCCTTTGGTTTCAATTTAATGAAACAATATTACAAAAAAAAAAACACAAAAAAAAAGGATTCTATAATCAATTCAGGTTGTCATGTCATCGGAGTGAGTTTGGTTTTGTTGCTTCAAGCTGTTACCATCAGGATAATGATAAATCATTCAATCACCAGCTGCTGAATGGTAATTCTTCACAAGGACGATTTTTTTTTGTTTTGTTGTTGCTGTTGTGATTCTAGAATATTGCATATCGTTAGGGATGAGTGGTTGCATCTCATCAAGTTTGGGGAAATTTATTTTTTCATCGCTTTGCTTTGTTTATATCAGATACCAATTTGTTTCGAGTGATTTTTTTCGAATTTTCAAAAAAAAAAAAAAAAAACAGAACCTATGAATCTATGAAGCGCATCTATCATTGTATACAACAGACCAATGCGTCGACCACACAGGCATGCTGTGTGCTTTTTGGCCCGCAACGAACGATTGATGGTGTTTTTCTGAAATGGGGCTTAAAGGATGCAAAATTGATTGCTTGAGTGTTTTTCTGGGATAAAAACTGTTTTCAGTTTATTTTTTTCTGTATTGCGTGATTTTTTTTTTAAGGAAAATATTTTATGTATTCTGATTTTTTTTTTTTTTGTTTTTCTCATTACAGGTACCACAGGATCGAACAATAGTGAGAAGAGTCCTGAGGACGGTGTCATTACCATTGTTTGTTTGCATGTGTACGATATCATGCTGTGGGATACTTGTAGCTTTAGGTCTTATTGTATTCAATATATGGAATAAGCATAGAAGGTAAGTGGAAATTTGATTTTTGTTTACAACTTTTTTTCCGAGAAGTGTAAATTTTGTACACTTTTGAATGAAGATTTACTCTATAGATTTTCATGTAAATTGACTGTTAGTTCAAAATTTACATAGTTTTATAACAAATGGAGCTAATATGTTTAATTTTACACTTTTTTACAGTAATTGTGTAAAAATGTGTAAATTTATACATATTCATTTTAAATTCATTAAAACTTGTTGGTTTCTTGGATGGAAACATAACAAGGATACATTTTCTATCAAAAAACTGAAGTTTTTATGTAGAATTTTGTGTCAAAACTTGAGACTAAAATGTAAAAAAATCTAAACTACATTCTAGTAGAATTGAGACTATTAAAAGAAAATTTACACCATAGATTTCCATGATTGTAAATTCATAATTTACACAGTTTTGGACTCATGTAGCTTAAATGACGTGTGTTTCACTATTTTACTCTTATTGTGTAAAATAGTGTAAAAATGTTCATATGCATTGGATATTTACTAAATTTGGTGGTTTATTGGAAGACAAAATAGCAAAAAATACATTTAACATCGAAAAATCAAAGCCTTTTTTAAAGTACATTCTAGAAGAATTAACACTTTTGAATACAAATTTACACCAAAAATCTGCATAAAAATCGTCTATGAGTTGATAATATACACGGTTTTATGCTGGCTGTAGCTTTGATGACTGTTTTTACGCTATTTTATTCTTATTGTGTAAAATAGTGTAAATTTATACCTATTCATTTAAAATTTCTTAAAGTTTGTAGTTTTATAGAAAGAAAACATAGAAAAGGTAAATAAACTAGCACAGAATCAAAGCTTTTGTAGAGAATTTCTAACAAAAACTTAAGACTAAAATGTAAAAAAATAGATTCCTTTCATTCTTCTTTCCTTACCTTTACTCAAATGTGAACTAATTTTTTGTCTACTTTTTTTTTTTTTTGCTCTCAACAACATCCTTTTGATTCTCTTTAACTCATTTTCAATTATCGAACAAATTAATTGCACTCTTGATTGGGTGCTTTTGAAAAGGAAGAAGAAAAAAAATATAAGCTCCTTGCCATCAAGTGGTCGTCCTTTTTTTTTTTTTTTATTTTGTACTCGAAAAATGAGAAAATCACCTCAAGCACGTTCATTCACCATACACACTACTAACATATATTTAGGTATACCTACATAAGGAGAGTATATTTTTTTGGTTGCCTTATGTGTCAGGCACTTTAGTTTCAAAAACCTATCACAAAAGAAAAGAGTTGAAGTGCAAAAAAAGAAAAAAACAAAAAAAAAAAAAACAGAAGGATAAAAGAACTTTGTTCAATTTTAGCTAAAATGGATGAAAAGTGTAATCGACCTGTTAATTGGATTGATTTTTTTTTTTTGTCTTTGGTTTTTTTTTTTTTTGTTCAAAGATTCAATAATGCTTTGGGGGAAAAAATGTTTAGAAACTTAAAAGATGACTGGTGTTTTAATTTTGAAAACAATTCATGAATTATAGTTCATACAATGAGGGCATGAACTGAACAAATGTTGGAAGACACCTTTAAAGTGGGTGGAAAGAATTAAAAGTAATACAAAATTCACTATTTTTGTATTAATTTATAATGAAAAACTGCGAATGACTGGTTGATTGTAAAGCAAACTAATAAATTAGAGCCGAAAAGTACTAGAGCGACGGTGGTGCGTTGCTGCGGAGCGGTGCGGCAATGGTGCGGCGTAATAGAAATTTTTTGAAGATGATGCGGCTGTGGTTCGGCGGTGGTGCGGTGGAATAGAAATTTTTGATCATGGTGTTTCTGTGGTCCGACATAATGCGGCGGTGAATCGGTGGTGGTGCGGCGGAAAAGTAATTAATGAACACGATGTGGCTGTGGTTCGGCGGTGGTACGGCCAAATAGAAATGTTTTTTCATGTTGCGGCTATGATGCGGCAATGGTGCGGTGTAATAGAAATTTTTGAAGATGATGCGGATGTGGTGCAGCAATGGTGCGACGGTGGTGCGGTGGAATAGAATTTTTTTTATCATGGTGCGGCAATGGTGCGGCGGAATGGAAAATTTTTATCATGTTGCTGCTGTGGTGCAGCTGTAGTTTGGCTCTCAAAAACCCGTGCGGCGGTAATAACCGAAGAAAAAGCTGTTAAATTAGCGAAATATTTTTTTTTTAGAAATCTTCTTGTCTATCACATTCTCTCTTTCTCTCGTAAGGTGTTCCAATAACATCAATTTAAAGAACTAGATAGTTAGCTTTTACTGTGTATAGCTCAAAACTCGTGCCTGACAAGTCGAATTTCGAAGTTTAAATGAATATTGAAAATCAATTTAGAAATTCCTATTAACACAGATTAAAAAAAAAAAACTTCACCTGAAGAAAGTTTTTAAATAAAAAACCGCAAACTAACTTCTGAACAAAACATTTAACTTGAAAATAAACTTCAAGCCATCTCTCTACATTGCGTATAATATAGAGGTACAAAACATCGATTATGAGGAGGCTCTTCTTGCATACTAATTCCACTTGAGTAATCCTTTTGCTCAATATTTTATCTATGGACCTGATTCATATCCCCCATTGTTTCTAGATGGCATAGAAAGTGTGTGTAGCTGACTCTGTCTGCCATTAAAAGTTACCTACTTATACCAGAGAGAAAATTCTATAAGCTCCCCTCTCTGTAAATATACCAGAGATACCATCCCTATCTCCCACACCCTCTCGCTCCACAGGAATATACATCAAACTGCCTTCAACTTTCAACATGAGCTACTTATCTTCAGCTATTATTACCATACACGACGGCAGAAAAGCTATTCTTGTTTACATCAACACAGAGGAGAGAGAGAACGTATAGTAGGCAGAACAAAGTTAAAAGAAAAAAATTAATTCCACTTAGATGGATTGCCACCATAGTATCGCCCTCGAATATACACAAAATCATATATAGACCAAAACCACCATTATGCGATGATGATGATCATCTCTAGGACCTCTATGTGCCGCATTCTATACCAATCCAACCAAACCAACCGACGCCGACGAAAAGAACTTAAACCAAGTCGAACCGAACTGAACCGAACCGAAGCACATAGCAAACCAAACAACAGCCATCAACACAAAAGCCTCCAAGAATAGGATAACCGTAAGTTTCCGAAGATAAGTGTACACTTGGAAGCATCCAGTCAGTTGGATTAAACGTAACGATGACTATACTACGACAAGGATGCGACTATATAGGACAACACAAAAGTATGAGTACGGAAACGGAAACGATGGGATAACTTTTTTTTTCTCTTTCTTCCTCTTTTCAAATGCCTTTTTCGTCCTTTTGAATGGGTGTGGTGGTGGGGAGGGAGTGTTGAGGGTGTTGGTTATGTTGAAGCAGAATAATGTTTGCCCACTATAACATGGGCCACCTGGAAACAACCCACCATTACACCGACCGGGTTTGGTTCCTGTTAAATGTCACCATAGCCATCGTCATCCTCGTCGTCGCTAACTGCCACTCCTCTGACTCACTCACTGACTCTTGTTACAGTTACTAATTCTCACGTGAGTCGTTAGCTTTTGGGGTTTGCACAGGTACCAAAAAGTCGAACAAACTCTGTAACTACCAACAAGGGACAATATGATGAGAACTTTTTTTTTTTTGTATGTGTACCATTTCGCAATCTGCACAGCAGAGCGATTAGCCCCAGATTCCATAAGGACAAACAATACGCACAATATTCATCCACATGTCCGCAGTTACTATACACAATAACAGTAAGGCAAAAGTTTTTTTTTTGTACATATTTGTTTCTTCAAACGAGAGAGGTTTAAGTTTGGATTGCCGGAGGGGTAGAGTTGGACTTGGTTGTTAATGGGTTAAAAGGCCCATTTTTTTTTTTTTTTTTTTATTTTGGCTAAAAAAAACAACCTCAAACAAATTTCAGTGAGAGATAAAGAAATCAAAAGGATTATTGCACATTTAGTACTCGTTTTTACCGGTGGTGGCGCCAGTTACTAGTACACTGACGATTTTCTACAATTTGTCTGAAATTCAAAGGCGTTTTTTTTTAGCTAAAAATCACAAAAAAAAAAATAAAATAAATATTTTTTTTTTGCCTCCAGAGGGCGCCATATTCTACTTAAAAACCCACTCATTTTATATCTTATAACCAGTGGTTAACCAAGACGCTTTCAACGATATATAATTTATGGAATTACGATAAGTAGTTTAGAAGTTATAATCGAACAGATGAACACACAGACATTTATCCATCCCACTTAAACAACTATCCCTCTTTCTTGGTTTTGCGGTAGTTGATAAAAAATTGAATAAAAATTGATAAACCCTTTACAACGCTAACATTACAAAAAATGAAAAAATATTTAATGACTTTTGCCGCCAGAGGGCGATGTATTCTATAAATAGCGTTACACGTCTTATATTTCATAACCAGCAGACAAAAAAGATGTTTCCAATGATACCTAATTTATCCGAATACTTTAAGTAGTTTAGAAGTTATGATAGAACAAATGAACACCCTCTTCCTTAGTCGGCTAAAAATTGAATATAAATTTATGGATTTAATTAACCTAGGCCCTGAAAAGCTTTTTCAATTTCAAAATTCTTCCAATGACTTTTAAATTACAAATAAAAAAATAAATATTTTATGACTTTTGACACCAGAGGGCGTTATATTCTATTAACAACCTTAAACAACTTATATTCCATAACCAGCAGACAGATATGATGCATCCAACGATACCTAATTTATGAAAATATTATAAGTAGTTTAGAAGTTATGATGGAACAGATGAAAACGCACCCTACTTTTATGATGAAAAATCCGTGGTGTAAGGAGCCAAGGCCCTGCTAAACATTACAATGTTTTTTCAATGATACATTTCTCTATTCACCCATTATTACATTACAAAAAAATAAAAAAAAAAAAAAAAATATTTTATAACTTTTGCCACCAGAGGGCGTCATAATCTATTAACAATCTTACACGTCTTATATCCTATAACCAGCGGACAAGTATGATGCTTCCAATGATACCTAATTTATCAATATATTATAAGTACTTTAGAAGTAATGAGGGAACAGATGAACACACGTTATTCTTTTGCCTACCCAAATCGAGTAAAAATTTAACAAAAATTCGTAGCCCTATGGCACCTAGGCCGTACGTATTTTTTTCAATGACAAATTCCTCTCCTGACTCCACAAAGAAAAAATCGCTAAAAACGAACTAAGAAGTTTAAGTCTTTGGAATTTCTAACTTTTTGCAAGTAAAATTTGTGACAGTTTTTGGAATGTTTATTATTCGCAAGAAATTTGTGTATGTGTGTGTGTGTATGATTGTGAAATCGTGCGGGTTTTTCGTTTCGTCCTCTTAATTATATTGTATATAACAATGAGAGCTTGTTAGCCTGTTTATGTTAGCTCGGTTAACTTTTATCGAATAAAACATTGCGTTTGTTTCGTCCTAAGTCTTTTTGTGCAAATTATACATCACATACGAGTTAGACATACCTACATCAAAAAATAATATACACACACATTTTGTAAAAGGAAGTTTTTAGAGGGATCAACCAAAAACAAAACAAAACAAAGAAAGTCATTTAATGAAGATTCAACTAAGCGGCGAGAAATTGAATTTTACTTATATGTCTATGATATTAAGGGTAGTAAAAAGGTCCTATATGCGTGCAAAGGACTACTTATTAGTGATTTTTTTTTTTTGCTTTCGTCGCTCTGTATGTCTTTCCAAATATTCCCTCAATAATTATTATGGTTGTGTGTGTTATTTGATTTTTATTGTTTCTAAAGAGAAATTGAACTTGGCGGTTAAACCATCCTTGAACCTTGATTATGTTTATTTGAGTTTGAATATCATATTACTCTCTCTCTGCTTTGGGTTGTTATGGGATACTTTAAGTGTCAATTAGTGAGAATGTGATGGCCTGCTGCGAAATTCTAATTGTATTTGGAAAATAATTGGTAAATTTTACGAATGAATAATATCCATGGGGATGTTAAGAAGTCCTTTTTGGCAAAAAAAATGATTATTTTGGTATGTGAAGGTATACAGAATTTTCCACTCCCATGCTGGGTCATTGTTTGATAGAGTTCTGAACTTTAACAGTGCTTTGAAAAGACATTACATGTAAATGGCTTTTCTTTTGAATTGAAGCAATATGGAAGGTTACTTTTCTGAAACTTTCGAGAAAGGTATAGGTGAAGAGGTTTTTAAGTAGATTAATGATTCAGGTTCTGAAAAATGAACTGCTTTTAAATAGTAGATACAAATCAGTTAAATCAGATGATCTTGAGGTTTCGATTGTGTTATATTAAGTGCCCCATAAATATGATTGAGCTTGAAAAGACTACTCTGGCTTTAAACTTTAGTACATACGGTAGGGCAAAAATGCAATGTCTGTGTCTTTTTACTATTCTAGGATTTTGTAAAACTAACAGTTCCAAGAAAAAAAGATTGCTTATTCAAAGAGATAAACTGGAAAAAATCGTCAATATGTCCTCTCTGTTACTTTGGAATGGCCGTATTCCAATTTTTTTCAAAAACGGTTAGGTTTAACGGTTATGATTAAAAAATCAAAAGCTTTTTTTTTTTTAGACAATTTCTATAATTGAAGGTACCTCCCATAGTATTGTTATATTTTTAATTGTTGTTTGATTTTGATATTGTTTTTTTTTTTTTTTTAATTTTATTTACCTCCTTTCAAATTTTATTTCAAAGAATTTAATACACAAAAGATTTATATAACTTTAATATACACCGGGGTTACCAAAAATAAAATTAAAAAATTTCACTACATAAAATATTCTTAAATCATTATTTTTTTTTTTTGGAAACTCACTCAAAAACCAAAATAAGTTTAAAAAAAAAAAATTATGTTTTTTATTTTTCCTTGCGAACTGGAAATAACAATGGAAAAATGTGGTATTACTCTATCGATTTTGATTAAAAAAACGTGTGTTGTGAAAAACAAGGTCCTACTTTTGAAATATGTAGAAAAAATATTTTTTCAATGAAGCTAATTTCCAAAATCATTTTATTTTAAACATCGTTTTCCATTTTAAAACCATTAGATCTCTAAGTCATACAAAAAATACAATACGTATACGTCACGGTGACCCTATCTGTCATCAAAATTGCTATCGATTAATATTTTCCATCCAGACAACTGAATAACCTCTACTGCTTTTCAAAAACAATTTAAATTAAAGTTTGGTGGTTACGTATAGACTCTAATTTTTGAAAATTTCACTTTTACTTCTCTTAACACTTCACTTAAAAGACCTTTTATGATACCACCAATTATTTAAATATTTCACTCAAAATTTCGAATAGATAAATGCTTTAAGTCTATTAGTGGAGTAACTAAAGGTCAAAAATTGGCAATATTAGGAAACCCGGCCGAACAGCTCAGATTTTGATGATCTTTTTTTTCAAACGTCGGAAATTAAAAATACCTTAAAGTCTATAGATTAAAAATTGCCGGTGTTGCCGTTTTAATTTTTTAAATTTAATTGAAGATTTTTGTGAACAAAACAATTTTTTTTTTTCAAAAATTTTTCTTAAATTTCATAAATTAATTGATGCCAAAGGATTGTCTAGGAAATTCAAGGAAAAAAAATATATGGGAGTTAGGGACAATCTTCCATAGTTCAAGCGATAGATGCAATTTTCTTATTAATTGACTTCAAACACAAAAAAAAATATTTGAACACAACGGCAACACCTACAATATTTAAATATACATTTTTAAAAAGCTAGAAGCTTAGTCATATCTGTAAAATTAAAATTAAGTTAATTGAATTAATGGCTTTTGAAAGAATGGTAACTGAACTCAGATTTTTGAAAAAAAAAAAAAATTATTGAAAAAATGTTAACATGTCGTTTTTAAAACTTTTTCGTAATATAAAATGCATTTATTTTCATATTTTGTTGGCCACATTTATTATGATTTGAAATTATAAAAGTAAATGTCAATATGTATTACGGTTTATGAAAAAAATTAACAAGTATTTCATTTTCGAAGAACTTTTTTTAATAGAAGTTTTGAAAAAAAATTTTACTTATTTTTTTTTAAGTTCAACATCTAAATATAAAATCTTTTTTTTCATTTAATAACCCTTACTGATGAAAGTGAAATAGCAAAAATTTAATGTTCTAATTTACCAAAGTCTTTTAGAAAATTAATTATTTTATTATTATATTTATCAAAAAAAATGAAGTAATTTTTAATTTTTTTTTTTTCAAAAGTGTGATATATATTACCTTTTCTGCTTCGAAATTCAACTGATAATATTTATGGCCAAAAATATTTTTAAAATTAATTCATATTTTATTAGAAAAAGTTTGGAAAAAAGTAATTTTAAATTTTTTTAATAACATTTTTTTTTTTTTTTAATTCTGAGTTTGAGGACCATTTTTTCAAAAACTCTTAATTAAATTTAGTGGATTTAAATTTAAGAGATAAGAATGAGCTTCTGGCTTTTTAAAAATGTATTTTAAAATATTGTAGGTGTTGCCGTTGTTTTCAAAATATTTTTTTTTTTTGTGTTTGAAGTCAAACTATGAGAAAATAGCATTTATCGCTTAAACGATGGAAGATTGTCCTTTACTCCCTTTTATTTTTTTTCCTTAAATTACCTAGAGAATCTTTTGCTATCATTTGTTTTGTGAAATTTAAGCAAAAAAAATGGTTTTGTTGAAAAAAAATTCAATTTAAATTTAAAAAAACAATACGACAACAACGGCAATTTTTAATCTATAGACTTTAAAGTATTTTCAATTACCTACGTTTAAAAAAAAAATCGTCAAAATCAGAGCTGTTCGACCGGGTTCCCTAATAATTTGCTTTAGTTACTCTACTATATCTATAATAATTTTATTAAGTTTGTTCATAATTTTAATTGTGTTGAAATTTTATTTTTTTTTGTTTTTATTAGTTTTTCGTTTTACTTTCTATTCAATTAGAAAGAGGGTAATAACCAAATAATTTTTAACACTATCATCAATAAATTATCTCTCCCTATAGCACACCTTTTTCATTTCAACAAAAATGAACGTCTCTTTTATTTATATCACATCCACTTATTACAACTATAAAAACACCAAAACCACAATTCTCTTTTCTAAAGTATCTCAAAACCACATCAAACTAACTTAAAACACCATTCAATTAAATATGAGAGAAAAAAAATAAAAAAAAAAAAAAAATAATAAATAAACTTTCATATAACGTCGATATAAAGTGCACATTCCATTGCTACATAAAAGCCAATTTATAACTTTTGCAACCGCATTATACTAACACCATACCACCACGACGAGCACAGAACACAGACATCCCTGCTAGCACTTTAAACATTTAGTCCTGCGGCTAAAGCCATTTACCAATTCCACATTTTTTAACCATCCTCTACGTTCTCGTTGGTTTTGTAAAGTTAATAATTCAATTAAAATACAAAAAAAAAAATATATATATAACAACAGGTTGGTGGAACAAGTCTTGAGGCAAATCCTTTTTCAAGGATAATACCGACACCCGGCAGTGACATTTTTGTTTCTCTCCAAAAAAAGAAAGAATAAACAAAAAAAAAAAAAAAAAAGAGAAAGCATTGAAATCCTTGAAAAAGAAGGTAGAAAGTGTTTAGCTAAGGATCTTATGTCCTTGCTACCGAAAATTGTTGCCAAAGCCAAGGACGAGAGACACCTTAATCCTTATCCATCGAGGCACATTAATGCCATGCACAATTGTTTATCGTTGCCATTGGATCCAACGACAAGGACGACGCCACGGCACAGATAATCCTTTTTTGTTCGTTTCAACGGAATTTATATCAATTGTCCGTTTTTTTTTTCCTTTTTTTGTTGTTGTTATAGTTGTAGACTGTTGCTACTGCGCCATCATCATCATCAACCAACAAACGACTGACAGCGAAAGGATTGAACTAAAACTTATAGCACAAGAAACATCAAGTCCTTTTTGCTTGGCTTGTTGCTATTTAATAAACTTCATTGTCTTTCGATTGTGTAAAAAACGGATGCGGAGGCTTGTTCGCTACAGCGCCTAACTCAAAGCCATTAGAGGGTAGTATCTATACCTCCATAAAAAAGGAGTACCTACTATTTTGTTTTGTCTTTTTTCCTTATTTTATCTTGATGATATTGTGTGTCCTTGTTGTCCTTGTCTAATAAATTGTTCTTTAAATTGAGTTGAACTGAAGCTTCTTGTGTCTTGTCCGCTCTTCTCTGTGTGTTGTTAAACCTAATCAGATTAACACTAAAATGTCAGCCATATCGTCTTATTCAATTGGTGACATACCATAAGACGTGATAAATCGATGTCCTCTTGTTGTAAGACAAAACCACTACGTTGGTGTAAGTTTGTCTATAAGACCATCAGGGTAGACGATGTAGGCAAGTATAGAATAGAGACGACAAATTGATTTGATTTAAGTCATATTGTACCTTTTAACTATGATCATAGTCAAAAAGTAGGATAAACAAATAGGATTAATTGCATTTCAGAGAGAGTGAAGAAGGAAATTACTAGAACAAAGGATTTACAAATTCGAACATGATTGTGCAACTTAGTTGCATTTTCTCTATTTTTTTTTTATATAACTTATATCCTGCAATTTGTAATAGATTATGTGTATCACAAAAGGTGAATAACTTGAAAATGTAATCAGGGAATTTATGGTGATTTGGGTAACAAAAGAACGTTGGGATAAATATCTTAATCGTTAGTTTTCTTCTAACTTAATTACTTGTAAGGACGAAGAAAATTTCAGATTATTAGGTTTTTGAACAAAAAGGATTAAAAAAAAGTTTTAGTTTTATCATAAATTCACTGAAAGGATTTTGAATAAAATAAAAAATATCCTTTTCTGTGAATATGTGAATACTAAAGATCTAATTGAGCTTTGAATTATGGTAAATTTGTTATTATTGACCAAACATTGTTCAGATTATTCTATTAGTATATGAAGCTCGCAAGAGAACTGCAATCTTTCCAAATAAAGAGAATATATACCACATTTCTTTCTTAAAAAAAAAAAAAATATCTTCTGTGACCAAATAGTTTTGATTCTGGAAGCCTTGCATTGGGCGCCATTTTTTTTTTTTATATATTTCATTCCAGAATTATATTCTATAACGATTTAAAGTTAGAAGCCACTGGAACGATATTTTATCAAATGAAATTTTGAGGTTAGTTTTGACATCGAATTACATCAATGTGAATCATGGTTTTGCCAAACTACTAAATATCCCAATAAGTTGTACATATTCGAACTTTTGAAATAAATTACATAGTTTCTTTTCAAAATGCTTGTTGAGAATGGTTTTCATTTCAAATTAAAAATCACCATAGCAACTTGCGAGAATGGTTTTATGAGAACAAATTTCTTATTTTTGAAGTGAAAACTTCTTTAGTAGGTATCGTAGTGATTTGAAACAAGATGAAACAAAAACCCGACACGAACATTCAACTCGTTATAACTTTTTTGTTTTAATAGATAGATAGATAGAATAGAATGAAATTTGTACTGTAGATAGGTAATTAAATAAACTATAAATGTAAATTTCAATTAATTTCATATTCCAAATTCTGAGATAATGGTAAAAAGATGTTCTTTTTCTACACACTTTATATCTTTTTATCTAGTGCACATAAAAATTTGATTTAACTTTGATACGCATGCTGATAACATAACCTTTCATTTGATAGATCACAATTAACTGTACGAGCTCTACAAGTTACACAATCTCAAATTGAAAAACTTCAAAAATACCTCAAAACACCTGTGGAGATCTGTTGACGACCAGTGTAGGAAGTACCGAAATCTCAGCTTGAAATTTCGACATAGTTGGCTTTAAAAAAACTCTTATTTTTTTTTCTAGACATGGTAGAAATATGATTCATACGTCATATAAAAGGTGAAATAACCTTTCAGATGATATGAAATTTACAATTGGTTGTCATTTAAAAAAATATATTTAATGGTGTTAAAAGAGAAATAAAATGCACGACTGGGTCGCACGAACTTGCTCTTAGAGTTAAAGTTGCTTAAATTTTTAAGACTTTTTATATAGAAATTTGGAAAATGTAGGTACCTACTATATAGGTAAAAAAAAAAAATAAATAAAATTAGTTTTTTAAGAAAATGAAATAAAATCTGAAATCAAATTGCCCTCCAAAACAAGTATGCAATTTTGATTGATATATTAACATGCATTTTTAGAAAAAAAATTTTCAAAATCGTTAGAGCCGTTTTTTTAAAATCTAATTTTTTATAAATAATTTTTTGGAAAAAAAGTTTTAAAATAATATTGGTATGCCATTTTGCAAAAATCACTAATCAACATCTAAAACAAAAATTTCAAAAAAATTCAATGTCCCGTTTTCGAAAATTTGATTTTTGAAAAAATAATTTTCAACATTTTTTTAAAAATCCAAAAATTATTTTTTTTGAAATTTTATTTTTGGTTTATATTTAAATTATATAAATGCTTCTTCACAAAAAGTTTCGTTGAAATCGAATAAGCTCTTTCAGAGATAATCGGATTTGAAAAAAACGGTTCTATGGTACCGTTAATAATGATTTTCAAAAAAAATTTTTTTTATTGAAAGATAGACCTTGTCTTAAAACTAACATTTGAATTTTTTAAACAAAATCGTTTGAGCCATTTTTGAGAAATTTCAATTTTACTAAAATCGGTATATGACAAGTACCGTTATTTTTGGTCCAAAAAAATTAATTCCAAAAACCCCTCTGGAGAGGCGCCAAATAATGCTACATACCAAGTTTGACATCAATCGGTTCATCCGTTTAAGCTGTAGCTTCGTTTACAGACAGACAGAGTGACAGACTGACAGACTGACAGACTGACAGACGGACAGACAGACGGACTTCCGGGACCCACTTTTTTGGCATTCTCTACCATCGTAATGTCATGGAAAAATGCTATCTCAACTTTTTTTTTTGTACGAATGCATAACTTGATATATAGTACCTATATCGCAAGTAAAAAGATTGATTTTTTTGCTTTTTTTATGAAAAGTGATTTGGTTTGAAAAAAATAAGCTCTTTTTGTAGAGGTTGTATAGACATGGACGATATAAATATTTTAAGCTGAAACAATAAGCTTTCAGATGATATAAAATTAATATAGGTTGTCATATAAAAAACATGTATTTAAAGGAGATACACAGAGAAAAATATGACCCGCTAAAAACTAACAGATTGCCATATTGTTTTACCGTCCATACATTTCATAAGGAAATCTTATTAAAATCAACGATTAATAAGGTTTTTTTAAGGAGATTTCTTATAATTTTTATAGAGAAAATCTTATTAAAATTTGACTGAAAAGTTGATTTTTTTGCAACTTAGCACTAGAACAAAAATCGCGATCAATATTTTCATGGCAGGTTGGTTCAGGTGGTAAGGTGAGTGACTAATGATTTGAAGTCTCCAGTTCGATTCCCAGCCTGGTCATCGTTTTTTTTATTTTTTTGCAGATTTTAAAACAATAAGGAAAACCCGATTGTTTTAATAAGGTTTCCTTCTTGGATGAAAACCATAGAGAAATCTTATTGTTTTTGTTCTATTTTATGTGGTCTATTTTTCTCTGTGTAGAATAAAAAAAGGTAGATTTTTTCTCTTTTTTTTGCAAGAACAATTTTTTTTAAGGTTTTACTTCTACCACGTGTGAATTGCACACATGACTTTTTTTTTCTACGGTGGATGCCCTTTCAAGTTATATAGGTCTCATTGTAATCGGTGCTGGCTTTTTTTTGGGCATTCTCTTAAATCTGAAAGAATATTTATAAATAAAGAAAATAGTTTAAAGTTTTAACTACAAAAACCCTTTTAATCTCCGCCATTTAGGTCCGTAAAATACAAAAAAAAAAAAAACCGTTAGAGTCCTTTTTTGTTTTTTTTTTTTTATAGGTACTCACACATAAATTTTCAAAAATATTAAAAAAAAAATTGGAATGCTATTACAAAATAAGTATTAAATGGGTTAGGGTCAAAATTCTGCAGGGGTCAAAATTCTTTTGTCTGCTTTTCAAAATTCTGCTTTTCATAATTCTGTTTTACAAAATTCTGCAAAAAATTAAAAAAGGGCTTGGAAAATGTTAAAAAGCTCGCGCTTCCAAACAACTTTTTAATTTTTTGAAGAATTTTGTAAAATCATCATCTCGCAAAATTTGCTGCTTATTTGAGATTGCTTAGTTCAGTAGGCACTATGTCAATTTTTGTAACATTAATTTGTTTTTTAATAAATCAATAAATTTCAAAATATTGAGAAAAGTTCTTTAAAGATAAATATATCTTCGAAAAATTATAATTGAAAATTTTTGTGATTAATCAAATAAAAATTAATATTCAAAAAATTGAATAAGAAAAGGATTATTCTCTATGACATAACATCGTTTCAAATTACTTTTCAACGATATATAGATGTGAGCTATAAGAAATTCAGTCTTCTAAGCAGTTAGGAAAGTACCAAACATTAATGAGGTGTATTTTTGGTAAGTAAACGCATATAACGCTATGAAAAAAAAAAAAACAGAATTAGCAGAATTTTTCTTCAAAAAAATGATGGCAGAATTTTGAAAAGCAGAATTTTAAAAAGCATAATTTTGAAAGACAGAAAATAAAAAAAGCAGAATTTTGAAGCCAGAATTTTGACCCGCTCCCGTATAAAATGACACAAAAAATCAAAATTTAAAGTAATAGTTTTCCGTTTTCAAAATAATTTTTTTTTTGTAATGTTAAAAAACCTTAAAAATAATTTTTTTTTTAACTTTTTTTAAAAATTAGGGGTACATAGAAGTTTTTGAACAAAAATATTCCACGTATTTGCACTTAATTTTAAAGTTCCTTGGAATAGTGAAGCTTTTAAAAATTCATAAAATAAAGTAAAAAAAAACTTTAATGATAAAAAAAAATTGGTTTAAAGTTAAAAAATATGTCGTTAAATGTTTAACAAATAATTTTAAGAAAAAAAAAATTTCACTAGGGTGTATACCTACGTACTTTTTTGTTTAAAAAAATTAATCATAGCCTCAAACAAGTATACCTAACAACTAGTTAAGTTTGAATTTTATTATTTAATGATTTTTTGGTACATTTGTAAGGCTAAACGTTTATTTACAATTGTTTATGCTTATTAAATATTTTTTTTTTTGTATAGAAAAATTTTCAAAATAAAAAAGAAAAGAACGCATCATGACATTCCAACAAAAATATTAATCGACATTGAAAATACAAGTTTCAATACAGCTTGCTACAGTTACTAAACGGTTTTTGCATAAAATTTTATTGAAATCGGTCGTTTACGAGAGAATCAGACATTATAAATTTAAGAAAATAGTTCTATGGCGAGTTAATCCCGGTCCAAATTCATTTGCCATGCTACATTTTTTTTTTTTTTTATTTCAAATCGTCAAATCATCAAAACAACAAAATTGATATTGTTGAGTTTTATTTCTAATAGTTTTGTTTCTGTTTGAAGTAATTTTTTAAGGTAAATTTATATTTTAATTTAAATAATAATAACTTTTGCTTTGTTCTGTTCACTTGAATAAAAAAAAGTAATGAAATCGCCGTTCAGCTATTAAGAATATAAGATGTTTTAACTTAGCAGAAAATAGATAAAATACTTTTGTTGATATAGAATTAATAAATGTAACTTTATAGTCTTTAATTATATGAATGAGATTCATGCAACAAAAGTTTACTATCTCTCTAATAACCCAAAAATATCTCTTGGGGTCAAATAAAACATTTCTCAAGTAAACAACACGTGTATTCAAGCACTTTATTGATTAAACATTTTCTAAACCAAAAATTACCAACCATATAAATTGTATAATTTATTCATTTTTATAACACAAAAAATTCTTGTGTGTTTCTTTTTTTTTTTTTTTCTAGAGTTATACAATCATCACATCCTGTATGCAATACCATCATGCTATTTGGCGTCATAACCTGCCTTGCATCAGTAATTCTATTGGGTATTGATGGTCGATTTGTTGACTCTGAAGAATATCCAAAGGTAAAATAAAAATATACAAAAAAAAAAAAAAAAAAATTTAGTGCCATTATTATTATCGATTTCTGTCTAATGAAATAAAATTTTCTTTTCTTTCCTTTTTTTTTTTGAAATATATTTAGATCTGCCAAGCAAGAGCATGGCTTTTATCAACAGGTTTTACTTTAGCCTATGGAGCAATGTTTAGCAAAGTGTGGCGTGTACATCGATTTACAACAAAAGCGAAAACAGATCCTAAGGTATTTTTAACAAAAAAAAAAAAAATATATATATAAAAATTCTCCCAGCCCAGGCAACATATCGACCCTTTCAACACATTCATATCATTAAAATGAAAAAAAAAAAAAAATAATAGAAAAAAAAAAAAACAGAAAAAGATACTCAGCAAAATTGAAATTAAATATTTAAAAAGGAAAGAAAAATAATTTTTTTTTGACAAAAAATCACCTCGTTACTGAAATCACTGGAAGATTCCAGACAGACGTTCGTTATAATTTTTTGTTTCCACTTGACCAACATTTTTCTACTTAAACTCACTGGAGGATTGTGTGTTGTGAGTTTATATCCTTAAAAATTTTGTATTCCACCAGCAAAAAATCCCAACGGATCACTAATGGTAACCGCAACACTTTTATTTAATATCCCAGCCTCATTTCCGGAGAGGCTGTGTTGTGTAGTATAGTAATTCAATGGCCATTATAATTTTCTTCTTTCGTCTTTTTTTTTTTTTTTTTTTTGTATAGCTATATAATTTGTAATGGACAACGACCGTTAAAGGTTAACTGCTTGAGCTCTTCATTTACCTTATTTTCTTGTTGAAGATAAAATTGAATATATTTATATATCACATTGGATCTGGATCGTCGTCGATGGTAAATTGTTGATTTTTTTTTATGGAAAAAAACCTGTAATTATGCCCATGGAAATAATTACAACAACGACAGAATGTGTGGAAACGAGGCTCAAGGCAGAGTCAAGTCTTTTATAATCCTTAAGTAGAGATGTATTTTTATTTTATTTTATTTTAGCATATAAATCATTTTGCACCTGACATTTTTGATGTAATTTTCTTTATTTTTAATACATTTTTGTTTAATTTTCTTTTAGCTGGTAAAATCTTTTGCGGATAAAATGATTATTGTTGGTTCTTTTTAATTAATGTAATTACTTTTCGATGATTGGCGGGAATTTTAATAAGGTTCATCTGTAATAATTTATATTTTTGCCTCGGAACTATTAATATTTTGTATGTATTCTTTTAATCTTGGTTGCAAAGTTACCACAGATAATATTTAATTGGGAAATAAATTAATATTCGTAGAGTTTTTTTCAGAGGTTATGGTCACTGTGGTGTATGAGTACTATTTTTAAAAAATATCCAATTTTTAGTAATATCAAATTTGAATTTGATATTCATTTCAATTTGAAAGTCATGAGAACAAAGAACTTTATGATTTTCATTTTTGAGAAAATCGGGTCACTTTGGTGTATACGTACTTTTTTTTATATAAAAGTATGTAAGTAATTTCATTCATATCCAGGGTTGTAAAAAATCATGTTTTTAATGGATTTGTTTTCCATAACAGATTAAAAAATAAAATATTTATTACAAATAAAATAAATAAAAATTGCATTAACAAAATAATATTTATTGCAACTGAAAAAAATTTGCAAAAAAATTTAATGCATTGAAAAAAAAAATGTTATTGGAACTAAAAAAAATATTTGCATGGACAATAAAATTTTTATTGCAAATATAAATATTTTGAAATAAAAAAAAAAAGTTTATTGTAAATAAAAATTTTTCTGCATTAAAAAAAATCAATGCAAAATGTGTGCATTAAATATTTGTTATTTAATATTCGTCGAATTTCTTAAAATTTTGACTATTTTACCATATATTAATTTTAATGTTAAAGTTGACATAGCTGATGTGCGGTCAAAATTGTTAGAAATTCGACGAATATTAAAAAAAAATCAATGCACATTTTGCGCTGAATTTTTTTTTTTAATGCAGAAAAATTTTTATTTGCAATAGGTAAATTTTTTAAAAATGCAAATTATTTTTATTTGCAATACAAATTTAATTTTGAATACAAATATTTCTCGGGTTGGGGTCAAAATTCTGCCGGGGTCAAAATTCTGCTTTCAAAATTCTGCTTTACAAAATTCTGCTTTCAAAATTCTGCTTTTCAAAATTCTGTTTTTCAAAATTCTGTTTTTCAAAATTCTGCTTTTCAAAATTCTGCAAAAAATTAAAAAAGGGTTTGAAAAAAGTTTAAAAGCGCTCGCTTTTTAACATTTTCCAAACCATTTTTTAATTTTTTGCAGAATTCTGTAAAATCATCTTCTTGAAAAATTATCTGCTTATTTGATTACTTACCTACATAATTTGCATTCTTTGAATGTATATTAATTTTTGTTTTAGAAATGAATAAATTTGAAAATATTAAGGCGCATATGCTATAAAAAAAAAAACAGAATTGGCAAGATTTTTTTGTTCAAGAATAATGCTGGCAGAATTTTGAAAAGCAGAATTTTAAAAAGCAGAATAGAAAAAAAGCAGAATTTTGAAAAACAGAATTTTCGTTAAAAAAGCAGAATTTTGAAAAGCAGAATATTGAAGCCAAAATTTTGACCCGATCCCATATTTTTCAGTTGCTATAACATTTTTTATAATGCAAAATATTTCCTTTTTTTTAATTTTTATATTTTTGAGTTGCAATAAATATATTTTTTAATGCAATTTTTTTTTTTCCAATGAATATTATATTTTAAATTTCAAATGAATTTTTTTAATTGATATTTTACAATCCCATTAATATCCGAAATAAGTTTACAAGAGAAAGAAAATCGAACAAAATTTGAGCAAGGTAAAAGATACAGTGGTCACTGGGGTGTATACGTACTTTTTTTTCTAAATTGTATTCAAATCTTAAATCAAAAGTAAGAGAAATTTACTCAAAGTAAATGTTTAATTTGAATGAATTCTTTTGTAATTTCCATTAAAATAACTACATATCGAAGCCAAAACCTTAAAAACTAATGAATCCCAATTCTAATGTACAGAATTCAGGTTAAATAAATTTATAATAATCTTACCAACCCTTTTTTCTACTGAAACCCCAAAGATTCAAACAAGAAATGTATCTACTCGTTCATACATATACATAATTTATATAATTTTCCCTTAAAATAGACAATAAAACCTTCCATTTAACCTTTCCGAATTAACATTTAATTACATTTATTGACTCACGTTCTGGCAAAAATAATTATTCCACAACACTTCATGAATAAATTTTCCACCATCCTTACTCATAAAAGAGAGTAGGTACACATTCAACGTTTCGAAAAAAAAAACAAAAAAAACAAGATAAAAAAGAAAAAAATTAAATAAAATCCAATTTAGCATAAATAGCTTCCTATCATCCTTATATCGCATCTACTCGTATTATAGATACTTTCATTTAGTGCTCGCTATGTTGTAATACAGTTAACCTCGAGTTTCGAGTATGTGTGAATTATACGAGATACATTATATGAAGATGCCACTCAAAAGAGGCGATATATAGCTATGATGAAGGATGGATGAAGCTGAAACTGATGGTTTGGGAAACACAGAAGGTAGAAAGGGGGCTTGCAACTCATTAACTCATGTTCGACATTTCTCACATCACATCAATAATAAAATTTTCATTCATATGAACAACAATTCACGTTCAATGTTGTTGGGAAATTTCCTCTCTTGTTCACTGTGATTCACTGGGTGATGGTAGAGATAGACTATGAAAATATCTATATTTGTATCTCTAGAGATACGAATTTTGGTATATTTGTTTTTTTTTTTTTTTTTTCAATATCCGGCTGCCCCAATTAACACGCAACAAAAGAACTGGACATTCTCTGAACGTGACATGTTGGATAATGTGATGTGGGTTAAACTTTATCTTTAAACCAAAAAAAATAAAAGGGAAAGACACGAGAGAAAAAAAAATAACATAAACTACTGAAATTGGGGACCTGAAACTGAATGAACCTATTCATTGGATACATTTTTACGGTTTCAATGGACAATAAACACCAGTCAACCGGAATTGAGGAACTTTAGCTCATCGATTGTGCTGTCGTTTGATCCATGGTTGTTGCATACACTCTGAGTTGGTTGGTTGCTTAAAAGTTACATAAAATGTTATAGGATTCAATGAAAATTTGGACCTCAAACGGTGATCTCCGGTATCTAATCTTTCATTTTACTCCAAAAAATTTAAAGGGTCCGACTTGAAAATATTGAGCGAATATTGATTAATTTTTTTTTTATAAAATTTTCAATAATAAACTGATTCCTTTGTAAATTTTTTTTTTTTTGTATAGACTTTAAGGACCCTTTCCCAGGCATCACTTAACTCATATAAAAACCTAATTTTTTACTCAATTATTTTCTCTTTAAAGAATGGGTCAATTTATGTAATTTTTTTATTAGAAAAATGCTCTTCTAATTATTTTTTTGTTCATTCAACTCCAAAGTCTTCCTGGGGTCCTACCAGCCGAACAGATGTTCCAGGTATTTTTTTTAATAATATAACTGTAGATCTTTTTTCGGGTCCTTGCTTACTGAATTATCAAAATTTTATTTTTATAGAATACGAAAAGTCTTGTTCAGACACTAGAATATGATCTGATTTTTTAGTTCTACATATTTTTGGGGTCCTAATTCATCGATCAAGGAAAATAGTAATTCTATGGAATACCAAAAGCCCTATAAATCCTATTCAGACCTATAGAACCGGTTTTATTGTTTCAATAATTTCTTATTACTTATTCAACTTTTAACTTTTTCTAGGGTCCTTGTTCATCGAAAAAGTAAAATCGAATGAATATGAAATACAAAATGTCTTATTCAGATCCCAAAATTTGATCTGATTATCCTTTTATAGTGTAAAAGTCTTTTAATTCTAACTTCTTTCTGGGGTCCTAATCCATCGAAAGGAAACTTGAGTTTCTATTCAATACCAAAAATCCTATTCAGACCCTTGAATATGATACAATTCTTCTGTTTCATAATTTTGTTTTTAAATTGAACTCTTATGGCTGTCTTTTTCGATTATCACTATGACCCCATAGAGATAATCGAAAAAATAAAATTGGATTTGTTTGGAATATGAAAAGTCTTATTTTGAACCTAGAATTTTATCTGATAATTCTGTTTATACATTTTTTTTACTAATTTGTTTTTAACTTCTTCCTGGCATCCTAATAGATAAATTGAATTCAAAATATATTCAGACCCTAGAATTTCATTAGGGTAACGTTGTGTTCAGATCTCAAGTAGATATTATAAATGATTATTTCATCTTTAATGTTTAAAATAAATTTTATGCCTTTGACCGTTCAACAAAATCTAAATTAAATCTTAACAGAATCAAACCATATTTTTACCATATGATAGACAGAGGTCTGACAAAGTAAAACGAATTTTTGGAAAATATTTAAAATTCTTATCAGAATCCATCCTTTTAACCCTAAAATTTTAATGTATCTCTTTTTATTATTTGGTTTCTGAGTTGCAGTAGTTTTTTTTTTTATTTCCAGCTCGTTGAACTCTAAGATCAATTAAGAGGTCCCAATAATCGAACGAAACAAATTACAATTTTCTTAATAAAAAAAAAACAACAACAACAAAATCAGTATAGGCATTCACTATTAACTCAATTATTTTGTTTATAAAACTTTCAGACCTCAAAAGGAGTCCTTGTCCGAAATATTTACTGACCAAACAAAATATGTAGCATGTGCAACTTCAAATATTCAGGCAATATACTCCCCTTTTAAAAGGCCCATCTATTTTGCTTTATAAAAATAACGTTTTATTTCTTGGAGCTTATTTTTATGGGTCTAATGTGTCTTTTCGGTAAATTATTTTGTCGAATGAATGTTTTTCGAAATAAAAATTTTGCGAGATATACATTGCGAGCATAGCATTTTCAGAAACAAAGATCACAACAAAAACATTACTGTTAAAAAAAGAGCCAAGTTCTCCTATGTTGAAATTATGCTAGCACAAAAAGTACTGAAATGTAAAAGTGTACAAAGTTCTAAAGCTTGGCTTTAAATTTGTATAAATAAAATTTTGGTTGTTCCCTTGGCAATTTAACTTTAAATTACCGATTTTTAAAGCTATTTGAAAAATTGCCAAGTAAACAACCAAAATTTTATTTATACAAATTTAAAGCCAAGCTTTAGAACTTTGTACACTTTTTTGTTTGAAATTTCTGGCATATTTGGTGTGGAAGTTAGAGGGGGGTCGAAAATGGCCTGAGTTGTTTCCTGTAAATAAGGGTGTAGTGCCAAAGTTGCTAGAGAACTTGGCTGGGCACTACCGTGCCCCTTGATATTGCGAGAGAAATGATAAGTAAATGTAAAATATTTCATATATTGTAACGACCAAAATCGTTTGACTCGGAGTGTATATCGTTTACACATATACAAATAAGTGTGTTGGATATGATGTCCGAAATAAAAATAAAAATATAAAAAAAAAAACTGTATTCACCACGACTGTAATTGATTTTAATTATTAATCATAAGGATGTGAATGTGTGTCTCTGTGGATTGTTATTTCCGAATCAATACTAAGAATACTTCTACAGAAAATAAAAATAAATATTATACTCGTATACCTTGCGTGTTTTTTTTATACATTTTATCCTCATCCGACAATTTTTGAAGTTATACTTCTTATGGGAGGGTGGGTATGAAAATTTACTTTTTGACAAGAATGTCAAAGGGATTATGACGCGATCACCCTGGGTAGCAGGGCTGTCGTTTCACCTTTAGAGTAGGCAGTACTTTAGTATTTAAAAATGCAGTACGCCGCAGTACGGCAAACATAAAACACACAACACGTTGCAAGTTACATGTTTCATGTGGCAAGTTGTATGTGGCAAGTTGTATGTGGCAAGTTGCGTGTGGCAAGTTGCATGTGACAAGTTGCGTGTGGCAAGTTGCATGTGGCAAGTTGCATGTGGCAAGTTGCATGTGGCAAGTTGCATGTGGCAAGTTGCATGTGGCAAGTTGCATGTGATAATTTCCATGTGGCAAGTTGCCAGAGTTGCAAAAAGCTCACATTTGAGCTCAACTCACAGCTCAGCTCAAATTTGAGCTAGGTACCATAGCTTAGCTCATTTGAGCTGAGCTGGAAGTGAGCTGAGCTGAAAGTGAGCGCCCCAACTTCCAACGCCTATATCTCAAAATTTTGAGGAAAATGAAAAAAATTTTTTTGATGCCAAAAGGTAGCGGGGACTCTAACCTACATTTGGGTACAACTCTCATCCCTGTAGGTCCACGCGTTCTCAAACCGGGAGAACTTAAATGTAAAAAAAAAATAGGCACGATTCTGAAAAAATAGGCATGATGTGGCGGTTTAACATGGAAGGCGATTTTTTAAAAATTTGACAATGTGCAAAGCGTAGGCCCATGACACAAGCTATCATTTGGCATCACTCCCGAAAATTGCTCTCAAGCGGTTTAGCTTCCAGGAGCGTTCAAAGATTCGGGGATTTTTCGAAAAAAAAATTTACCCCAACTTTCAAACGCGATTTTCTCGGAATTTTGAAAAAAATCGAAAAACCGGATTATACCACTATCGGGTAGCTGAAAATATAAGCTTTCATATGGCACCACTCCCCTGTCTCTATATCAAAGCGTTCCAACGCCTATATCGCGGAATTTTGAAGAAAATGAAAATAAAATTTTTGATGCCAAAAGGTAGCGGGGACTCTAACCTACATTTGGGTACAACTCCCATTCCTGTAGGTCCACGCGTTCTCAAACCGGGAGAACTTAAAAGTAAAAAAAAAATAGGCACGATTCTGAAAAAATAGGCATGATGTGGGGGTTTAACATGGAAGGCGATTTTTTAAAAATCTGACAATGTGCAAAGCGTAGGCCCATGAGACAAGCTATCATTTGGCATCACTTCCAAAAATTTTTCTCAAGCGGTTTAGCTTCCAGGAGCGTTCAAAGATTCGGGTATTTTTCGAAAAAAAAATTTACCCCAACTTTCAAACGCGATTTTCTCGGAATTTTGAAAAAAATCGAAAAACCGAATTATACCACTATCGGGTAGCTGAGAATATAAGCTTTCATATGGCACCACTCCCCTGCCTCTATATCAAAGCGTTCAGCTCCCAGAAGTTTTTTCGCGCCCCCAACTTCCAACGCCTATATTGCGGAATTTTGAAGAAAATGAAAATAAAATTTTTGATGCCAAAAGGTAGCGGGGACTCTAACCTACATTTGGGTACAACTCCCATTCCTGTAGGTCCACGCGTTCTCAAACCGGGAGAACTTAAAAGTAAAAAAAATAGGCACGATTCTGAAAAAAAGGCGATTTTTTTTAAATCTGATAATGTGCAAAGCGTAGGCCCATAACACAAGCTATCATTTGGCATCACTCCCAAAAATTGCTCTCAAGCGGTTTAGCTACCAGGAGCGTTCAAAGATTCGGGAATTTTTCGAAATTAAAAATTTACCCCAACTTTCAAACGCGATTTTCTCGGAATTTTGAAAAAAGTCGAAAAACCGAATTATACCACTATCGGGTAGCTGAGAATATAAGCTTTCATATGGCACCACTCCCCTGCCTCTATATCAAAGCGTTCAGCTCCCAGAAGTTTTTTCGCGCCCCCAACTTCCAACGCCTATATTGCGGAATTTTGAAGAAAATGAAAATAAAATTTTTGATGCCAAAAGGTAGCGGGGACTCTAACCTACATTTGGGTACAACTCCCATTCCTGTAGGTCCACGCGTTCTCAAACCGGGAGAACTTAAAAGTAAAAAAAATAGGCACGATTCTGAAAAAAAGGCGATTTTTTTTAAATCTGATAATGTGCAAAGCGTAGGCCCATAACACAAGCTATCATTTGGCATCACTCCCAAAAATTGCTCTCAAGCGGTTTAGCTACCAGGAGCGTTCAAAGATTCGGGAATTTTTCGAAATTAAAAATTTACCCCAACTTTCAAACGCGATTTTCTCGGAATTTTGAAAAAAGTCGAAAAACCGGATTGTACCGGAATTTTTTTTTATGATAAAAAAAGAAATATTTTACTAAAAAAATAGAAATATATTTACTATTGAAAAAACCAAGAGAAAAGATCACGAAAAATTATCTGTTTTATTTATAAAAATATCCATGTGTTAAAATAATTATTCCATTAATAACTAGAACCAAACATCTTAAGCTATGGTGTTTTATAAAAGTTTAAAATATCTTCAAATTTCATTATACTTTCCAAATAAAAATCAATGTATCCTCTCACCCATCACAGCTCAGCTCACTTTACCTTAGCTCACCCAACAGCTCAGCTCAGCTCACCGATAGCTCAGCTCACCCAACAGCTCAGCTCAACCATCAGCTCAGCTCAAATGAGCTGGAGCTATGGTACATAGCTCAAAAGTGAGCTAGCTCAAAATTTGAGCTGAGCTGTGAGTTGAGCTCAGCTCACTTTTGAGCTTTGTAGCAACCCTGCAAGTTCCATATTGCTACTACTAGTGCTGAAGCACACACAATTCTCATAAAGTTACCATATCGCACATTTTATGCGCAATTCATTTACTTTCGTTAACCATATACCGTACGTTCTGAGCCGCACAACATGAGTAAATTTCACAGAATAAATTGAAAACTACATGGACGCAAGGAGGATGAAAGAATTAATTTATTGTTCACTTGATAAAAATGTAAAAAAACTAAGTGTGGATTACTTCATAATAGAAATTAAAAATATCAAATGAAATTCATTTACATATACTGAATGAGAAGTATAACTTCAGCCGCGTGTACATGTGTACACACACTCTTTTTTTTTTTTTTATGTCAAGGGAAATACTTTAGCTCATAGGGAATGTGTTGGTTGGTAAATTATTTAATTCCTAAATAAGAATATTTATTCCTTATATAAAATGATATAATGTAGAATAAATACCTCGAGAATAATATTGATTAATTGTTTATCACGAAAATAAACAATTTTGTTGTCTGTTTTTGTCTGAGACAATTATTAAAATTTGATGAAAGTTTTTATTTTTTGCTAATATTTATTTTAAGAATTTATTTTTTTTTTCTATTCAGGGACTAATTGCGAAATCGAAGGCGAAAGCATTGCGCAATGCGGTATGTACAATAAAAAACGGAACAGTAATTTCACAAAAAAAAAAAAAATAAAAGCACATCGCTTAGAAGCACAAAAATAGATTAATTCACATAAATATAATCGCAGTTATATTTAATTGTAAATAAATTAAACTTTATTGATCCTGTATAAAAGGATCGAAAAGTTTCGCTAAAAATCACATTATTTTTAAATTAAATATTTTATAAATATACTCAAATTTTGTGAGGTTAGTTAAAAAATTTTAATTAACTTCAATTCCGTTTGAATTATTTTATTGCAGTCTTTTATAATAATTAACTTATTTTCGTTTGTCAAAAGCTTAGTGTAATAGAATTTTTAGTAAGACAAAATTTCGACACTTTATTTTGTAATTTACCAACTGCACATTTGAAACTTTATTCAAGGTAAATGCCCAAGAAAAACTTACTGGCTCAATCTAAAGCACAATGCAGAGCAGAAAAAAATATACATTAATCACCACTAACCACTTATTCGATTAAGATTATAATCTTATTAATAATTATGAAATAAAGAAAAGACATTTTAAAATTTTCAAAGATTCCATAGGACAACAAAACACAGTTCAAACCTAAAACTTTTAACAGTTCACGTGATACAAACAATTGTTAAAAAATTTATCTAATTTATCTAATATCCCCCCCCCCACCAGATTTTTTGGAATGTGTTGAGATTTGATTTTCTTATCCTTATCGAGTTTGAACACTTTTTAGTGTGACAGCCGATTTAAAACATTTTTCTTCTTCATGTTGATCAACTTAAAATATGAAAGAAAGACTAAAGCGTATAGACTATTGTACCGGAAGGTTTCTATTTTCGTCCTTATAGGCAGAAGCAGCAATTTCCTTAAAAGTTACTTTAAATTAGAAAAAAAATATTAAAAACATTTTTTGTGATCATATGCCACTTATTATGGTCAGAATGAATTATTTTGTTAGGGTAAATGGATAATAACACGACCAACGGATAATCGTCCCGTAACTAATTTACAGTAGTCGAATTTTATTGATAACACTGGTCTGCAAGGAAATCCTCCTTTAAATAAAACTATACTTTTTGTATGCTTATTCCGAATCCGACGTCAGAATTGACCTAGCACGTCATGTTTTTTTTTAGATATTCCTTTTAGAAAATCTCAAAAACCCATTTTTTTGCTGTTTTCGAAGAAATATTTTGGCATAATGTAATCTTTTTCAATTAAAATTGTTACGGTTTATAAAAGAACTTATTTTTTCTTTCAAATTCAGGTTTCAATCTTCTCAATACACCTTTTCTTCTCCGAGATACCGTAATTTAAGTAAGTTTAGTAGGTTTGGCATATCTCTTACCATAAAGAAACTGATCTCTAAAAATTAATATATCTTTCTCCCTAGAACAAAAGTATACTTTTGTAATGGACATTAGTGTGCTGATTTTGAATCCGAACTCAAAAAAATTTCGGTCAGCTCTGGTTTTTTGATATAGTAGTTTTTTTTTTTTTGAGATTTTCTAAAAAAAAAAAACTTGATTTTGTGATACTTTAATGTGAATATTTTAAAATCCTGACGTGATAGAATTTTTTTGACTATAAATTCTAACTCAGCACATAAAAAACAATAAGAAAAATATACTTTTGTTTCAAATCTGAAGCTTTACAAGATAGTTTATCGAATGGTTTATTACAAATAAGATATTTCTAAATAGAAAAATAGTATATAAAATTACAAAACACGTAAAAATTTTGTTTAATGTATTTTATTATGGTTTTCTTTTTACATATTTGACTTTATAAATATAATGGGCATTGATATTTTACATTATCCTTAATTAAGGTGTTTTTTTTCATGTAGGATTTACTAAATAGTGAAGGATTTCGAAATGTCTGCTTTTTTTTGTCAATCAGTATTTTAAAAAGTGAGTAAACATTAATGTAAAAAGACATTTTTGGTATCAATCGATAGGTCATATCATGAAGAATAAGTCTTCCAAATTTGAGCTCAATGCGACAAATAGTTTTAATTTTATACAAGTTCAAATTAATCTAAAAGGGTGATTTTTTTAGAAACTACCCACATTTTTAAGTAAAATTTTGAGACTATTAGCTCATATTTGCATATCCGTAAATTATAACTTTTGCCAGCAAAAAACACCACATTGTTTATTCCATTTGGTTTAGAGCAGAGACCAATCCAACAAATCAAACGTGACAAAAATCGGACCAGGGTAGTGCATATAAATGTAAATTAAAAAGAGGTTGTCTGTAAAGCCGGCTTACGGACGATGATTTTACGTGATAACGTCGTAAGAAAACAGATTGTGTGCTTTTAAAATGAGTCAATTGAAGCGTTTATTTATTTCAAACAATCATAATTTACAAGAAAAAGCTAAAAAAAATTACCTTTTTTCTTTTCTCATTACCTATATTAATTTTTTTATTTTAAAAGCTTACAAAAAAAATTGTACCATTAAAAAGCCAAATATTTCTTCTATATAATAAAACCATTTTCAAATTTTTACAATGCACAAAAAGTATTAAAATATTTTATTAAAAACAATCATTTCTTATGAAAAAAGTGAAAAAAATCATTTTCATCACCCAAAAATTCATTTTTTTTATATAACAAGCTATAATAAATTTTATACCACCTGAAAGATTATTGCTTCAACTCAAAATATATATATCGATCATGTCTATTAGGCATCTACAAAAAGAGCTAGAATTTTTTGAACTCGATCAATTTTCATCAAAAAAAGCAACAAAAAAAAACATATAATTTTATGTTCTCACGCTATTGAATCAATTTTTTTAGACAACCTATAAAAAATTTTATATCATGTAAACGCTTATAATTTCACCTTCCATATGACGTTTCAATCTTATTTCTGCGATGCCTACAAAAATAGTTAAAATTTTTTAACGCCAACCATGTCGAAATCCCAAACTGAGATTACGGTATTGAGGTATTTCGCATTTTTTTTAATTTAACATTGTATAGCTTGTAGTTTATGTACAGTTATGTGTGATATACCAAATGAAAGGTAACATCATCAGAATGCTCAATAAAGTTAAATCAAATTTGTATTTGCTTTAGATCAAAAGATAGAACCTGTTGAATAATAAAACTTTATTTTTACCGTTATCTTAAAATTGTGACTACAAAATTAATTGAAATTTTGCACAAATATAGTCCTGTTCATTATCCACCTAAAATATAAATTTCATTTATTTATCTGTTGAAGAAAAAAAGATAAAAATAAAAAACGGTTAAAAAAGGTAAACAAAAAACTTGGGACAAAAAAACTTGTTTTTCCCGTTATTCAGTCAAAACCCATTTTAAAACACCAATTTTTCGCACATGTATGCGCACAATCATAGACTACATAATTTATAAGCTTGAGATTTTTTGAATGCTACAAAAAATTTAAAAAAATAAATACTCACCCAAAAATACCTCAAAATAAGTATAGGTGTTTTTCAAAAATTCATATTTCGAAACGCAGAGACTTAAAAAAAAAAAATCTGTATCAGTTCCCTAACTTTTTTTTTATTATCTTTCGAATGACGTTTTTCAAATTGTCAAAAAAAAATTCCCCTACCTATAATCATTACTTTGTCGAAGGTCTCCCTCATGTTTAAGTTTTAGAAAACCATTTTTAGATTGGTTTTTAAATTTTTGAGAAGTTTTTTCAATACCATTGTCGGTCTAGCAATAAATTCAACTCTTTAAATTGCGGCGTTTAGAAAAAAAACCAATTTTTTGAAATTTTGTTTTACCCCTATTTACCCTATTAAAAGATAGATTTTTTTTAAAATCCTTCAAATTAACTTTAGTTTATTATCTTTCCAATAAGCTATAGAAGATTTTTGTATCTATTTTTAATTGAAATTTTTGCCACACTGCGAAAGTGCGAGAGTGGAACGCTAGAAAATGGCGTCACTTTTTTGTGGTGGCTGCCATGATTCATCGATTTATAAGACGTTATCACGTCAAAAAATAAAATCAAAATTTGTATCGCAAATAAGATATAATATTTTGCACGAAAAAATAAAATTTAAATAAAATATTTTCTCCATTGAAAAAAAAAAAAATTAATGCAAAATGTGTACATTAAATATTTTTTTTAATTCATCGAATTTTTTACAATTTTTGCTATTATACATTAACTATTTCAACTATAATATTGAACCTATTGTATGACCAAATAGTTGAAATTGTAATAAAAAAAATATTTAATGCATTTTTTTTTTATATACATACCTAATGCAGAAAATATTTTTTTTTTTTATTTATAATAACATTTTTTTAATGCAAAATATATTATTTGCAATCAAAAGTAAATTTTCAATGTACAAATACTTTTTCAGTTGCAATAAATACTTTTTAATTCAATTTTTTTTTAAATTGCAACAAATATTTTTTTTTAATTACTTACTTTGATATGCCTTTTCTCATGTTAATGATATTTTTTTTAGTCTTCAAAGGCTTGGAATACAAAATATATTTTTGTTGTTTTATTTGATCTTTGTTTACTACACATTTACACATTGACAAAGAATTGTATTAAAAGAGAAATTATCATTAACATGAGTTAAAGTAAAACAAAGTAACAGTAGCCTAAGGGTATTCTTATATCAGCACTGAATAGTATAAACTTTGCAAATAGAGTATTACTGTAGAACAATATTATTCGTAGAATAAAACCAAGAATCACCTCTTAAATTTTCCTTATCTTATTCCGGGACACCCTGTGTATAAAAAAAAAAATGTGTAACAATTCTTCTTTCAGTGAGGTATTTCAAACATGAACTTCTTTTTCTTTTTTTAATTCTGGAAATTACCATAGAATATTTTCGAGGAGTATTAGCAGCCAGCACCCACTTGGATAATATTTAAAAAAAAAACGCTTTTACACATTCCCACAAATCTTAATTTTAAAGCTTAAACTCTTTTGAGTATTTCTTATGTGTGTGCAGAACTCACTGATTATCCATCATTTTCAAAGCACTATTATAGAAAATCTAGAACAGCATTTTTGTAACTGTATATAGCAGAAAGAACAATTTGCAAAAAAAAAAAATAAGAAAAAAATTAAATCATCCATGTTCTTTCCAAAAATCACGTCTGTGCAATTTGTCAAGAGTCCATTTAACAATCATACAAATACACATTCACACACACATACTAGAACTGTACAAATCTAGATATATACAAGAAGAACAAGGAACACTCAACTTAATGTTGCATAATAAAGAATAAAAACGCATTTGCATAAAAATTCAATCACACAAAACGAACGACGAACTACTTTGACTTTCATACATATACAAAAAAAAAAAAAAGTAGGTATCTTGCACAAAAATTGTATCAACGAAAATGTATCTCCGCAACAGAAAGAAGTGCATCTATTACGTGACACTTTCATAAGTAGACACAACGTGATGCACAAAGAATTCACTTCACTCGTCGTCTACTCAATCCAATGCAATGCTGATGCTGATGCTGATGATGCAATGTGAACTGCTCTTTCTTGCTCTTATTTTGCCTTCCATTTTGACCTAAAGTGACTCCAAAATCATGCATATCCTCCTCTATATAGCTATATCGTAGAAGGATTTGTGCCATCATGCCATTTTGTAAATCTCATACAAAACTCATACAATGAAAAGTTCATAATAATGTCCTCTCTCGCTATGCCCAAACACATCCTCTTTTTGCTTCATCCACTTTTGCACTATCCTGCTCTTCAGGACCCATCAAACACAAAACCTATATCGTTTACTTTATTTTTTTTTTTTTTTTTGTAATTTTATTTTTACAGAAAAAAGTCGAACCATGGAAACTATACACAATGGTTTCCGGCTTACTGTCAGTCGATTTGGTTATCCTCTTGGCATGGCAAATATTCGATCCACTGCAGCGTATCCTGGAGACATTTCCCCTCGAAGATCCCATCTCAACGACGGATGATATTCAAATTCGCCCCGAGCTGGAACATTGTGAGAGTGAAAGGAATTCCATGTGGCTGGGTAAGTTAGAGGATGAGTTCATTAAACACAGACACAAACACACACACAGACAAACAAATATTATAGATAGGTCCTTTTTATAACAAAGTTAACGAACATTTTACTCTGGCAAACTGAAATTATTTGTGCAAAACTTTTGTTTTGTTTTGTTTTGTTGTGTGTGTTATTGCAGGACTCGTGTATGGATTTAAAGGATTGATCCTAGTTTTTGGACTGTTTCTTGCTTATGAGACACGTTCGATAAAAGTAAAGCAAATCAACGATTCGAGATATGTTGGCATGAGCATATACAACGTGGTTGTCCTTTGCCTGATAACAGCACCCGTTGGCATGGTTATTGCTTCACAGCAGGACGCATCGTTTGCATTTGTGTCGTTGGCTGTGATATTTTGTTGTTTTCTCAGCATGTTGCTGATATTTGTGCCAAAGGTTAGTTTTGACATTTTTTATGAGAAATCTAACTTTTATTTACTTCTTATGAATAAAAAAAAAAAAGGTAATTGAAGTGATTCGACATCCAAAGGATAAAGCAGAATCAAAATATAATCCAGACTCGGGGATTTCAAAAGAAGACGAGGAAAGGTATCAAAAGCTGGTTACAGAGAATGAAGAACTGCAACGACTGATATCACAGGTAAGCAAGCAGCAAGCTTTAGCTCCTTTATATCCTTTTCCTTTATCCATATCACCATCATGTAATCAACTCTTTTTTGATTTGTTTGAGTTGTTAAAAGCATTCCTTTGAGCTTGTTTACTTATGTTTTTTTTTTTTTTTTTTTTTCATTTGAAGTGAAATTTAATTACTAAATTGTGTAGTTTCACGTTGGGCGCCACTTAAGAAAAGAAACAAAAACTATATTTGCACTGAAAAGTATGCAATTTTTTTCTTTCTTTAAATTGTTTTCTCATTAAATATCTCTTTAACCCTCTCCCACAGACTGTATATCGTTTATTTATACTCATTTATAACAACCCTGACATACTAATGCTTTTCAATTAACTTTTTTTTTTTCATTTTCTCGTTTTTTTTTTTTTTTCATTCATAGAAGGAAGAAAAAATCCGACTTCTTCGACAACGATTAGTGGATCGGGATGCGAATAATAAACCACCAGGAGAAGGAGGTGGCGGTGGAAGTGCGGCGGGTGTTGGAGGAGGAACTATTACAACGACGACAAATGTAATAGGTTCACAAGGCACCGTTAACATAACACCGACAACATTAGCAATTACACAAGGTAAAGAATCATTAGTAGTGATCCAGCCTGAAGCGACTACATCGTCTGACTTCGATAGTGCTATTGGTTTAGGTTATTCACAAATGACACGCTCTTCAAGAGCAAGTCAATCAGACTTTGAATTTTCAGATAGTTATTTATAAAGATAGATGGAGAGAAAAAGAAGGTACCTATTTCATTTATTCTATGAAGGATAATTATTTTAAGAGATAATTGAGGTATTTTTAAGTAAAACAACTATTGAATAAATATTTAAGTAGAAATTTACTTTAAGAACAAAGAGAGACAGGTAAACTATAAATTAAATAAGTTTAAGGGTTAAATTTGATGGAATGAAAACTATATAAAAAGTAACAAAACATATTCTGAACTAAAAAAGTAATTCTTTGATTTATTTGAGAATGATTCATTTTAAAAATCGTGAACAATGTAATTCTGATATCTTTTTGTTTAAATGGCGCCCAACGTGGAACATTATTTTTTTGTTATGAGCATAAAAAAAATTCTTTTAAATTCATCGAGTGAGGCATCAAAAGAAAGGTCTCTTTTAACTCTATTAATAGCTGAAAACCAAAAGTTTCTTGCAGTTTTGTTTGAAAATTATTTGCAATCAAAAAACTTAATTTTTAATTTTTTTTCATTCGGAAGCAAATATTTTCGGATTTAAATCTCGAAACAAGTTTTGGTTTACAGATACGAGTTCACAATGAACAGGCCTATCTATTTATTTAACAAAATTACAAATTTATTTTTTTCGGATTTTCGAGAAAAAATCAAGGTTAACCCCTTGCCGAAAAAAGGACTTTTTCAAAATTTTCTTCGAAATCGATCGAGTGAGGCATCAAAAGAAAGGTCTCTTTTAACTCTATTAATAGCTGAAAACCAAAAGCTTTCGCAGTTTTGGTTGCAAAATTATTTGCAATCAAAAAACCTAATTTTTAATTTTTTTTTCATTCGGAAGCAAATATTTTCGGATTTAAATCTCGAAACAAGTTTTGGTTTACAGATACGAGTTGACAATGAACAGGCCTATCTATTTATGTAAGAAAATTACCAATTTATTTTTTTCGGATTTTCGAGAAAAATCAAGGTTAACCCCTTTCCGAAAAAAAGGACTTTTTCAAAATTTTCTTCGAAATCGATCGAGTGAGGCATCAAAAGAAAGGTCTCTTTAAGCTCTATTCAAAGATGAAAACCAAAAGTTTCTTGCAGTTTTGGTTGCAAAATTATTTGCTATCAAATATGGAAGCAAATATTTTTTTTTTTTTGTTTGTGGAAAAAAAAAAACATCACCTAATTTTTTTATAAGCACACATCTAGCCATATCATTACAATAGAATCGTCTTCCCTGAAAATAAAATGCAATATAAATTCAAAAAGTAAAACTTAAACCTTATAAAATAAAAAAAATGTTTCAAGCTGATTTAAGTCCACAAAATACTTACAAAAATTTATTAAATAATAAATACATTTTTAAGTAAGCATAAGTATGTATATAAAATTATTAAATAAATGTCTTAATTAATTCAAATTTAATTTTTAAAGATGTTTTTAACAAAAAAATAATAAATTAAATAGTTACATTTAATGCAAAATAGTGGTACACTAAACTAAACATTAAAATTAAATACGACCAATAAAATATAAATACTAAATAATTACAAAAATAGAAAATAAGCAAAAATTTATGTTGTGCAGAAAATTATTATTAGAAGATAAAATTAATAAAAATTGTTATTGTTACATAAAAAAAAAAAAAACTAGAAACAAATTTGTTTTATTTCCCAATCAAACTAAACAAAAAATATTTAAATTTTATTTTTTTTTTTTTAATTTTTTCTGTGCACACAAGCAAACAATTATTGTATAATTTTACTAGTACAACTTAAATTTTTGCTCAATTAAAATAATAAATAGTAAATTTTATTATCTGCACTTAATAAGCACAAATAATTATATATAAATTAATCAATATTAATATTAACATTTTAGTATAGTAGCTACAAATACATAGATAAATACTAAAGCACATACTTTCTTTCTTATTCAAAATATTTATTTATTTTTATATTGAAAATTTAATGGGTAAGGTTAAATGGTTTGATCAAAAAAATGTAGGTATACAAATTTTTAATAATTGACACATAAAAACGCACATAATAACAGTATTTTGTTTTGTTGCCAATTTAATTTGCAAAGTATTGCTTTTAAAATTGCATTTTAAGATTATTGGGAAAAGTACTATATGTTAACCCATCGTGGGAAAAAAATACATCCATCGTGGGAGACATTCATAGAAAAAATGTCTCGTTAGGCTCTTTTAAAAAATTAAAAATAAAAGGTCCTTTGACTTCAGTTTGTGTTTTTTTATTACCTACAAATTTAAGTTGATCGACTAGCAATTTAGTTTGGATGCAAATATTTTCATCCCCAAACAACTTCGAAACAAATTTTTGGTTGAATTGTATTAATTTTTAATTTGATTCTTTTGAAAAGAGGAAACTTTCAGGCAAAACTTTTTTGTTTCTATACAAAAACTCTTGCAACAGATTTAAAGGAATCGATTTTTTTTTTTTCATAAGAAAACGAAAACATCACAAAAGATTTATTAAAATAATTTTAAAATGCAAATAACCGAAATAATGTTCGTTCGTTATGCCACCTTTACATAATAGCCTCCATATTATTATTCTTTACAACTCCGTCAGCATCATCATCAACGCAAAGAAGAAGAAAAAAAATATCCTTTTCATACGCTTGACTGACAGTAATCATTATAAAAGGAAAGAAAACCCTTTTTTTCGCTGAGCACAGAAATTTCAATAGCTTGAAAATTTTCTTAAAAAAAAAAAAATATATTATTTAAAAAAAAAAAGAAAAAAATATAAATTCAACCAAAACCGCAAGTAGGTATCCTACAACCTACCTTCTGAAGTAAAGCAAAAAAAAAAAAAAAAATACTTTTTAAATCCATCTGTCAACACGTTTCAATCACTTACCAAAAAAAATGAAGAAAAAAAAAACCCTGTGGTAAGCATTATTCTTTCTCTCAACACCAACGCGCGCACATACCGTTGTCGTATTTGTATTTTTGCAGGACGACAACGTATGTGTAATATATGACGGTGAGAAGCAAGAGGAAAGCAATTTACGCCACAACAATTGATACCAGATGAGCTGGTGTAGTCCTTTAACAAAGGACACTCGTTATCCAACCCATCATCACGCATATATACATTATACATATCCTTCCATGCAAAAACATACGTTCCATACACACACACACACACATATATACATTTATATGATATTGTGCTTACGGCCATATTGCGTATTATGATGCCGAACCGCTATTATAATACAACCAAGTGAAATTATTATGCAAAATAGTTAAAAGATACTTCGCAGCACAAAAAAAATGTGTATGGTAGATAGGTACCTATTTTACCATATAGTACAGGTATACCGTTATGGATATATAATAGTACCACCAACCCATCACAAGCTAACAAAAAAAAAAAAGGCTTTTTAAATTTTTTGTTTGTTTTTTTTTTTTTTTTTTATTCTTTTGTATTTTCCAATTGAATGGCGAAAAAGTTTTCCATATTCTCACGGATGAGGGTCATACTCTGAAAGGATGTCGAGAACTCATTGAATTTGTTTCTTTTTTTATATATATATATATTTTTTTTTTTTTCAACTGAACAGTTTTTCAAATCAAAAGTTAATTTGAGTTTTCCTCTTGTCGATTTTAAGTACCTTACCACAGGATAAATACACTTTTTTGTTCTATTTATTTATCAAAAGGATCAAAATAAGTATTGAAAATTGTAAAGGCTTCAAAAGTAGTTTTTTTTTTTTTTTTTCATTATATAATATGATTAAAGGTAAGTAGGATGACATTTATATTTACTTGTGATAATTTAATTAAATTAAATTTAAATATTTTATTTATTTATTAAAAACTTATTTTTTTTTTTTTTAATTTTATTTTCAGATACACATGATCATCATACATGAAAAAACGAGTCAATTTCTTTCACGTGATAGGTAAATAAGAAATAAATTCAATTTAATAACAAAATAAATGAAAATTAAAAATTAAAAGAAAATTTAATAAAATTAAAACAATTTTGTGTAAATATAAATAAAAAAAAATAAACATAATTTTAAGAAAAAAAAAAAAAAAATTAGGCAAAATGTTAAGCAAACGAATTAATACAAATTAAGTATTTTTTTGTTAAGTTTGTATTTAAAATACCTGTTTTACCTATTTACTTTTTTTTTTTTTTTGTTTAAATAAATAAATTTATATAAAAAAGTAAAATTTTTCTACATCAAATGTTATTTTTGCAATTTTATTTCATTTAAAGTGATTTATAGTATTTTTAAGAAAGGTTGTATTTTTGTAGAAAAATTTTTATGTTTTATATTTTTTTTTCCAACTAATATCAATTATTATTAAGAATTTTGTTTAAAAGTTTTTTAATTATACAGTCTTTTGTGATAACTTATTTGTCCTTTAACATTTTTTGTGTTTTAAAAACTCACATCAAATCAAGCGCACAAAATAATATGTAATTTATATAAATTTTTAACAGACATTCCATTTTTTTTTGTTTTTATTTTTTATTTATTGATTTCTATTTTTGAATTTTTTATTTTTTGTTTTTAATTTTAATTTTTACATTTCTTATTTTTTTTTTTTTTTTTTGTTCATTTTAATTTTTATTTTTTTTTTCCTATTTATTATTTAAACTTTTTTTTTTATTAAATATAATTTTCTTTTCTTATACATGATTTTTTTAATAAAAAAAAATTATGGAAAATAAATTATTGTAAATACCAAAATAAAAATAAGAGACAAACTTTCCGTAGAGGTAGGATATACAATCGAAAAAAAAAAAACAAACAAAAAAATGGTAAATTTAAATCAATTATACAAATTTCATATAACCATGTACTATTCTGCGCTGATATAAATAAAAAAAAATAATATATAAATATAACGAAACCTGATTTATTCATTAAAAAAAATAAAAACATAAATTAAAATGTTAAATAAAAAAATTGCCACAAACGTAGCTGACTTCATTAATGATATTGTTTTGTTATTTTGTTAAGTTTTTTTTTATACATAGTAGTTCAAACTTTTCATCAACAAAATGTAGTTTAAAGGACGAACTTATAGCTAATAAGTGTATACTTTTTAATTTTGTTTTTAATTTTATTTTTTATTATTAATACAAATTTTCATGCATAGTAAATTTAGATAAAAATAGATAAAAAAAAAAATAAAAATAAAATCTTGTAGATAACATTTTTTTATTTATTTTAAATAAAGTGACGAGGGAGATAATTCATATAGTTAAATTTAAATAAAAATAAAAGAATATAAAAAAAAAAAAACTATACAAAAAATAAAATTCAATCTGTAAAAACAAAAAAGAGAATACAAAATATAAAAAAAAAAACTTCTGAAACCACATGCAAAGAAATTCCTAAGAAATGAAAGACTTTAAAACTCAAATTTATATAAATTAAGTATAAATTTTAAATTAAGTTTAAAATAAATAAAAAAAAAATATTATAAGCAAAAATAAATTATGTATACATTTAAAAAAAAAAGGTAAAAAAGGTAAAAAACTTAAATGTAATTGTAGTAGATATTGAAAAAAAAAAACAGTGAAAATTGAATGATGAAGAATTATTTGTAGTTAATGTAGGTAATTTAAATATTATAAGAAAATATAAATAAATAAAAAAAAAAAAAACAACTTGTTAATTAAATATTAGATGATTCTACATATAAAAAAAAATTATTAGAAAAAAATAATAAATAAATTGTAATAAATTGTGTTCTTTATTATATTTGTTACAAGAAAAATAAAAAAACAAAAATTATTAAAAATAAAAAAAAACTAGGTAGGTAAAGTGTTAGAGAAAAATAAAAAATTAAATTTCATAAGAAAAAAAAAATTAAAATAGAAATTAAGTATTAAATTATAAATAAATAAAAAAAAATTAAACAAAAATAAATATTTATAATAAAAATTTAGCAAAGCTAATTGTAAAATAAAATAAAATTTAAATCAAATTAAAAATGAAATGAAAAAAAAAAACTTAAAAATAAAATGTTTTATTGAAAAATAAATTTACAAAAGTTTTATTTTTTTTGTTTATGATATGATTATGAAGATACAAAGGAGGAAAGTAAGTATGTTGAAGTTATGTGTAGTAATTATATTTTTATTTAATGACTTTTTAGGTTACGATTAAATTAAAGTTTAAGAAAATTAAACATAAAAAATATTGAATTCTGTAACTATGGATCATTACTCTTTTTATTTGATATTTGTAAACAATTAAATGCCTGGAATAGTTAATATCATCCTTTTTGATTAAAGCTTTTTAATTATTTCCAAAAATGAGAGGGTAACCTGATGCTAAATACACTTATAGCCTCAGCTATTTTATTAATACAATTCAAACCACTTTCATTTATTATTTTCACAACCCTTTTTCTAATATATAACACCACATTGTGATCGAAATAAATGATTAAATTCACTAGCCCCTAAAAAAAAAACCTATTAATCCATCAAAAACTCACACACTTTTTCTGTTGGACACCCAATTCGACCTTTATTTTCACAGCATAAAAACAATAAAATTATATTTCCATTTGTATATGAGAGAAGATAGATATTTGAATAAATTGATTACGAGACCTATTTTTTCGATTTAGTTTTATTTGATTGTTTTCATTTTGATGTGAATGTTTAAATGACAGCAGGTCTACACTTCTACACATTTAACACACAAAATGGAGGCATAATATGTGTGTAAACAATAAAATCTAAAAAAAAAAAAAAAAAATCATAATCATTTATCATTTTGAAACAAATACACAAAAAAATATACAAGTGGAAAAAAGGGAAGTGTTCGGAAACGGGTTAGAAACAACATAACAATCATTTATTTTTTTTTTTTTTTTTGTTTTTTGTTCTTGTTTATTACGAATCAATCGAAATAACCCTTCGTCAAGTTTGAATTATGATTTCCGGTTCCGTTAGCAATGGTCATCAAATTCTACAGAATACAAAAAAATATCATTTTCGAAGAAAAAATTATATTTTTACTCGTTTGTTGTTCAACATAAATGCTTTATTATTTTATAACGAGCAACTATTTTTTTGTTTTTATACTAAAAATTGTTATGTGTTTTTATTTTTATTCTAATTCATTGGTATTAAAAAAAAAAAATGTCACAAATATTTTTTCTTTGTTCTAGAAAAACATCCATTAAGCTATAGATTTTTCAAATTGTTTTCTAATTAATGTTAGACAATGTGAAAATGTTATGAGTGGAAATTGTTTGCTTTTGTTTTTGAGTTTTTGTAATTAACGATTGAACAACAATGCCATAAATGTCAATTACAATGAATTTAAAATAAATTTTCTGTGAATATGGGCAATTTAATATGATGCTTAAAAATATTGAATTCGTATTCGAGTAGAATAAAACGATAATTATACAAAAATTTAAGAGAAAATATAGAGGATGGGAAAATTTATGACGAAATTTAAATTTTTGATTTTAGTTTTTGTTAAGTATTTTGGTTGAAATTCGGTCGAAGGATAATATTTGTAACAAAATTTCCTAATTTTCATATATTTTATATCATAAATTCTTGATAATAAAAAGATACAGGACAGCGAATTCGAAAAAAAAGTAACTTTTGAAAAAATCCCCCGAATCTATCGAGTGAGTTGAGAAGCGACAGTTTCTTGATACCAAAGTCTCGAAAGAATTTTTAGTTTAGGAAAATAAAAATCTATTTTTTTCAGATATTCAAAAAAAAATCCAAGTTGAAGCCCTTGAAGAAAATTGATAAAGTTTAAAAAATTTCTTCCAAATCTATCGAGTGATACATCAAAAGAAAGGTCTGTTTAAACTCTATTCATAGTTGAAAAGCAAAAGTTTCTTGGAGGTCTGGTTCGTGAGTTATTTGCATCCAAAAAAATATTTGTTTAGCTTCGAAGGCGATAACTTGGAACCAAGTAGTAGAGTAACTAAAGCGAATTATTAGGGAACCCGGCCGAACAGCTCTGATTTTGACAATTTTTTTTTTTCAAACGTAGGTAATTAAAAATACTTTAAAGTCTATAGATTAAAAATTGCCGGTGTTGCCGTATTGTTTTTTAAAATTAAAATTAATTTTTTTTTAACTAAACCATTTTTTTTTTTGCTTAAATTTCATAAAACAAATGATAGCAAAAGATTCTCTAGGTAATTTAAGGAAAATATATAAAAGGCAGTAAGGGACAATCTTCCATCGTTTAAGCGATAAATGCAATTTTCTAACATTCTGACCTCAAACACAAAAAAAATATTTTGAAAACAACGGCAACACCTACAATATTTTAAAATACATTTTTAAAAAGCCAGAAGCTCATTCTTATCTCTTAAATTTTTGAAAAAATGGTCCTCAAACTCAGAATTTAAAAAAAAAAATGTTATTAGAAAAATTTAAAATGACTTTTTTCCAAACTTTTTCTAATAAAATATGAATTTATTTAAAAAAAATTTTTGGCCATAAATATTATCAGTTGAATTTCGAAGCAAAAAAGGTAAAATATATCACACTTTTGAAAAAAAAAAAATGAAAAATTACTTCCATTTCAATGGTTTTTTTTTTTTTTATTAAAAGTGAATTTTTGCATTGAAATAATTAATTTTCTTAAAGACTGTGGTAAATATTAACTTTAAATTTTTGCTATTTAACTTTCAACAGTAAGGGTTATTAAATGAATAAAAAATAATTTTATGTTTAGATGTACATATTGACATTTCCTTTTATAATTTGAAATCATAATAAATGCGGCCAAACAAATTTGAAAATAAATGCATTTTATATTACGACCAAGTTTAAAAAACGACATGTTAAAATTTGTTCAATAATTTTTTTTTTCAAAAATCTGAGTTCAATTACCATTCTTTCAAAAGCCGTTCATTCAATTAACTTAACTTTAATTTTACATATATGACTAAGCTTCTAGCTTTTAAGAAATGTATATTTTAATATTGTAGGTGTTGCCGTTGTGTTCAAATATTTTTTTTTTTGTGTTTGAAGTCAATTAATAAGAAAATTGAATCTATCGCTTGAACTATGGAAGATTGTCCCTTACTCCCATATATTTTTTTTTCCTTGAATTTAATAGACAATCTTTTGGCATCAATTAATTTATGAAATTTAAGAAAAATTTTTGAAAAAAATTTGTTTTTGTTCACAAAAATCTTCAATTAAATTTAAAAAAACAAAACGGCAACATCGGCAATTTTTAATCTATAGACTTTAAAGTATTTTTAATTACCGACGTTTGAAAAAAAAAGATCATCAAAATCTAAGCTGTTCGGCCGCGTTCCCTAATATTGCCAATTTTTGAGCTTTAGTTACTCCACTAAAGATATCGAAAACAAATTTTCGTTTTCAGTAAGAGAAATAAACCATGAGTTTTTTTTTTATATTCGTTGAATTTCATAACTTTTTAATTTAAATTTTCTTGCTAATTAATTTTATTTAAATATACAAAATGAATTGGAATATATCACAGAAATTTTGTTTCTATTTATCATTTTTGTGAGACAAATGGAATTTTGAACTAAACATAAAATGCATTCATGATTCAACACCTCTGTCTATACAATTTAAATATTTTCATTTTGTAAAGGATTTATTTTCATAAAGATTAATTTAGTCTATTTATACATATATCTCTTATCTTTCCTTAAAATTAATACAAGATTATTGAGTCGTATATGATTAGTTACCTATCTTTTCGTTTTCATGTTGTGATAACCATGGTGTAATGAATTATAACTTATGTTTTATATAGTTCTCTTGTTTTTGTGTTTATCTATTTTACATAAATGAATTGCACATTTGAATCTTAAAATTCTTTTGAAAACAAATTAAACTAAATCAAATTCCATTGAAATTTTGATTTTCTAAAGAAAATGTATTGAACATTTTTGAAGAAGATTTGAAATGAATAAATAAATTTTGAACGTGTTTCTCAAAATTAATTTTGAAATCATATAAATTATTGAACAAGACTGTGTTTATATTTTGTTCTTTTTTAAAGTCTGAAGTATAAAAATATATTGTTTTAAAAAAAATTATTAAAATTGACATTTTGTTAGTTCAAAAGTAGGTATACTAAAAATCGACGTTCAAGTGGAAAAATTCTTAAGCTAATGAAGTTAAGGTTTACAAATAGAACCATATTATCTGAAATATCTTCTTATATTATTAACAGGTTCAAAAATTGAAATCTGTTAAAAATTGAAGAAGCTAGAGTATTAGCCAGGGGCGTACACTCCCTTGGGGCAAGCGGGGCGGCGCCCCGGGGCCTCCGACCGACCCCAGGGCCCCCACTGGAAACAGTGCAGAGAAGGACACTGTTAGCATAAAATGATCTACGAAGTAAATTAAAATGTATTTGAATCACTTCGGAAACAAGGGAGACTAATTATGTCATTCAGTGTAATGTATGGCTACACAATATATATTAATTTAATAAAAAGTTTACCCCAGGGGTCCCAAAAAAATAAACTGCTTTTTTAAAAGAAAAATTATAATTTTATTTTAGAGCCCCAAAAAATATTACTTGAAAAATCTTTGCAACCACAAATAATACATTAGGGGCCCCAAAAAAGCAAAAAGACAACTTCAAGTCAGGGGCCCCAAAACTTTACTTCAGGGCGTCAAAAAAAATTAAATTAAAAAAAAATGTTTTTTAAATTAAATTACATTTTTTGATGGATTACTAAATATTACTTTAGGAGCCCCAAAAAATATGACTTCGGTTCTCCAAAAATATTGTATGAATTGTCCCAAAAAATGATTTTTCAGGAACCCAGTTAGTTGAGAGGCAATCAAATATTAATTTGGGGGTCCCAAAATCTATTACTAAGGACCCCAAAATATTCATCAAATTTTCTGATGGCATGACAAATATTATTAGAGGATCCTCAAAAGCTATTACTTCAGTGGTTCAAAACAATCAAATGGAAAATTAAATATCAATTCAGGTGCCCCAATATTAATACATCAGGGCCCAAAATAAAAACATTACGTTATTGGTGGCGCTCCGAATACTACTTCAGAACAGAGGCCCCAATACCTATTAATTCTTGGCACCAAAAAAATTATATTATATTTTAGGGGCCTCTAAGCACTTAATTTTGATTCTCCAAAAGTAGATTTTCAGTAGCCCCAAAAGAAATAAACTATGTTTGATGAAGGAAAATCAAAAGTATACATATTACTTCAGAGCAGAGGCCCCAAGAACTATCAATTCTAAGCTTCAAACATTTTTATTTTAGGGGCCTCTAAATATTCAATTTTGGGGGCCCACAATAAAAAAAAAATTATGTTTGATGATGGAAAATCAAATATGTACATGTATATATTACTTCAGAACAGAGGCCCCAAGAACTATCAATTCTAAGCTAAAAAAATTTTTATTTTAGGGGTCTCTAAATATTTAATTTTGGGGGCCCCTAGTACAAGTATTTACTACTTTTATGATAGAAATTTTAACATATTACATATTAAAACATTTAAATAAACCTAAAAATAAATAAGAAATACAAAAAAAAAGTACGGCGTATACGTAGGTACTTTTTTTTATCTAAGGGGCCCCAAATATCAAAGGGGCCCCAAAATTTAGTCTTGCCCCGGAGCCCCGGCGACTCAACGTACGCCACTGGTATTAGCAACGTTTGAAGGCCTTAAAAAACCAAATTTGTCCCTAAATCCAGATTTTGAAGGTATTTTGAAAAATAGTATGCAGTTTTATATTCAATATGCCCTACAAAATGTATCAGGTCACCAGAAATGTAAAAATCTGTATTACTCTTCTAAAATACACAGGAGCCAAAAACTAAGTCAAATAAAAAAATTTTGGCAGATATGTATCAAGTTTTACTCTCTAAAAACATTGGGCATGTTCAAACACCTATCGGATAGGCTATCTGGGATACCCGTATCTGGAATATCTTTTTGAACAAAGAGGTATCCAGATAGCTTGCCCAAGCAGCTACTAAAAAAATATGTAAAAATTGAGAACAGGAAACTTTTTCTTTTGAGCAAATTACATTTTTTTTATTGTTGAATAGTACTTGCAAAATCGCTTTGACTTTATTTCTTGCAATTTTTTCTTATTTTGAAGCTGAATAATCGCCCGAAAAGTAATCAAAATAAAAAAAAGTAAAATGTATATCAGCTGATCACTCGGATACCTGAGGTATACCAGAAATTCTGGGATACCCTCAGATTATTTTTTGACAGAAAATGGTTCGTTTCCTTGCTAATTTTTAACATTGTTTACAACAACAAAAAGCTATCCGATAGCTTTATGTTACCTTCTGAACGTGCCCATTAACATCATTTCAAATACCTTTCGTGCTGATTTTTGGTGAATTATTTCTGAAACATCGAATTTCACGGTTTTGACTTTTTAATGTCCATATCTCGAGTTACACTTTTTGTTAAGCAAACAGCTTTTAAACCTTTTTCTAAATTAACCTCATTTTACTATGGATTTGGAAAAGTTTTTTTAAATAGTAATTTTTTTGCCAAGTGGTAATATTGAAACAAATAACATAAAACATCTTTAAATTAAAATTGAAACAACGTAAGTAATTTTTTTATTTTTGTTGAACTTCAGCTTTTGTTGCATTTTATCACTCTTATATCCAACAGTGAAATAGCATGTTGATAAAGCCTTCGCCTAGTGACCAAAGAGTTGTAGGTTCGATTCCCAGTGGCTGCCAATTTGTTCTTTTTTTTTTCTTTTTTAAATAAATTGATGCTTTTTTCAAAGTTGATTATGAATTCTGCTCCTGAAACAAAGAAATATAACCCAACTTTAAGAATGTTTTTTTTTTTTCATTATGTCTTTAAAAACTTCATTGTTAACTCCCTGTATGTTGAAATGATTTTTAAAAAACTCTATAGTTTATCTCACTTTTCAAACAAAAACAAAACTTTAATTTCCTCTTTAAAAACAAACGACTTCCACCAAAAGTACCTACTTCTTTTGCGAATCAAGATCAAAAATACACTTAACACAGCCATATTTTTAAAGAACCAACCCTAATTCTACATTATTTTGCACTCTTCAAACCTACTTTTTCATCATTCTACTACGCGCGATAAAGTAAATTTTAAAAATTCCTCTCACATTTACATCTGACAAGAAGTTTGTTAGCAATGTAAATTTTCCAGCCGTTATGTCGTTGTCATCGCCATCATCATCTTCTTCTTCTTCGTCGTTGTAAGGTTTTTCTTTTTTTTTGAATAATTTCTCATCACAATGAGAGAAAAATATAAGGACCTCTCGACTCGACATAAGAAAAATAAGACAAATGAACTCAATAAAACACCCGAAAAAAAAGGAAAACAATGTCACCATCACACGCAATGAACTTTGTGCTGCTTGAAAGGCATGTGGAGTTACAAAAAAAAAAAAAAAAAAAAAAACAAGAAAAAAAAAAAAAAAGAATTTGGGAAAATTCAACAACTATTAAAGAGGAGAGAAGATTACAAAAACAAAAAAAAAAAAAAAAAAAAAAACCAAAACGATGAATGATTATCATCCCGAGTTTTGAAAGTTGAAAAATAACGATCCTCGAGTTTATTTGGTTTACTGTTTTTCTTCTTCCAAAAAAATTTATAAAAAAAACTCTTTTTCACGTAAAATTGACATTATTTAAAAAAAAAACATAAATAACCTCCTTCTCCAGTTCTTAATTACTGCGTATCCTTGCAGTTATTTTTTTGAAGAAAAATAAAAAAAAAAAAAAATATTGCAAACAAAAAAGAAAAAAAACTCTTCTTCTAACTGCGAGAAAAGAGAAACTTTGTGCTCCTTCGACTTGAAAACTCCATAACCATAAAGTTTTAGCAAATTTTCCAAGTGTAAGGACATTGCTGCTGACTGAAGGTAACTTAGTTGTTGCCAGAGAAATATACAGAACAGTTGAGTGTGTGTGTAGGTGTGTGGAAGTAATTTGTTAAAAAGTTCACCCAACATCTCCATTTTCTTCTCTATATTTAGCTTAGGACCGAAAAACGAAAAAAATAAAAACCACCCAACAAGGACACATTTGTGTGTTTCGTTTTTCGTTTTCATATATTTTTGTTTCTTTAAAGAGAATCCAGAGGGCAAAAGTTGCAGCTGCAAAATGTTTCCATATATTCTCGTCCTTATACACACACACACACACACACACGCACATGACACACATTGAACACGAACACTAGTTGCAAGTTTTGTTCATTTCGGTAAAACATGACCAGTACTGAAAAACTTGAATCAAGACCCAATACCAGCCAGGATCAGGGTCATATCTGCTGCTATACACTATATTATTCTATATGACTGGCTCTATAATATATAGTCGAAGAAAGTCCTTTATTTTTTGAGCTTTTTAATTTTATTTTTCTTCCTGAGAACTCGAGTTGAGTGTGTGTTTTTGACATTTGCAAGGATATTAAAGTGTTCTTTTGGGGGTGCCTTGCAAAGAAATATACGTGTTATTCGTTGGGATTATTCGCTATCTCACTTTTTCACAATGTTTGATCCTTGGGACGAACGACGACGACGATGACACGGAAGGGATTGTAGAAGAGGTGCACTCTCAGTCTGGTACTCAAATTGGTTGGATGGATGAAAATTTTTACGAACAAAAATTGCATACATATATACGGAATATAATTTCCATTAGAAGTTAAAGTAAGACTGGGAAAGGGGGAAATGGATAAAAAGGACGAAAGTGCTGATTTCTCAAGACAAGAAATGAATATGAGAAAAATAAAATGTTGCTGATGAAGAAAATCCCGGTGACTTGTTCTCTTCAGGAAAAGAAACAAAATTTCAATTTTCAGCTCCATACCACACACATTGTGTGTTGGAGAATATACCCCCCCCCCCCCCAAAAAAAACCCTGAAAGGATATACTTTTGGTGACTTAACAAAGTTGTCTGTTTTGGTTTTTTCTTTTGTTCTTTTTTCTGGTAGTGTATTCCTTATACCAGTATGTATTTTAAGACTTAAATAAAATTTTAACACATTTGAGTGTTAATAATCCTCAAGTATGTTAGACTTGCACAACTTTTGACATTTTTGTTTAAGTTTATAACTTGAGGAAAAAAGAGCGTGTGGAGAACTGATTTTTTGTATTTTATAATGAAAAGTAAAGATTAAAGATTAAAAGGGTTTTTGTGTTAAGTGTGAATAGAGTAGATTATGATCTTTTTAAGGGCGAATATAAAGTTTTGAAAAGTAAGTTTTGGTATAAGTTTTTTGCAAAACCAAGTTACATATATGTAATTTTGATACCTCTACAAAATATGATCAATTAGAGTTTTGTTTTCATGAAAGTTATAAATATTGAATCTTTTTACAACAAACACTTCAAAAAGTTTTAGGTTTGTCACTTGAAACAGCTGAGTCCTTTAAAATGGGTTATGAATGATGTGACTGTGAAATGTGGAGTGATGGCACTATAAGGTAGTGATGGGAACTATCGAATGATTTGAACTATCGATAGTTAGTAACTGAATGATTTTAACTATCGAATAGTTCATTCATTCATTCATTCATTCGAATAAAAACTATCGAATAAACTATCGAATAAATTATCGAATAAAAACTATCAAATATTCAGTTATTTTTTACTCACAATTTTTTCATCCGATTTATATTTTCCAGTTTTTACTAATATATTGACCTTGTAATTTACATACTTTATTTCACTGTTTGCAGTTTTTTAACTAGAATTTAAATACTACTTCTCAACTGAGGTTACATTAAATAATAAATAACAAGTACTGAATCAGAAAGGAAGATGGTTGTTGCTAAATTTTTTCGATGTTGCGAAAAGATAGCTCAATTTTTGCTAAAATATGATATGATTTAAATTAAAACGAAAACAGTGGAAAACCCACACTGAGGCAAAACATTTGCGCACAAAAAGAAACAAAATATTATTATGTCTCGTAAAACAAAAAAAAAACACAAATTTTGAGGAAAAATAACAAAAATATTAAATAGTAAAAAAGAAATTTTTATAAACTTTGGAACTATAAAAACTAACAAAACAAAAATTAATAAAAAAAAGAAAAACATATTAATTAAAATGAATATCAATTAATGTATCGAATTAAAAAAAAAATAAAAAAATCGTAAAAAAAAGGGAAAAAACTAGTCGAGAAAAGACCACTGGAAAGGATTTGTTTCCTTTTCTTACACATTCTATTTTTGATCGTATTAACAACCCTTTACAAAATTTATACTTGTTGACACATATACAGCTGTTTGTGCGTGCGCGAATGTTTTGCTTCTTCCGGCGCCATGTCTCGTCTAGTGATTAAAAAGATGGGTTTTCCCACTAAGGATCATAAACTATACACTCTTCACTGGCTGAACAATGCCACTTTTTTATGACACCGCACTGACCGACAGATAACTTCTATTCTTTTCATGCACCGTGCCGCCTTTCTTTTTCTTCTTTACCGCCCTTGTTTTGAAAATATGGGCACTCCAACATATTTGACTGTTCTCTTGACAATTTTTCTTTAAATTACAGATTTTTAAAGTTATTTCAAAAATTGCCAAGTAAACAATCACAATTTTATTGATACGAATTTGAACCCAAACTTTAGAACTTGGTACACTTTACATCTCAGTACTTTTTGTGCCAGCATAATTTCAACATAGGAGAACATGGCTCTTTTTTTACAGTAATGTTTTTGTTGTGATTTCACTACTTTTTGCAAGGTATGGCTGTAGAATTGAAAATCTCTATATTTGAAAAAATGAAAAAGTGAAAATGGGCGGTTGCCACGCCCCCTGGCTGAAATTCTCAAATTTAAAATTTTTTCCTATCGTTTGAAAAAAAAAAAAAAACTATTGTTTGAAAAAACTATTCAAATGAAAAAACTATCGAATAAAAAACTATAGAACGAAAAAACTATTCGAATGAAAATAGTAACTAAATGAATGAATGAATGAATTATTTTAAACTAGCGAATGAATGAATATTTTACAACTATCGATAGTTTGATAGTTTTTATTTGATATTTATTCCCATCACTACTATAAGGTCTATACTATACTATTGTGCCCCCAATTTCTTGCTGCAAGTTACATTTTACGACAATGTCTACAAATTGTGTGATTATTGATTATTTGATGGATATGTAATTCTTTGAATGTAATATTTCCCCATTAAGTGTTTTTGGTGATTTTTAATGTACATTGCACTATTTGCCAGGCCACGATTATTGATGTGTTTTCTTAGTTTGCCTTTGCAGTGTCCTGTGAAGAAACTTGTTATTTTCAAGTTTGTTGATGCTAATACATAATATATCTTCATGTTTTATAATTTTTTTTTCTTATAACTCTTAAGTACCTAATAGTTTTTCCTGTCTATTAGACAGTCTAAGTCTACGAGTTTCATTCCAATTTTTTTGTTCATCGCTAATTCGTTTCCCTGAATACCAAAATTTCCAAAGGAAACTGCTTTATTTATTTTTTTTTTGCATAGTTCGTTGCTCAAACATTTTAATTTAATTTGGAGTAAATGGCCTTAAGTGCGTCAAACATGAAATTGCCCAATCAATTAATTTAAATTATTAAATTTTTGTTATTTTAAGCGTTTATTAGAATGTTCAAGTATTTGAGTTCAGTAAACCTAAAAATTTCATTTGATCCTTTCTAGGAGCTATTTCTTAAGGATTTTACATTTCAGATTTTTCACGTTTTGAGGATAGATTCACACTATTTGTTAATTGTTTTTAATTCCAATGCATTTAATTATTAACATTTTACTGATAAAAAAATTAAAAAACAAAAATGGAATAAGAAAAAAAAAAAACAAACTGTACAAAATATGTAGGTACCTATATGAATTTGTGCATATTCAATTTACGAAGACCTCCATACCATATAAGTATACTTCTAAGGGGGTTGGGGTCAAAATTCTGCCGGAGTCCAAAATTCTGCTTTCGAAATTCTGCTTTTCAAAATTCTGTTTTTCAAATTTCTGCTTTTCATAATTCTGTTTTTCAAAATTCTGCAAAAAATTAAAAGAGGCTTTGGAAAATGTTAAAAAGCGAGCGCTTTAGTACATTTTCCAAACAATTTTTTTATTTTTTGCAAAATTCTGTAAAATCATCTTCTTGAAAAATTATCTACTTATTTGATTACTTACCTAAATAATTTGTCATTCTTTGAATGCATATTAATTTTTGTTTTATAAATGAATAAATTTGAAAATATTAAGAAAAGGTTTTTAATACTAAACATTTTCGAAAATAATTCAAAATTTTTTAATTTATCAAATAAAGATGAATATTTAAAAATTTGAATAAGAAAAGGAATATCTTGTATCAAACAACATCGGTTCCAATAAGTTATAGATTTTATTTGAAAAAAAGTCAGTCTATGCATTTTAAAAAATATTTGCGACACTTAAACAAAAAAATTTAGGAAAGTACCAATGTTGAATTACATTAAGAGGTGTATTTTTCTTAAGTCAGCGGATATGCTATAAAAAAAACAGAATTGGAAGATTTTTTTTGTTCAAGTATAATGCTAGCAGAATTTTTAAAAGCAGAACTTTGAAAAGCAAAATAGAAAAAAAGCAGAACATTGAAGAAAAAAACAGAATTTTCGTTAAAAAAGCAGAATTTTGAAAAGCTGAATTTTAAAGATAGAATTTTGACCCGATCCCCTTCGAAGGTCCAACGAAAAGTTTAATATGGTCAGTAGCATAAAGCTCACTCGCTTTTATTTTAAAAACCTAGGCTTACAGTGGTAGTCGATAAAACAAGTTTAAATTGTGATATCAAAATTGGTGGTGAATTTTGCATCAAACTTCCGCTACGAGAGGGCAATATTTTTAGAATAAAAAAGATTTAACATAGGCCATTACACAATGTCCAATTGTGAATATCGCTCTTACTTAAGATAATTTTGTAGACTGTTTAAATTGTTTATTCTTATAACAAACGAACCCTTTTTGCCAAATTTAAAAAAATTAAAAAAATTTATGTCAGTAGTTATGGAATTTTTCTCACACATAATTCAACCCCACAAAAAAAAAACACCCTTTGACCAAAAAACCTCATTCCGAAGTTCTACAATTTATCATATTTTTCTCAAAACAAGCGTCCTTCGGTAAAAACTTTTCTTAGAGTAATCGTATTGGCCTAATGTTTATGTCAGTTTATGTCATTAGATTCAACATATAAAAATATGTGTATATATATTAGGGCGTTCGTTATTTTTGAATCAAGTTCCTAAGTGGGAAAACTGTTTCTAAATACAAAAAAAAAAGACCCATAAATTTTTTCAGATTTTTATTTTGACGCTAGATGGTGCCCCAAGAGGGTTAAAGTTTTTTAGCACTTGAAATAGGTATGGTATAGGTATTTTTTTAGATATAGACTTTTATCAAAATTATTTGATGAGGTCCTTGTCTACGTTAAACAACGTTTTCAAAAAGGTATAGATCATTTTTCTAGGACCAGGGGTTTAGTCAGGGCATGCATGGCTTTGTTGGATTTTATTTTATTTTTCATGCTACTCATATGCTTGTTCAAATAAAATATAAAACATACAATGCATGCCCTGACTAAAGCCCTGGTCCTAGAAAAATGGTCTATACCTTTTTGAAAACGTTGTTTAACGTAGACAAGGACCTCATCAAAAAATTTTGATAAAAGTCTATATCTAAAAAAATACCTATACCATACCGATTTCATAGCAAAACTTTAACCCTCTTGGGGCGCCATCTAGCGTCAAAATAAAAATCTGAAAAAATTTATGGGTCTTTTTTTTTTGTATTTAGAAACAGTTTTCCCACTTAGGAACTTGATTCTCGAAAAAAAGTGAAATAACGAACGCCCTAATATATATATATATATATAATATAGCATTGTCAACACACGGGTGCGAATTTGGCAGGATAAAAATAACAAAAATTACGATTTACCAAAAAAGTTCTCACAAAAAAGTAGGGTGAAAATATATTTTTTTTGGAATACAATATTTGAATTCCTCGAAAAATTCTACATCAATTTCATATGTGATTCTCTATTATATATTGAGACCGAACAAAGTTCTAGCGACATGAAAAAGTATAAACCAAATTTTTGCACCCGTGTGCCTATCACGTCACAAAAAAGAGGTATGCCTTTAGTTAATTAATTTATGACTTTTTTATAGCAAAAATTTTGCCAATACAATAACAAAACTAAGCTCAAAGCAACTCAGATGGACAGATTGAATTGTTAGCGAAACTGCTTAAAAAGAAAACTTTCCTAACTGTCGTGATGAAAATAAAATTTCCAATTATGTTCTATGTGATAAATTCAGATCTTTTTCTATAATAGCCATAAGTGGCCAAACAGATTAACCACTTAAATGGTAAAAAGAAGACACACAAACCATCAAGAATTACAATCGTTTATACCTTATGTCAGTTAACACTCCTACAAACAAAATATTCTCTTTTGAATATTCAATCTCAATTTGATACAAAAGACACATTATTTCCATAAATTTCAAAAAAAAAAAAAAAAAAAACAATTTATTTTCACATCACACACACTGAATTGTATAATGTGTATATACAATTTGAAGCTGCCAGAACCAATTTCCAATTTGAACAGTCATTATGGGAATAAATTAAATAATGTATCAAAAGAAAACCAAGCTTCCACACTTTTTTTTATGTGCTGCCAAACTAAATGGTTTTTAATGTGAAATTACCTACTGTGGGGGTAGGTAGGTATACGGTTATACCCATGAGATGAATCCTAGAATATTTATATTTCTCTTATTTTTTTTTGCAAATTTTTTTTTTTTTTTCAGGGAACTTCTATCACAGGCAGTAAAAAGGTATCTACATGATTATCTACAGAAAAAGTTGGTAAATTATGTATAATTTCCCTCCCCAATGCATACTCCTCGAGTTACAAGGGAAGAGAAAAAAAGAGATTCAAAAATTATGTAGGTACCTCTTGTGTACCTATCTATCTATATAAGGGCTTCTGTGGGGAATAAGAATTATTATATCTTACAAGATTTTTGTGTCATGGTAGAAAGGATAACTAAAAAGCACTGTAGTCCTTTTTTTTCTCCTCTTTCTTCTGTTTATTTTATTTTTTTTTTTTTTTTGTCAAGTTGTTCTTATCGTATTCGAATTTTTATCCATTTTCCGGTTCTTTTATCTTTGAACTTCAATTTGTTCTTTTGCTCATTATGAATGTTTTTTCGTCCCTATAGATGGTGTCTCATGATGGTAAAGAAATTGGCATATTTAAAAGTAGAAAATCAGAGATATATCTTTTTTCTAGGTATTCGATTTGTTTTTTTTTATTTTTATTGTAAGTGGACTTGTGAATTTTTATTTTTTGTTTCTACAAAAAAATTTATACAAACAAATAAAACAAAAATATTGAGATAGACAAAAAAGTCACGAAACCGGAAATGTATACATAATTGGAAAGAAATTGAACAACAATAAAAGTATGGTCTGTTGGATATGGAAAAAATGTATTTTGTTTTTGAAGTTATTTTCGATTGAAGACTTTTGAATACCAATAAGCAAAATGGCAGATTACTTTAAATATTTATGACCTTTAAAAATGTACTAGATCAGTCCTAAGTACAAAATTAAAATTGTGGACATGTAAATTTAACTATCACTTATTACTTTAACAATTGTGATCGGTCAATTCATTAAGCATCCAAATACATATGTGCGTAAAAAATATATGAAAGAATGTAGTAGATCAACTTCCCACAAACAAAATTTCAATTGTGGATTAGCAGTAAACTATCGCTAAATACCTCAAGAACTGTGAAGTATCGGTTCACGCGTTTAGCATTCAAACACGTTTTACAAAAAAAAAAAAAAATACTTTAAAAAGAATGTACAAGATCAGGTTGCCAAAGACAAAATTTAAGTTGTAGATCAATAATAATAACAGATTATAATTGTTGTGACATGGGATTATATTGTGTCAACAACAGTAATCGGCACACGCATTAATCATTTAAGCATGTACAAAAAATCAAAGAATGTACTAGATCAATTTAAAACAAAAAAAAAAATCAAACTGTGCATTAATAATAAATTGTGGCTTAATACATCAACAACCGTGATCACTCAATGTGGAAAACATCCAAAAAAGTATTTAAAAAAACTAAATAGAATGTACTAGATCAGCCTCTCAAAAAACAAACTTTAAATTGTAGATCAATAAGAAAATCATCCCATGTCTCAATAACTGTAATCAACGCGTTAAGCATCCAAATAAGTTTTACGTAAAAAAAAAAAACTAAAAAAAATGTACAAGATCAGCTTACTGAAACCAAAATTAAAGCTATCATTGAGTAACATCTCATCTAGTACTTTTGTTAGAAAAATATACTCAACACTGAACACACTACTCGATCATGGCGATTGATGCACGAGACGAAATTATTATGCCGATTTCTTTTTTTTTTTAAAAGAAGTGATCTAGTACTTTTTTTTTTAATTCGATTTTATGTTAACTTAATCGTTTAACACTTTGAGGATGTAGAGAATAGGTTAAAGAACCAATTTGAATGTAAAGTTGTAATTTCGCGAAACGATCTAGTACTTTTTTTTATAAATAATATACCTTTAAAACAATTTTCTCTTTTTTTTTAATTTAAATAGAGTAAAACGAACACGTCGATACAAGTTATCTTCTAACTTCTAGTACCCTTAATTTTTTCCCACAAAGAAGCAATCAATGATGGTGCATTGCATACATATATTCCTGTTTAAAAAATTCATGAACTCTATGCTTTTAAGTGAATCCTTCTGCATCCATTCTTTCATTCCCGTAGGAAGAACATAGTTATATAGACAGAAACACAAAACTAGAATAAAAATCACAAGGAGTCTTCTTCTCTCTTCATTCTACAAGATGTAGCTATTCAATTGAAGTTTCTAACATTTGTGTGTATTCCCATTGTGAATAAAAAAAGCCAATCTCCGACTCGACTACTACACCACTTTATATTTTTTGTTCAGCGTCATCAATTAGTAGTTCTCTTTAGAAATTCTTTAGTTTATACAGGGTGTCCCACAGTCACCGCCCCAAACGAAAACCATGGCTTCCTGAGGTCATTTTAAGTCGAATAACTTAAGAGGTAATTTTCTCGTTTTCGTCCCGTTTTCGAGTTACCACGGTTTTTATGATTTTTGTTCTCTTTTCCCTTATCTGGCTTTATCTTTGCCAAACTACGTTTGATTTGAAAATTTTTTTTTTCAACCAATCAAGAATTTATTACAGTTTTAGTTTGTCTCAAATCTTTTTTTTCTGCGGACAACCGTTTCTCCACAATTTTGCATCAAACACAACTTTCTTCGTTTTTTTAAGTTGTTTTTTACACTTTCATATCATTTAAGTCAAAAAAACACGTTAATGAGTATTAATTTTTTGTGCTTTTTATTAAAGCCCAGTTTATTTTCATAAAAAAAATAAGTTTTATTTCATAAAAAAGGCTACTGAAATTAATTTAAAAAAAATAAACAAACTGAGTGAATTAAAAAAAAAAATTATTTTTAAATACAAAATTTATTTAAATGAATTAAAAACTTTTTCTGAGCTATTGTGGTTGAGAAAAGAACAAATAGATAAAGCTCAGAAAAAGTTTTAATTCATTTAAATTAATTTTTTATTTAAAAATTATTTTTTTTTTAATTCACTCAGTTTGTTTATTTTTTTTTTTTAATTACTTTGAGTAGCCTTTTTTATGAAATAAAACTTATTTTTTTTATGAAAATAAACTGGGCTTTAATAAAAAGCACAAAAAATTAATACTCATTAACGTGTTTTTTTGACTTATATGATATGAAAGTGTAAAAAACAACTTAAAAAACGAAGAAAATTGTGTTTGATGCAAAATTGTGGAGAAACGGTTGTCCGCAGAAAAAAAAGATTTGAGACAAACTAAAACTGTAATAAATTCTTGATTGGTTGTAAAAAAAATTTTTCAAATCAAAAATAGTTTGGCAAAGATAAAGCCAGATAAGGGAAAAGAGAACAAAAATCATAAAAACCGTGGTAACTCGAAAACGGGACGAAAACGAGAAAATTACCTCTTAAGTTTTTCGACTTAAAATGACCTCAGGAATCCATGGTTTTCGTTTGGGGCGGTGACTGTGGGACACCCTGTATATATTTTTTTTTTTTCAAGTTTTTTTTATTTTTCAATTTAAAAAATGGATTCACCACGATTCAACTATAAAAATACAAAAACACCAGAATTAAAAAAAAAAAAAAAAAACTATACAAGTTTTATAGATGCACTTTTATTGATCGAAACAGAGGTATTTCATTTTAACACTCATCAGAAAAAAATGCCTTCCCCGAAAAAACTTTATCCTTTTTTGCTTCTTGTTTTTTTTTTTTTTGTTTTTGCTACCCACATTTCGTTAGAATAAAAACAAAACAAAAATACTATTATCCTAGAATAGTATCGTTTTCAATCTCGAAACAAAAAAAACAAATCAATTTTAGTCTACTGTCCGTCGCTACGCTACGGACGAGTCAGCTAAAGTTGAGGAAGATATTTTCGATGCTTGAATTTTATTATTAAAGTTTTTTTGTGTCCAAAAATTATTCCACACTCTTTCATTTCAAGGATAAATTTTATTTTGGGAATTTTCAGTCTAAAAATGCATTAAAAATAGGATGGAAAAAAGAGGTTGTTGTCAATTTTATCACATGACAATTTATTTTCAATTAACAACATGACTTAAGTTGAATTTCGAGAAATAATATAAATTGATTGCCATCAATTGTTAATTAGGAAATATTTTTGGAAAGGGATGTGATAGGGACATGGAAAGAGATTTTCTATATTGAATGCAAAATGGATGTGTGGTTTCTGGTGTATTAGACAGTTTTTGAAATAGAAAATTGTATCGCATTGTCAATTTTCATTTTTAGAATTTAATGAGAAATTAATGGGAAATGGGACAATTTTAAGTGCAATTGGTGTGGTAAAATTGGAATGTGGATAAAGGATGTGTTCTTTTTTGAGGAAGAATGATTTCAAAACTATTATTAGATGAATTCGTTACGTTAGAATATTTTATTTTTTCTTTCATTTGTTCTTCAAAATTTATTATTAAATTTAAAACATATAGCAAACATTTTTCTTTTGGAATAAAAACCAAGGATCAAAATGGTCTATACAAAAATTTGGTCAAAGGGTGTCTTTTTTTTTCGAAGAGACAGTAAAATCTGTAATTTGTCCCAAAAAGCCAATGATTCATTTTAATTTTTGTTTTGATGACAAATTGAACATTTATACTTAATTTCTTAGACGTTTAACACAATTCATTGGCTTTTTGGGACCAATTTACAGATTTTACTAGCTCTTCAAAAGAAAAAACACCCTTTGATCCAAGTTTTTTTTATGAAAACTTAATTTCTGATTTCTATTCCAGATACAACGTTTTGACCAAATTTCAATAGGGTGACCCATTATTTTTTTTTTCATTAAAAAAAAAACACCCTTTTAACCATGAAATTCATAAAGACATAGACACTTTAGATTCTTATTTCCAATTTCAAAAGTAACATAATTGCTGAACTTCAATGGGGTACCACTACCTATTATTTTTCTAGTTTTTCTAATATACCCACATTTTCTCTACACCCTAAAAGAAAAAACACCCTTTTACATGAAAAAAATTTATAAACTTATTTTATCCGTAATTTCCGTAGGAAAGACATCAGTTTTAGTAAACTTCGTAAGGGTGCCTTTTATACCATTGATTTTACCAGACTTATGGCGGATTTTCCCTATTCCCCCCCCCCCCCCCCCCCCCCAAAAAAAAACACCCTTTGACTTAAAATATTAGATATTATAGACTGTTAACATGCCTGGTTTCTGTTATAAATGAAATATTTTTACCAATTTTCAATTTTCTACATCATTTCTTTAAAAAAAAAAAAAACACCCTTTCACTGACTAATTTTGTAGGCTCTTTAGATTCTTAGTTCTAATAATAAACGAAACGTTTTCACCAAGTTTCAAAAAGTTAGCAAAATTTATGTCAGATCCATAGAATCCAATTTTCAGGCTAACTACTTGTCTGTACGTGACGTTCCTTGGTTTTTTTTTGTGTAAATCTCTTTATAGATTATGTAAGAAGAAGCTTAATTTGATATTGGTCTGTGAAACAAGTGGATTTTATTATTATTCTTTCCTTTTGGTTAAAATTTATTTATAAAAAAAAAAAACCGAATCCAATGTGTTATCTTTTAATTTTTATTTACACAAAACTAGTGATGGAAACTATCGAATAAAAACAATCAAACTATCGATAGTTGTAAAATATTCATTCATTCGATAGTTTTAAATTATTCATTCATTCATTCATTTAGTTACTGTTTTCATTCGAATAGTTTTTTCATTCGATAGTTTAGTTACTATTTTCATTCGAATAGTTTTTTCATTCGATAGTTTAGTTACAATTTTTTCATTTCAATAGTTTTCTTAAACGATAGTTTTTTCGTTCGAATAGTTTTCTTAAACGATATGGTTTTTTCATTTGTATAGTTTTTTTATACGATAGTTTTTATTCGATAGTTTATTCGATAGTTTGTTCGATAGTTTTTGTTCGATAGTTTTATTCGATAGTTTTAATCCGAATGAATAAATGAATGAATGAATGAATGAATGAACTATTCGATAGTTCAAATCATTCAGTTAATAACTATCGATAGTTCAAATCATTCGATAGTGCCCATCACTACACAAAACATTTAAGCTCCTGATGGGTGAACCATGACATTCCCATCCATACAAAAAAAAAAATGTATGTGATGGTAAATAAATATTTGTTAAAATTATAGCAAACAAGGCAACTATCGTAGAGAATGATAAAATGTCGACGATGATTTTATACAAACCACACAAAATAATAAAAATAAAAATATACAAAAAAAAAAAAAAAAACAACAACAACAAAATGTGTTTTATTAATTATGAAAATTTGATGCATTTTAGGTTAAATGAAAAAAAAAAAATAAATAAATTAATTAATTGAATGAGTGGACATAAAAATTGATGAGCATAAATAATAATACAAAATTTGTATATGCAATTTAATGTTGATTTTGATGTTAATATAATTCTACCCTGTGTACAAGCCTGTGTACATTGCATACACAACACATGCATGCATGTGTGACGCTAATTAATGATTTATAAATATTTCCATAAAAAAAAATAACAACAACAACAGAAAAATTAATGTGATTATGCTTTAACTAATTGTGTAAAATCGGCAAATAAAAAAAAAAAAAAACCATGATTTGATTCACTAATAAGGCGTAAAATTGTCATAAGTTCAAGTGTCACGGATATGAAATTTTAGAAAATAAAAAAATGCTAATAATTTCAGTTTTAAAAGTGTTTAAAAATGAGAGTAAATATATTTCAATAAAATTTTGAGAAGTTGATCTAGTACATTCTTTCAAGGTAAAACATGTTCTCAATAAAACGAAAAAATGATAGCTGATGAGTTATTCAATCATATTAATTTAGATGTTTGCTATTACAAATGTTGTCATTGAGTTATAGTTTTGTTTGCCATTTTGTATAAATGAACTATTTATGACAATCAGAAGATAATCTAGTACTTTTTTTATTACAAAGCTTTTTTTTTTTTGTTAAATGTCAAATTTGAATCACAATTGTTAGTTGCCAGTTTATTATTGATTTTAAGAAAGTTGATCTGGTACATTTTTTTTTCCTTTATTTTTTACGTATTTGAATGCTTATTTCTGTATGTGCCTTTGAGATCATGGTCGTTATTATTTCCAAACAAACGTGGCTATAAATGAATTTTTTTTATCTAGTACATTTTGTATTTAGGACAACTTTAATCTCTGGAAGATCCGGATTAAGGATTATTAAGTTTTTCAAAAATGTTTTTAAGCTTTTGAAAATCATATTCCATTAGCCACTTATTTTAATATTACTAACTGTTGATTCATTTTATTAAAATGACCCTGAGCGTTTTAAAATTTGTTTTTCATTAAAATGTTGTAGTCAATTTTAAGAGAAGTAATCTAGTACGTTTTTTTCTTAGTTGAAGGATGGTAATATCTAAATCAAATTGTACTTTTAAAAGCGTTGTGAAGATGTTGATTAATTCAAAACAATTTGTGACCAATTTCGAGTAAAATGTTGGTAAATGATCTAATCGTATTTTTTTTCTAGATTAATGATGTTTTTCATCAAGAAATCATAAGGATTGTTGTGGTATGAGATAGGAGTATTCCGATAGTTTTTTTTTTTTTTTTTTAATTTTGTCTTATATGTAAGGGAAGTGATCTAGTACAAATATATTTTAAGAGGTCAAAACGTATTTGATAATTTTTTTTATTTTCAATTTGAATCAATGATCTAGTCCATTTTCTTAAAAAAAAAAATGTTTCTAATTCCAGTGAATCCTATGTCTAATGCGTGAGAGGATCTGTTTTGTTGTGATATTGCATATTAAGTTTAAGTTTTCAGTAGTTTGTAATTTTGAATTTTATGTAAGTTCTCAGGTTATTGATCTAGTACATTTTCTTCTTAAAGTCAATAAAGTTAACCGAAATTGTAATTATTGTGAAGTTTGATGGAATAATATAATAATACAATAATATTAACAAAGAACTGGAAAACTGGCTGGTTTATTTGGTGTACCTACACTTACACAGTGGGATATGCAATTTGTCAAAGTTGGAATAATTTTTGGGGTAAAAGATATTTTTTTAACTATGAAATTAAATTTGTTTTGCATAAAAAAGAAGTGAATAAAAACAAAAACAAAAAAAAAGATTTAAAATCAACGTATTATGTATTTGGCTTTTGTTGAAAACAAATTCATTACTATGGAACAAATGTATGCATTTTTTTTTAACAAAAATTAAAATTTTAATCTATTGCGTATACATTTTAATTTATATCATTCGAATTCTTGATTATATTATTTTTAATTTATTCCAAATTTACGTCATTTTTATCCCACTGTTCAGTGACACACTGTGTTCTTTCAATTCAATTCAATTTCATTGCTTAACAGAATTGCTACTCTGGATCGGCTTATGTAAAATTACCCACCAATTGTGAAAATCATCATCAATGTCGATTGGAAAATTCTGGTGTTATTTAGTTAAAAAATAGTTAAAACAAAAGTTAAACTGACTATTTAAGCCCAGTGGTACAATCTAAAGAACAATATAAATCGATGTTGGAGTGTATATCGTTATCCAAAAAAAACAGAAAAAAAAAACGAAACTAAAATAAAATCACTGCCAAATGTGTTTGTTTGCAGTTTTTTGAAATTGGAGTAATATTGAGCTTGTCATTTTAGTGTCAGTTTCCATGAACTATAGGTAGACATACCTGAAAAAGAGATTTAAAAAAAAATTTTCCTGACTTCGAAAAACCCATTTAGTTTGGTGAAATAAAAACAAAAAAAAAAAACAAAACAAACAAAAATATGATGTCCTTTTGGGAAATAATGTGAGGACATTGAAACTATGGTTGACACCTTTAAAAAAAAAAAAACTATGATGAACGAAAAAATCAATGTAAGGACCAACAAACCTTTAACGTCAACCAAAATGGTCTCTACGCCTACCTTTGTGTATAGTGGATTATATCCGGTGATGAAATAATGAAATAAAGTCCCTTTTTTTTGGTAAAAGCAAACAAGAGACTAAATTATTACACCTTGACATTTTTTCTTTTGATAAGAAAAATGACTTTTTATAAGATAAGTATCTATAATAGAGAAGGAAATTGCACAAAAAGATGACTATCCCCACCATCATAGGATGTGTTTTGGATGTCCATCATTTTTTTTTTTTTTTTTTTTTTTTGTTGTTTGTGATATGGTTTAATAATGTAAAGACCTTCAAGCCTAAGGCTTCGAATTGCTGTCAGTTTCATTTGTTCTTGTTGTTGTAAAGTCGTGAAAAAGTGAACCGGCTTGGTTTAATGAGAATATACCTACGAAAAAAAAATGACAGTTGATAAGGATACCCTCGTCAAAAAGAATAAACGATGGCAGACAAGCTCTAAAGAAGTAAAAAAATTGATTTTAACGTGAAAAAAAAAATATGAGCTTAACTTTTGAGTTGTTATGATTTTTCATGTGTGTGGCTTTTTTGTTATTATTAAAATAAATTATTTTATGTAAGTAAAATATCACTGTTCAGATAGAAAAAAAACTGTAATTTCGTTGATTAAGGAAAATGGCTGCCATTTTTTTGTGAACAATGCTGACATTAATCATGTACACATGTTAAACAAATATTATTTTGTATGTATATGACTTTGAAAGATAAAGGGATAGCTACTGAAACTCATTGCGAAATATTTGAGGATATTCATGGTGACACCTCAAACTTTAAAAACAAAAAAATTGTGAATGATAAAGTGATTTATATAAACTATTATCGAAATGGGTCACTGTGGTGTATGCGTAACTTTTTTTTCTATCTTTTCTATTTAAAAATTCAAACGGTTACTAAGCAAATTTCTATAGCTTTTCTGTATGTATTCAAAGTTTGAAACTAATTTCAAGACTTTGGTCAAGAAATATTGGCTTGGGAATGTAAGAAAAAGGAAGAAAAAATATATGTTTGGTTGGAAATATTTCCTCAGAGAAATTTTTTAGTTTTCAGTTATAAAGAGTGTTTGAAGAGACCTTTCTTTTGATGTATCACTCGTTTAATTTGGAGGAAATTTTTGAAAAAGTAATTTTTTATCTCAAAAATCTGAAAAAATTTAATTTGAAATTTTTTTACCTGCATGCATAAATATCTCAGAAACCAGACCTCCGAGAAATTTTTAGTTTTCAGTTATAGAGAGATCTTAAAGATACCTTTTTCTTTTTTTCGACAAGGAACTAACTTTGGCTTCATACCACTGATCGGCAACGAAAATTGAGCTTGAACCAAAACCTACTTTTCTAAAGGATTTTTGTGTAATGCGTCCGAATCCGAAGTCAAAATTTCGCTGGCACGTCACGTTTTTGAAATACTTGAGTATAAACAGGTCAAAAACGTGTTTTTTGAGTACATTTTTGAACCAAATTTCAGTTTTCGTCTTCTAAATTGGACTTAAAAAAAAAAAACAATATATTACGGAAAATATACATATATATTTTTGACTAAACATCAAAAAGAACTAAATTGAAAATTAGTTTTTGAGACTTTATAGGGAAAATAGTGATGATATATCTAAAAAAAACTAGACGTGATAGAATAAATCACGTGTGAATTCAGAACACTTAAGTCAATTAAAATCACCTAACGACTTTTTTTTTTGTTTTTTGCCGACCAGTTATAATTAGTTAATTTAAAGTGTTTTAGAAAACCAAATTTAAGTTCAAATACAAAATTTGTGGATTATTATTAAAGTCGTCATATTCGATATCAAATAAAAATCTATTATATCTTACCGAAAGGTACATTCAGTACCTTTTTGGTCTTGATATACATTTTCCACAAGAATAAGTCCAAATCTGTCCGGCATATCTACCTTTACCAAGGAGTATAAGTAAGGTTAACCAGGTTCAACTATAATTTTTGGTACATCTTCTGACTAGGTACGAATAAGTTAGGTAAAGTATAAATTGCATCAAATTTTAACACACAATTAAACTGTACCTCGAAGCATTTAAAGCAAAAACCCAATTTCTCTTTCCCATGAAAATGCAAAGAATGAAAATCAATTTTGAGAAATTCCCTTATCTCAAAATGTTCAAAATAGTATCCTTACCTCCTTTTTGTGTGGTCATATATGTGCCCATAGCCTCATATAAGCTTTCATCTATTTGAAAATGGATATTTTCCAGAAAAACATAACCCTTTCACTATGTGAAACTATCTTCTCTGCAAGAAAAATATCTCTGACAGATTTTAGAAAATACTATTAGACACTTCATTATACATATATCTCCTCACTCTTTTTGACTTTTTTTCATTAACCTAATAAATTTTAAACAGATTTTATTTTCAAAAATGTGTTTTTGGTTTAATTTTTTTTTTTTTTTTGTTATAAATTTGAGGTCAACATTGTCATGTTTGAACACATTCTCTAGCCGAACAATCATAACGGTATGTCGACCCTTTTAGTTGGCAAACATCATGTGTGTTGGTTGTTACCCCTTTAACCATATAGCTTCTCATAGTTTCTATACATGTACAAATATATACGAATTCTAATTATTTGAAAGCTTTACCCACAGGGAACATGTCACACATCCTGATCCTGTGGATACTCTCTCTCTCTCTCTCTCTCTGTGCATTCATTCATTTTGTTTTGTTGTGTTAAAACGGTGTTGTTGCATATAAAATGTTTGGAAAGTTTATACAACCACCATAGCACTTGTGAGTGGCTTTGACTGAAGTAGCCAAAAATTGGCTAGGTATTTAAATAGAAAAACACATGTTGGTATCTCTATTCGAAAAGTTTTTGTCTTGATTGTAATTTTTTTTTATAATTTTATTTTTTAAGAAATTAAAGTAATTTTTAAGGGATTTTTTGACGTGATAACGTCTTATAAATCGATAGACAATGGCAGCCACCACTAAAAAGTGACGCTATTTTCTCCCGTTCCACTCTGGCACCTTCACAGTGCGGCAAAATATTTCAATTAAAAATTAAAAATATACTATTAGAGATACAAAAATCTTCTATAGCTTATTTGAAAGATAATAACCTAAAGCTTAATAAAAATGAAGGATTTTTAAAAATTCCGTCATTTAATAGGGTAAACAGGGGTAAAACGGAAAGATGAAGTTTGGGCTAAAATCTAAACGCGAAATCGTAGAGAATTGATTTTTTTTTTTATGGATAGATAAAACTAATTTAAGAATAACTGCATTTAAGAAAAAATTTTAAAAAAAATTGAAACTAAGCTACAACGTTTTGTTTGGACGTTGTACACGTGTTGGGGCTATGACATTTTTTTTTGACAATTCTAAAGATGCCAGGTGAAAGATGAGGGAAAAAAAATTAGGCGTCTGAAACGGTTTTTTTTTCCAACACTCTGCGTTTCGAAATATGAATTTTTGTAATACACCTTGTTTTTTAGGGGTATTTTTGGGTAATTTTTGGAGCGTTCAAAAAATCTCAAACTTATAGAACATGTAGGTTTTGGCCTTATGCATATATGTGCGAAAAATTGGAATCGTTTGGTGAGTTTTGACTGAATAACGGAGGAAACAAGTTTTAAAAAAACACGTTTTTTGACCGTTTTTAACCGATTTTCATCGTTTTTTATTTTTATCTTTTTTTCTCTTTAATAGATACAGGAATAAAGTATATTGAATAATGATAGACCATGACTACGACTATATGTGTGCGAAAGTTTCAATCATTTTCGTAAACACAGTTTTGAGATAACGGTAAAATAAAATTTTAGAATTCAACAGGTTATAACTTTTGACCAAGAGCAGATAGAAATTTTATTAAACTTTTATGAGCATCCTGATACAATTACCATTCATTTGGTATATAACACATAACGGTAGACTAACTACAAGCTACACAATGTTAAATCAAAAAACTTGCGAAAAACCTCAAAACACCAGTGGAGATCTGTTGCCCCCCGAAAAGCCACCAGTGTGGGAAGTACCGTAATCTCAGTCTGGAAATTCGAAATGGTTGACTTTAAAAAATTCTAACTTCTCTTTTATTCATCTTTGAAATGAAATTGATACGTCATATGAAAGGTGAAATAATAAGCTTTCACATGGTATAAAATTTTTTATAAGTTGTCAAACAAAAAAATTGATTCCATAGCCTGAGAACATAAAAATAAATGTTTTTTTTTGCTTTTCTTAATGAAATTTGATCGAGTTCAAAAAATTATAGCTCTTTTTGTAGATGTCTCATAGACCTGATCGATATATATTTTTTTGAGCTAAGACAATAAGCTTTCAAATGGTATACAAATAGGTTGTAAGGGAAAAAATGGAATTAATGACGTGAGAAGATAGAAATTCATGTTTTTTTTTTTTGATGAAAATGATTGTTTTCAATAAATTATTTTTATACTTTTTGCGCATTTTAAAAATTTAAAAATGGTTTTATTCTTAAGAAGATATGCTTGGCTTTTAAATTGCATAGTTTTTTTTTGTAAGCTTTTAAAATAAAAAAAAAATAATATAATGAGAAAATAAAAAAGGTATTTTTTTTTTTAGCTTTTTCTTGTAAATTATGATTGTTTGAAATAAGTAAACGCTTCAAATGACTCATTTTAAACAAAAGCACACAACCTGTTTTCTGACGATGTTATCACGTAAAATCATAGTTCGTAAACCGGCTTTAGGTACATACAACCTCTTTTTTTTTTGAGTTTTTTAATTTTTTGATTCAAATGTTTAGAAAGTTCATGGCGGATTTTCAGAACCATACAAAATTTCAGAAACTTTAAAATTTTTAAGTTGAAATTTCCGGATATACGATTTTGTTTGAATTGCAACGTTTAATTTTTTATTTTTGTATTTAAAATTATTTTTTGGTAGGTACCTTCATCGTTTTCCGGATATAAAATTTTCTAGTTTTTGGCACTTTTTTTCTCATTTTAATATTTTGAGTTTTCAAATTTTGAGTAAATGGATGCAATTTTCGTCAATCAAAGTTTTTTAAGGATTTTTAATGTGGATTGTTTGTGGGTACTTTTGATTTTTAACTTTCTGGTGATTTTTGGGATTTCAAGATTTTTTAATTTATTGTTTTTTTTTCATCATTTATTTTTTTTTTTAATTTTGACTAAAATATCTTCGTGAATTTGTGATATTTTCAGAAGTATTAATTTTTCATTTTTGGGAATATTCGACAATTTAATTCTTTTTATATGTTAGTATATCTTAGAATTTCAACTCTTCCCTTGATAATAATTGATACTTTTAATACTCAACATGACTGTTGTGTTATTTTTGGAGTTTAGGTTTTTGAAATTTAATCATTTCCAAATTTTTGATTTAACATACATTTTAAGGATTTCCGATTTCTTTGAGTTTTAATTATTTGATTTTAATTATTTGGAACTTAATTTTTATGCTGAAATTTTTTGATATTCTTAATGAGAAACTCAAAATCTAGTTGAAGTAAAATTCAATAAAATCGATGATACCAAAAACTAAACGCACAAAAAATTATATAAAGCCCAAGCATCAATTTTTTTTTTTAATGCTTTTAGTATATTTTGAATCTTTATCTACATTTCTTAAAATTGGATTCTCACTATTTGCCATCTGTGGCTATATATTTATTTTTAGAATTTCAGTTTTTGCAGGTAAAATAGTACAAAAGTCAATTAAAAAAAAAAAAAAAAACAAAAAAAAAAAAAAACAAAAAAAAAAAACAATTTGGCAAAAAGTTTTCATTTGGAATAAGAACCAAGAATTAAAAGAGTCTATTGTAGGGTACCCCAATGAAAATTGGTAAAAATATTTAATTTGTAAAATAAACCAGGAATCTGATCGGTCTATAAATATATTTAAGGTCAAAGGGTGTTTTTTTTGGGAAATATGAAATCAATAGTTTAAATGGTATACTTTTTCGAACTTTATAAAAAATGTTGTCTGTGCCATGGGAAGTAATTCCAAATTATATAAGTCTAAATTTTTTTTTTTCATGCCAAAGGGTCTTTTTTTTAGTTGTAGAGAAAATGTGAGTCTATTCCAAAAACTATGTACCTAATGCAGCAGTAATGGTACCCTTTTGGAAATCAGCAATTATTTTACTATTGACCTTGGAAGCAAGAACATACTGTCTATAAGATTCATTGCTAAAAGGGTGTTTTTTTTTTGGTCGAAAAAAAAGTCATGTGTGCAATTCACACGTGGTAGAAGTGAAACCTTAAAAAAAAATTTTCTTACAAAAAAAAAAAAGAAAAAATCTACCTACTTTTTATTCTATCTCCTTTAAATACATGTTTTTTATATGACAACCTATATTAATTTTATATCTGAAAGCTTATTGTTTCAGCACAAAATATTTATATCGTCCATGTCTATACAACATCTACAAAAAGAGCTTATTTTTTTCAAACCAAATCACTTTTCATCAAAAAAGCAAAAAATCAATCTTTTTTCTCTTTTAACACCATTAAGTATATTTTTTTAAATGACAACCTATTGTAAATTTTATATCATCTAAAAGATTAGTTCACCTTTTATATGACGTATGAATCATATTTCTACCATGTCTAGAAAAAAAATAAGAATTTTTTAAAGTCAACTATGTCGAAATTCACAAGTGTTTTGAGGTATTTTTCAAGTTTTTCAATTTAAGAATGTGTAGCTTGTGGAGCACGTACCGTTATGTGTTATATATCCAATAAAAGGTTATGTTATCAGCATGCGTATTAAAGTTAAATCAAATTTGTATGTGCACTAAATCAAAAGATATAACGTTGCTAGAAAAAGAATATCTTTTTACCGTTATCTCAGAATTTTAAATAAGAAATTAATTGAAATTTTGTACATTTATAGTTTATTTAATTACCTATCTATGAATTTCATTCATCTATCTATTAAAACAAAAAAGTTATAACAAGTTGAATTCGTGTCGCGTTTTCGTTTCATCTTGTTTCAAATCACTACGATACTAAAGAAGTTTTCACTTCAAAAAAAAAAAAAAATTAATGGGACACCCTAATGAAATTTGCTAAACAGAACTGCATTTGGGATAAAAAAAAACCAAGAATAAAGATAGAAAAATAATTTTAGATGAAAGAGTGTTTTGTTTTTCGAAAATAAATTAAATTCTGTAAAAAGTCCCAAAACATTTAACATTTAAACATATTTTATAGTTTTTTGTCCTTCACTTCCAAAAATTAGGGATTTTACTGTTTCCATCCAAATGATACTTCTCTCTCTTTCTGTCTATGCATGGTTGTTAAATCCTGGCACCTTTTGTGTATGATTATATTGGAGCCTCCTTTTGTCCGTCCGTCCGTCCGTTCGGTCCAATCCATTTCGCCCACTCGTCCATTCCACTGTGCATGGATAGTTTTACAAGATTGAAATAATTATTTCATCGATGATGTTTTTTGTGTGCACCATGTGAACAACTACTCATGTTCTTGTGACATTTTGTTTAAGGTTCAGTTCCGTGTCCGAAAAACAAAAGCCGGAAACTCTACTCGAGAGCTCGTTATATGCCCCAGAAATTCATTTTCTCATATTCAACAGAAGCCAGCTTTACTTTCATAGTATAAAAGTGCGGAGGGAAAAGTATGATGCTGTGATGTGGTGGTGATGGTAACACCACCATCAGCAATGTATGGTGGTGGAGATTCGAGATATGTGCGAGTGTGGTTATATGGTTTTTGGCCATTGTTCGATGTTTGAAAATGATTCATGTAACATTGCTAGAGAAACGATTGAGAATAATAACGAACATTAGAAACGCTTTAGGGTAAAGTGATTTTCGGGTTTTGATGAGGGTCGTGTTGTGTCGGTTATAATAGCATCATCATATATAAAAACTTCTATATACATTGAATAGAAGAATATGAGAATTGGTTGCTATATGAAAAATTTTGATAAAGAGACGAATGAGTTTTTTTTTTTTTTTTTTTTGGTTTTGCTCATAAATTCCAAGGATTTTCGACCCTTGGCTTGGATGATTGACAATAAGTGACAAGTTAAACAGTCTCTAAGAATTGATTGATGTTTATATAGAAAAATATAATAACGATGGTATAGTACCTTTTTTTGTTAAAGACAATATTTTCGAAGAGTATTTATGATTTCGACTTGATTAGGGTAAATTTTTTGAAATATCACGTTTTTGGTAAAAATAATATTGGTTACCCAAGAGAGACTCTGCAGAAACATGATATGAATAAGTTTTTTTTTTTTTAAAGACCAAAAATATATAGACTCTTTAATGATTTAAGTTTGTGTTTAGACAATTAATCTCTAATTAAAGTCATAAAAGAGTCGATTTTATAAGAGATAGTTATAATTATTACAAAGCTGATTTCCTTAACAAGGCCAAATATTAATTACGTCTTTTGATATAAATTGATCATTATTCTTAGAAAATTGTCAGCAATTAAAATGTCTAATGATGCTTTGTATTTATTTTAGCAAATTAGTCCAAAATATAATCTATCTTTGAAGGATTTCACTATCGAATTATTTAAACTGAGGTTAAAATTAATAATCCCACGCCTTTGACTCTTCTTTGTGACAAGGATTTAATTTGAAGGAGATTTATTCGATGTTCATAAGAAGAAAGATTAAAAGGGTAGCGACCATGGTAGCTTTTTTAAGGCAAAACGAATAAATTAGATAAAATAAAAAGAAGAGGTCCCAGGTGACTGCCTTGCGGAACACCCGATTTGGCAATGAAGAAGAAATCCAAGTGATTAAACCCATCATTTTTTAATTTAAACTTAATAATATCATGAGAATAAAGGTTATCAAATACCTTAGAATAGTTTGTATGAATACAGTCGAGTTCCAGGCCATTTTCTAAGACCAAATTTTTCTAAGACTTTTGCAGAAATGAAAGTAGATTCTTAACAGTTGATCTTTTTTGTGTGAAACCATGTTGTTGATTACAAATAATATTTCTATAAAAGAACATCAAACTATCACATACAACTTGTTCGAAATTGGCAAACTGAATAAGAACCAAGGAATAAGAATTTAGGATTTTGGCCTCAACAATTAACATATTAACAGAAACCAATGTGATAAAAAAAAAAATCTTGAGTGAAAGGGTGTTTTTTTTAAGAAATGATGAAATTTAGAATTTACCACAAATACTAGAACAATAATGAAAAATTGGTAAAAGTATTTCATATACATATGTATAACAGAAACCATGAATCTAAGCAGTCTATAAAAAAATTTTAGGTGAAAGGGTGTTTTTTTTTTAAGGGCTTCAGTTATGTGTGAGAAAGGTATCATAAAAGCTAACATAATTTTTTTAAATTTTTAATATTGTTGAAAACTCTTCTTTTGTTATAGAAACTAAGAATCTAAAGATGATAAAAAATTATCTTGAGTGAAAGGGTGTTTTTTTTTAAGAAATGATGAAATTCAGAATTTACCACAAATACTAGAACAATAATGAAAAATTGGTAAAAGTATTTCATATACATAATATGTATAACAGAAACCAGGAATCTAAGCAGTCTATAAAAAAATTTTAGGTGAAAGGGTGTTTTTTTTTAAGGGCTTCAGTTATGTGTGAGAAAGTTATCATAAAAGCTAACATAATTTTTTTTAATTTTTAATATTGTTGAAAACTTTTCTTTTGTTATAAAAACTAAGAATCTAAAGATGATAAAAAATTATCTTGAGTGAAAGGGTGTTTTTTTTTAAGAAATGATGAAATTCAGAATTTACCACAAATACTAGAACAATAATGAAAAATTGGTAAAAGTATTTCATTATGTATAACAGAAACCAGGAATCTAAGCAGTCTAAAAAAAAATTTTATGCGAAAGGGTGTTTTTTTTTTGCGAAATTAGGAAAATTCGCGATAAGTCCAATAAAATCAATGTTATAAAAGGTACCCTTAAGAAATTTATTAAAAGTGTTGTGCCATGGGGATAACGAATAAAAAAAGTCTAGCTATAATTTTTTTTTTCATGCGTGAAAGGGTGTTTTTTTTTAAGGTGTAAAGCAAATGAAGGTATATTGGAAAAATTAGGTAATAGTGGTTATGGCCCCATTGAAATTGGGTGTTTTTTTTTTTTAATATCTAAACCAAATGTTTTTTCTTAGAAGTTTCATTAAACATTTTACCATCTTAAAGCTAAAAATTATCAAAATATATGTAGGTCAATGAGCAAGAAAAAAAAAAATTCATATCGATCGTAATTTCGTAAGTTCAATCTAAAAATAATTTTAATAAAAAAAAATCTAAAATAAAACTGAATATCTCAGCCAAAAAAATCCACAAACCCAAAGAGAATTTAAAACATTTTTATGTTTTCATTCCGAAAAAAAAAACGAAAAAAAAAAATGATCAAAAAACCAAAAACCACCAATTATTCGAATCAACATGAATTCTGCCAGGAAGAAAATTGCTTAATGCAACTAACCCAGAGAGTCAGAATTGTTGTATAACTATATTGATGGCAGAGTGTAGCCTCGCATTCATACTAGCTGATTCCATTGAATGAAAAACTTTATATATAGACCAAGTCGAATGACGACGATGCGATGATGGCAAAATATACCACAGAACAGACTATACGTGTATTTTAATTCTGCCTGTGTGTGTGTGTGTGTTTGGGAAATTTGAATATCCGGTCGATCTTTCTGTGTGTATATTTTGAATAAGGCTATCGCTAGCTTTAGATTTGTGCAAAGTGCCATTGCCAAAGTCGAAGCCAAAACAAAAGTAATTCAATTTGCCAACGATGACATCCTGAAATTGAGAGGTGGAACCTTAGGAGATACTCCCTTAACCGCTGCTGCAACAGCTGCTGCTGCTGCTGTTAGCTAGAGAGAAACTACACTCAACTCAACTCAACTTCAAAGTTCGAATGCTCCAATACCAGTTGGGAGGACACAACACAAATATGAGCTAAAGATAACATTATAAAACGCTACCACCAAGGATCAACACAACGACTTGGTCGACTACAACGACGACACACTTGTATTCCCAAAGCACAACTTGTAGTAAACCAGACTCTGCCAGGATACGACCTTGTTATATTTTAGTCGGTTATCATAAGGAAACTCCTATATAACTCCTTTTTGGTGAAAATGTATCATAAGAGTTTGTGTGTGTGTTTGTGTGTGTATGTGGGTGAAGTACCTTGTGCTTGGGAGATTGTGAATAACAAAAGAATTTATGACCAAATAGGGATATTTGTTTGGTTTTTGGAATTTTGAAAAGTTTTCCGAGGCACTGAAATATGGCGAAGCAAAATGAAAATGCTTTTGTCCGGTTTCCTCTCTATGTATGTTGTGTGTGTTTCAATGCTTTTTTGTGTGTGCTATTATTATCCGAGATGCATGCATTTCTATAGTTTTAAAGGAGAAACGTCAGTTGCAGTTGTTATGGTATTTTTTTTTTGATGATTTCATGTGTGAATGCAGCAAGAAAGAAGTTTGTTTTGTATTTCTCTCTTGAGAGAGGGAAAAATTATTACTTGTTTAACTAAATGGGTTTTGTTAACTTGATTGTTGATTTTCAACATTTAAACATTTATCTTTTTTTTTTTTTTGTTCAATAAAATTTTTAGACAAAAAAAAATAGAAAAATTAAGTGTTTAGTACATAATATTGAAAACAAATTTTGTAAGTTTTTGGAAATTGAATGTAAATTAAGGTAACTTTTTAAATAATCCAGAATGTGTGAAATTGTTAATCAATTATTGTTTTTTTTTTTTAAATTTTTTGAAACCTATTTAGTAAAATTTGAATGTTAATTTAAGCACTTAATTATTTTGGATCAAACATTTTTGAAGCAGAAGAGAAAGATTTTTGTTTTGAAGTGAAAACTTCTTTAGTATCGTAGTGATTTGAAACAAAAAAAAAAAATCAATTTATCATAACTTTTTTGTTTCAATAGATAGATGAATGAAATTTATACAGTAGATAGGTAATTAAATAAATTATGATTGTGCAAAATTTCAATTAATTTCATAATTCAAAATTATGAGATAACGGTGAAAAGATGTTCTTTTTCTAAACACGTTATATCTTTTGATCTAGAGCACATAACAAATTTATTTAACTTTAATATGCATGCTGATAATATTACCTTTCATTTAATATATTACACATAACGGTACGTGCTCTACAAGTTATATAATCTTTAATTGAAAAACTAGAAAAATACCTCAAAACACCTGTGAAGATTTGTTGCCGATGACCAGCCAGCAGTAGAGGAAGTAGGTACTGTAATCTCAGTTTGCAATTTCGACATGGTTGGTTTTAAAAAATTCTTACTTTTTTTTTGTAGGCATGGTAGAAATATGATTGAAGAGTCATATAAAAGGTGAAATAATAATGATATAAAATTTAGTATAGGTTGTCATTTAAAAAATGGATTTAATGGCGTTAGAAGAGAAAAGAGATTGATTGTTTTGCTTTTTTTTATGAAAACTAATTGGGTTAAAAAAATTCTAGCTCTTTTTGTAGATGTTGTATAATTATGGTCAGTATAAATATTTTGAGCTGAAACAATAAGCTTTCAGATGGTATAAAATTTATTGTAGGTTGTCATGTAAAAAAAGTGATGCAATAAAAAAAAGTTATATTTTTTCGATTTTTTTTAAATGAGTTTTAAGGTTTCACTTCAACCACGTGTGAATTGCACACATGATTTTACTTGCGATATAGGTACTATAGGGCAAGTTTAGGATTCGTAAAAAAAATCGAACTCGAGATAACAATTTTACATGACATTACGATGATGGAGAATGCCAAAAAAGTGGGTCCGGCAATTCTGTCTGTCTGTCTGTCTGTCTGTCTGTCTGTCTGTCTGTCTGTCTGTCTGTCTGTCTGTCTGTCTGTCTGTCTGTCTGTCTGTCTGTCTGTCTGTCTATCTGTCTGTCTGTCTGTCTGTCTGTCTGTCTGTCTGTCTGTCTGTCTGTCTGTCTGTCTGTCTGTCTGTCTGTCTGTCTGTCTGTCTGTCTGTCTGTCTGTCTGTCTGTCTGTCTGTCTGTCTGTCTGTCTGTCTGTCTGTCTGTCTGTCTGTCTGTCTGTCTGTCTGTCTGTCTGTCTGTCTGTCTGTCTGTCTGTCTGTCTGTCTGTCTGTCTGTCTGTCTGTCTGTCTGTCTGTCTGTCTGTCTGTCTGTCTGTCTGTCTGTCTGTCTGTCTGTCTGTCTGTCTGTCTGTCTGTCTGTCTGTCTGTCTGTCTGTCTGTCTGTCTGTCTGTCTGTCTGTCTGTCTGTCTGTCTGTCTGTCTGTCTGTCTGTCTGTCTGTCTGTCTGTCTGTCTGTCTGTCTGTCTGTCTGTCTGTCTGTCTGTCTGTCTGTCTGTCTGTCTGTCTGTCTGTCTGTCTGTCTGTCTGTCTGTCTGTCTGTCTGTCTGTCTGTCTGTCTGTCTGTCTGTCTGTCTGTCTGTCTGTCTGTCTGTCTGTCTGTCTGTGTCTGTCTGTCTGTCTGTCTGTCTGTCTGTCTGTCTGTCTGTCTGTCTCTATCTGGAGCTGCAGCCTAAACGAGTGAAGTGATTTTCTTCAAACTTGGTAGTTAGCAGTTTTTGGTGATTCCCTAGAGGGGAAATTGAAATTTTTTTTTTATGAATAAAACTAACGGTACCTGCCATATAACGGAAATAGAAAAGTTAATTTTTTTCAAAAACGGCTCTAACGATTTTGATTAAAAAATTTTGTGTGTAGTACTACACATAAGAGCCAACTTTTTAAATAAAAAAAATATTTTTTGTACCGTTATTAACGGTACCTGTCATAGAACGGGTTTTTTCATTTCTGAATATCTCGTACAACATTAACCCGATTTAAATGAAAATTTTTATACAAAAGTGTGTAAGTAAAGATAATATTAAAATTTTAGAAAATTTTCTAAAAACGCATTTTTGGTTTTTTAAAATATATTTCAAAATTTTTTTTTGAAAAATCAATTTTTTGAAAACGGATCAATGAAAAATTTTGAAATTTAGTTTTTATGTGTAAATTAATTATTTCTTCAAAATGGCATACCAACTTTTTTTTTGAAAAATGTTAAAAAAATTTTATATATAAAAAATTATTTTTTTAAAAAATGGCTCCTACAATTTTCGAAAATTTTTTTCTAAAAATACCTTTTTATACAAGAAATAAAATGGCATATTTTTTTTTTTTTTTTAAAGATAATTTAAAACGGAGTTTAATTAATTATAAAAACAGATTTCATTTTTTTATACTACTTATGAAATTTTTTGTACTACTTATGAAATTTCTTCAAAATATCAAATTTTAAATTTCTTGAATAAAAAGCTTTAACATTATAGTAACTTTAAGCATAAGAGCAAGTACGTGCGACCCCAGTCGTGCAATTTATTTTTTTTTTTTCATAAGGCCTTATTAGAAAAAATTGAAAGTCAGTTTGAACACTTAATTTATTTGAATGCTAGAATCTTTTTATTTAGTAAAAGTAGCTAAGAATGCAAGGACTATTGATGTGCAAATTCGTAAAACAATACTTTTTATTTAATCATAAAAAAATTTAAAAAAAAATTTAACTTAATTTTTATACTGTGATGGGGATTGCTTGAACAAGTTTTGACCTAGAAACAATTTTTTATACAACAAAGAATTTTTAGAAAAACAAATTTCAAAATCATTAGAAAAAATTTTTTTTTATAATATTCAAACATTCTGAAAAAAATGGTACCTATGCCATTTAAAACAAATAAATTAATAGACACACAAAAACAAAGTTTCAAAAAAATTTCATGAGACCGTTTGATTTTGATAGATTTTGCAAAAAAAATTTAAGTTTTTGTTAGATCAACAAATTTTTGTTTCCTAAATTTTATATAAAATACAAATGGACTCTGCATTTAAATGAAATAAAAAAATATTTTTTTGAACTGTTACTAACGGTAGGTACGTAGGTACTTTTGTCATAGAAAGTTTTTTTTTTTTTAATTACTCGTACACGACAAACTTGATTTTAATGAAAATTTTTATAAAAAAGCGAAATATTTAAGTTTTAGAAAATTAAAAAAAATTATTTTGGATTTTTTAAAAAATATTTCAAAATATTTTTGAAAAATAAATTTTTTGAAAATTGATTAGTGAAATATTGCGAAACTTCGTTGTTTTTAAGTGTTATTTAATTTTTTTTTTCTTCAAAATAGCATACCAGTCTTTTTTTTTAAATGTTAGAAAATTTTAATAGGTATCTAAAAAATTATTAAAAAGAAAAAAAAACGCTTTAAGGATTTTCAATTTTTTTTTTTTTTTCAAAAAATTAATTTTCATACAAAACTTCGTTTTGTGATCAAAATCATTAAAAGTGGTGTTTAAGTAATTATAAAAACAGATTTCATGTATTTTTTTTATACATCACCAGAAATGCCTTAATAAAATCAAATAATAGTTTCATCTAATTTTTAATTTCATAAAAACCTTCAAGGTACTTTAACCATTAGAGCAACGTACCAGTCGTGCATTTTCTTTTAAATTTGGCTCTAACTCCATTTCGCGGACTGTACAAGCACATTTCCAAAATGTGACATTATTGTCAGTTTTAAAACCATTTTTTTTATTTTTTATTTTTGTTTATTTCTAAAACTTCACCATTTTATCATTTCTTTGTTTTTTTTTTTTGTCAGTGTACCTAATTACAATATTGGTGTTAAAATAGTATTAAATTAAAAAAGTATTAAAAGATTAAAATAATGGTTCTGATGGCAATTTTATAAATATAGTGACGTGATTTGATACCATATACCAATATGTTGTTGATATATTTCTAAAATGACAATTTGAAAAAAAAAAACATACATTACCAGCTTTTAAAGCTAACTTCGTTTATTTTATTTTTGTATTTTTTTGTTCATTTTCAAACCCTCATGATTGCCATGTTATTCACATGCATCGAATTTTTCAAAGGACATTTTCAGAAGAGTTTTAAAAGGGGGCAAAAAACTATACAAATACTCTTTGAAAAGCTTTAACTTTTTTTCCGAATTAGAAAATCCACATCGCGTAACATCAACTTTTTTTTACGACGTGGATTTTACATCCACCATTTACGCTCATGTCCTCTCGGTCATTTTATGTAGGTTTGCGTATATGTATGACAAATGTTCACTATAGTTTTTTTTTTTTTATTCCTTTTTTAGTTGTAATCCTACTCCTGGGAAAAAATGGGCTCGATGTATTTGGGTCAACACTCATAGGAATATTTCGAGCTGTAAAACAAAAATAAAACAAAAAAATGACCATGAAATTTAAGCGGTTTTTCAATCACTTTTAACCAACTTTTTTTTCTGTCGTCAATTTTTTTTTTTTTTTTATGTGTTGACATATTTTTGATTACAGTCGGTGACCAACAAAAATACCAAGCGGATGTAGGTTCTCAGAAGAGTAAAAAAAAAAAATCTGCTAATATCCTCAAATGACCACCATCACAGTTTGAATTACGTGAAATTTAAATAAATGTTATCTTTTTTTTTCTTCTCAGAATAAAAAAAAGAAAGAAACTTTTAAACGGGCCATTTTCAACTTTAGTATCAGTAGAAACACTAGAAACATAAAAAAGAATCTCCCAACCAACTACAAGCAAGAATTTGAGATATATAAAGAACGAATCTTAAATTTGCATCAGGTGCTAATGTACGATAAGGAAAAAAGTAGAAGAACAAAAAAAAATAATTCTAAAAGTTTTACATTTTGGTTCGGACTACTTACCGAAGGAGGATGAAAAATTCGACATCCTTAAGAAATTATTGCCTCAGGGATGTATGATGTGGTATTCCAGCGTTATCAATTTTAAAAAAGTTTATAGTTTTGATTGTGATAAAAAATTTCGACGTAACTTTTATGAAATTCTTTAGTTTTTTAAAGATAGTATTTTTTTGTAGAGTAAATGTGACCATTAAATGTCTCGATTGTAAGAAGTAAAAACTCCATTTTGTTCTGTAAAGAACTCGAAGTAAGGATTTCATCGATTTCGAGTTTTCAGACTAAGGATTTTTCAACAAAGGTCGGGAATGTGTTTTTTTTTTTTTTTTTTTGTTTCAAAAATAAAATGTTGCGACCTCGCAATAAATTCGGATTGTAAATACATATTATAACCTTAGATAAATTTCGCGAAAAAGGGTGTTTTTTGACGTGATAACGTCTTGTAAATCGATGAACCATGGCAGCCACCACAAAAAAGTGACGCCATTTTCTAACGTTACCCTCTCGCATTTTCGCAGTGCGGCAAAAATTTCAATTAAAAATTAAAAATAAACTATTAGAGATACAAAAATCTTCTGTAGCTTATTTGAAAGATAATAACCTAAAGCCTTATCCAAATGAAGGATTTTTAAAAATTCCGTCATTTAATAGGGTAAACAGGGGTAAAACGGAAAGTTGCAATTTGGGCTAAAATCTAAACGCGAAGTTGTAGAGAGTTGATTTTTTTTGCTATAGATAGATGAGACTAATTTAAGAATAACTGCATTTAAGAAAAAAATTTGAAACTAAGCTATAACGTTTTGTTTGAACGTTGTACACGTGTTGGGGCTATGACAAAATGATGATTTTGGGTAGGGAAATTTTTTTTTTTTTTGACAATTCTTAAGGTGAAAGGTGAAAGATGAGGGAACAAAAATTAGGCGTCTAGTACGGATTTTTTTCCAACACTCTGCGTTTCGAAATATGAATTTTTTAAAAGCACCTTGTTTTTTAGGGCTATTTTTGGGTAGTTTTTGATTTTAAGCATTTTTTTGGAGCAATCAAAAAATCTCAAACTTATAAGGCATGTAGAGCTTGACTATACGCATACGTGTGCAAAAAGTGATTGATTGTTTTTTGACTGAATAACGGAAGAAACAAGTTTTTAAAAAACAGTTTTTTTGACCGTTTTTAACCGATTTTCATCATTTTTGATTTTTATCTTTTTTTTCTTCAACAGTTAGAGAAATAAAGTATATAGAGCAATGATAGATCATAATAAAGGACTATATGTGTACAAAATTTCGATCATTTTTGTAATCACAATTTTGAGATAACGGTAAAATAAAATTTTCAAATTCAACAGGTTATAAATTTTGATCTAGAGTAGATAGAAATTTGATTAAACTTTTATGAGCATCCTGATACAATTACCTGTTATTTGTTGTATCACAAATGACTATAAACTAACTACAAGCTACACAATGTTAAATCAAGAAACTTGCGAAAAACCTCAAAACACCAGTGGAGATCTGTTGCCCCCCCGAACAGCCACCAGTGTGTTAAGTACCGTAATCTCAGTCTGGAATTTCGACATGGTTGAAGTGTCATATGAGAGGTGAAACAATAAGCTTGCACATGGAATAATTTTTTTTATAGGTTCTCATTTGAAAAAATTGATAGATTTGAGAAGATAAAATCAATGTTTTTTTTGCTTTTTTTAATGAAATTTGATCGAGTTCAAAAAATTCTAGCTCTTTTTGTAGATGTGTCATAGACCTGATCGATATATATATATTTTGAGCTAAAACAATAAGCTTTCAGATGGTATAAAACTTTGCATAGGTTGTTAGGAAAAAAATGGAATTAATGACGTGAGAAGATAAAAATTCATGTTTTTTGTTTGCTTTTTTTTGATGAAAATGATTGTTTTCCATAAATTATTTTTATACTTTTTGCGCATTGTAAAAATTTAAAAATGATTTTATTCTTAAAAAGAAATACTTGGCTTTTAAATTGCATAATTTTTTTTTGTAAGCTTTTAAAATAAAAAAAATTAATATAATGAGAAAATAAAAAAGGTATTTTTTTTTTTTTTTTTTGTAAATTATGATTGTTTGAAATCAGTTAACGCTTCAATTGACTATTTTAAACAAAAGCACACAACCTGTTTTCTGACTACATTATCACGTAAAATCATCGTCCGTAAATCGGCTTTACAGACAATCTCTTTTTTTCAATGAAGGAGTTTACTCTAATAAGCTTCGATAAAAAAAAAAAAAAATAAAGATAAAATGAGCCTTAGATGAAAAAGTTTTTTTTTTTTTGGTGAAAAAAGGAAGTAAATATTGCCAAAAATGATTTTCACTAATAACATTTGGATTTAATTTGGATAAGGTCCAAGAATCTAAGGAGTTTTTTGAAAAAAGAAAATTTGAAAATTTTTAAATGAAATTTAATTAGAAAGTATTTTTGTTCCGAAAATTGCGTTTATGTTAATGCAGAAATTCACTCAGTTTTTCACTCATTTACACGGTGTTACAAAAATGAGGTTTTAAAATATACGCGGGTGGAGACCTATCACGATTTGTAGAGCTAGTCGCACTGATTACAAAACGGTATTTTTACCTTCACCCATTGAAAAAAATCTAGCTTCGTCAAATTTTTACCCACTTTCGATTTTTTCTATTTTCTAATAGGAGATAAATATATGTAACTTTTGAAAAATGTATAAACATGTAACTCGGTTAAACCACCTAGAATTTATAAGCTGTCAAAGTTCAAAAAATCCATTTTTTTTCGTCATTTTATAAAATTAAAGTATATATTTTCACAACAATATGATATTTTAAAAATATATTCTAAAATAATATTCATTTCCAAATCAAACGAGGTATTTTTTATGAAATTCAGTTTAAAATTGGCTTAGAAACAAAAATTTTACGATTTCAACCCAGATACAGAAATTCGAACTTTTAGGTATAGAACAAAAATGTTGTTTTGGCACGTTGTAGGATAACTTGGGCGCTAGGATTTGATAACGGGTTTTTTTTAGAGGAGTTCAATACAAACATTTTTTTCTTTGAAAAGGGGGTCTATCTCCCCTGTTTAGGTGGGAGGGGCAGTTTTCTAAAAAAAATTATCAAAATAAAAAAATAATTATTAAAAACAACGGCAACACTTACAGTAATAAATGATACTATTTCCGAAAGGCAAAATTGTACATTTAATTCTAATTTTTAAGTCAATATATTATAACCAATAGTTTTTGAAATAATCGATTTCAAAGTTAAAAATGGGCGAACAAAATTTTTAAAAACTCATTTTATATACAATTTTTTTCCAGGCTGTGAATTTTAATAAAAAACATTACTCACACAGAAAACTGGATCAATTGATTATTTATCGAACAGTGAAAACTATATGTTTCTATGTCTTCTAGTTTTTTGAGAAAATTGAAAAATTATTTTATCATATTTTTCTTTTTTCAAAATATTTTTTGTTTTTATGCATATTGTAACGATGAACGAACTACTTTTAAGATAAAAGTCTGAACACACTACCTGCTACAGTAAAGGTAGAAATGTGAACGGACCTTTAGTAATTAAGAAACTACCCTCTGAACGCATCCAAAGAAATTCCCTCGACTGCTGAATATCCCAAAATATCCCACTGGACTGGAAGTATGAAGCGCCCCCTCTTGGAAAGGAAGCTTCGAGAAGCAAAGACGAGAACCTTCGAAGACATTCTCGAATTCCGAATTTCAGGTATAAAAGGGCAGCGTGGACACCGACCGGACACAGTTTAATCTTGAATGTGAAAGAGTACAGTACAAAGTGAAATAAAGTGTTGGAAATTGTTAGTAGTAAATAAAGTGATTGAAAAGTGTGTTTGTTTGAGCGAATAATAAAAGTAAATTGATTTGAAATAAAGTGTGTTCTTATTTGAACGGAAAGATAAGTGGAAGTTAAAATAAACGAAATAAGTTTTATTGTGAACCCGGAATAAAACATTACATTGGTGTCAGAAAAGTGGAATAAAACTTATTTATTTGTGCGAATCAGATAATTTCGCGAATAAAATAAAAAGTGCGCGTGTGTTTTAACAATAAACAAAGTGTAAAACATTTTGAAATAAGTAAAAGTGCTCGCGTTTTGAAAAGTTAAAATGGGTAAGACATTGAATCAGTTAAGTTTGACTGAGCTGAAGGCGGAATTAACTAAACGAGGTCTTCCTACTGCTGGATCGAAAAATGACCTCATTATTCGCCTGCAGGATTATTTAACCCAGAAAAACGAAGATTTGGATACATTTCAATTCGAAGTTGAAATGGTAGAAGAACGAGTAAGTACTAGTTCCGATATGTCATCCATGATGGCTGTTCTCCTTGCAAAATTTGAAGAACAGAAAGATCAAATGGAACAGCAACGTAAAGAACAAAAGGATGAACAGAAAAATCTTCTTGAACAAATTGAGACACAACGCAATGAACAAAGAGAACAAATGGAACAACAACGAACAGAGCAAAAGAGTGAACAACAGAATCTTCTCGAAAAAATTGAGAAACAACGTACCGAGCAAAAGAGTGAACAACAGAATCTTCTCGAAAAAATGGAGAAACATCTAGAAGAACATCGCGATGAGCAAAAGAATCTTCTAGAAGAACAGAAAAATCTTTTAGAGGGAAAGCTTGGTGATTTCGAGAAGAAGTTCACTGCTCTTGACGAGCGTGTTGAAGAAAACAAAGAAAAGCTGTTGGCAATGCACACAAAGTTCGAAGAGAAATTCCAAGACATTACTAAAGAGTTGGACAAGGTTCGAAAAATTAAGGCCCGAGAAAGTTCTGGTGAGTATTCAAAGAAGAAGGAAATGCATCCACCAACCTTTGATGGACAAAGTTCTTGGTCGATCTACAAGAAACAGTTTGAGGCAGCTGCCACAACAAATGGCTGGGATGACGAAGACAAATGTATAGCGCTGACTCTTGCTCTTAGAGGTCCTGCTGCTGAGTTGTTACAAACTTTACCACCAGAAAAGAATGGTAACTTTAACGCTCTTGTCCAGGTCATTGAAAAACGCTTTGGAGATGGCCATATGCAGGAAGTCTTCCGCGTCCAACTCAATACAAGAGTCCAGAAAAGAGGAGAAACTCTGCAACAACTCCAAGCAGATATTGAAAGGTTAGCTCATCTGGCATATCCGACAGCAGGAGACGACATTATCAATCAGTTTGCGACAGAAGCCTTTGTACGTGCTGTATCTGATATAAATCTTCAGCGAGCAATTCGAACAGCTGGAAAACGTTCCCTTCCTGAAGCATTAGCGTTCGCACTAACTATGGAAGCAGCAGAACAGGCTTCTCAAGGTGTTCATCGGGTAAGAGAAGTTGGAGTGGAGGAATGCTCTTGTCAAAAACTCGTATTCCAAAGAAACCAGCGAGACGGAGCTGCTCGATGCTGGAACTGTAACAAGACCGGACATCTCCAGCGGCAGTGCAGATTGCCACCAAGAAGAACTGCTTGCCAACACTGTGGAAACAGGAATATTGCCCAACAACAGGTAAGCGATACAACCAACGCTCATCCTCAACTTGATTCCCATTCGAAACGAGTAAGAACCAACTTCGAGGGGCAGAAGCTGGTTTCTGGTATCGATGGCCCCAGAACCACAATTCAAGTCTCACAAACTAAACGAGACAACAAAAGTCTGACAGTAGAGGCAACCATAAACAATAACCAACACGTGGCTACAATTGACACCGGTGCCACCGCCTCTATTGTACGAAGAGACTTGGTAAAGATGACGTGGCTACATAACATCAACAGCTATCGTCTGAAGACCGCCACAGGAGAAGCAGCAAGAGTGTACGGAGAAGTTCGTCTTGAGATCCGTATAGCAGAACTAAAGTTTTTACATGTGTTTTTGGTGGCAGATATATGTGACGAGTGCATCATTGGAATCGACTTTATGAAGGAGCATGGAATCATTTTGGATATCGGTAATCAAGTCCTGAAATACAGAAATGTAGAGATTCCAATGGTCTATGGCAGCGAAAACTCAACAACAATTAGAACTGTCATCAAAGAAGACATGTGCCTGCCTCCTTCTTCAGAAGTTTTTGTGTGGACGAAGTTAAAGGGGAACTGTGGAAACCATCGATACCTCATGGTCGAACCAGAAGTTGAGCAAAGTTCCGAAAACATCATCATCGGGAAGACTCTTGTGGCACCAAAGAACAACATGGTACCTGTACGGATACTTAACATCAAACCGTACCCAATCAAGCTTAAGAAAGGAGAAGTTGTTGGGCAATGTGAATCTGTGTCCGCAATAACTAAGATCAACGAGATGGACACACAGATGACTATGAACTCTGAGAAACTAAAGACTCAAATTCTCAAATCAGACAACTTGAGTCAACATCAGCTTAATGTGGCTGGAAGGCTTCTTCATGAATATGCTGATATCTTCTCTTCACCCAGCGGGCAATACGGCCGAACACAACTGGTGCAGCATCGAATCGATACAGGAGACGCTAGGCCGATTCGTCAACCAGCAAGACGTCTCCCCTTGGCCAAACAAAGTGAAGTTGAAGAAATGATATCGACAATGAAGAAAGACGGGCTGATCGAAAATTCCAAAAGCCCTTGGGCATCACCGGTAGTTCTCGTCAAAAAGAAGGATGGAAGCACTCGATTTTGTGTCGACTACCGCAGGCTGAATGATGTGACGAAGAAAGACAGCTACCCACTGCCAAGAATCAGCGATACTCTAGATGCAATGGAAGGAGCACAATGGTTTTCGACGTTGGATTTGAAGAGTGGCTACTGGCAGGTAGAAATCCATCCAGAAGATCGGGAAAAGACGGCTTTCTCCACAGGAAATGGTCTGTGGCAGTTTAATGTCATGCCGTTTGGGCTATGTAATGCCCCAGCTACTTTTGAGCGCTTGATGGAGTGCGTTTTGAATGGATTAACCTGGAAATCTTGCCTAGTCTATTTGGATGATGTCATCGTTTACGGAAAAACATTTAATGACCATTGTGAAAACCTAAAGGCTGTATTCCAGAGGCTACGAGAAGCACATCTTAAGTTGAATCCAAAGAAATGTGCACTTTTCAAGACCGAGGTTAAATATTTGGGGCATATCATCTCATCCCAAGGAGTAATGACTGATCCAGAAAAAGTTGACACTGTGAAGAATTGGCCAACCCCTCAGGACAAGCATCAACTTCGGAGTTTCCTCGGTCTGGCAACGTACTATCGACGGTTCGTGAAGGATTTTGCGAGAATCGCCAAAAGCTTGCACCAGCTTACGGAGAAGGGTAAACCCTTTAAATGGTCAGGTGAGTGTGAGAAAAGCTTTCAGGAACTGAAGCTACGGTTATGTGAAGCTCCTGTGTTGGCCTATCCGACTCCAGGCAAACAATTCATCATTGACGCAGATGCAAGTAATGTTGGAGTTGGTGCTGTTTTATCGCAAGTTCATGACGGAGAAGAAAAGGTCGTTGCCTATTTCAGCAAGGTACTCTCGAAACAAGAAAGAAACTATTGCGTGACCAGAAGGGAACTTCTAGCTCTGGTATTGGCAACAAAGCACTTCCATAAGTACATCTATGGACAGAAGTTCCTTCTTCGCACAGATCATGGTGCACTAAATTGGCTTTTGAACTTCAAAAATCCAGAGGGTCAAGTAGCAAGATGGATCGAGATACTCCAGACGTATCAATGTCAGATTCAACATCGAAGAGGAAAGCTACATTCAAATGCAGACGCATTATCTCGGCGCCCGTGCAAGCAAGACTGCAAGCATTGCACACGGCTAGAGGAAAAGGAAGTTGTCACTGTAAGAAGAACGAGAGCTGATCCCATTTGCGGCTGGAGTAATGAAGAACTCAGGATGGCCCAACAGGAAGATTCGGACATCGAACCCATCCTTGCATGGAAGGAACATGAAGAGAAACCAGAATGGGCCGACATCTCCGACCGAAGCCCCAATCTCAAAGCATATTGGGCACAATGGGACTCACTTCATGTGCAAGAAGGGTTACTCAGGCGTAAGTGGGAATCCGCAGATGGTAAATCTTATGTAATGCAACTAATCGTACCTCAGTCAAAGGTTAATGATGTTCTCCGAGAGATGCACGAGGGAACTTCTGGAGGCCATTTAGGCATCAACAAGACGCTGGAAAAGGTACGCCAGCAATTCTACTGGTTACGTATGAGAGAAGACGTTGAAAAGTGGTGCCGAAAATGTGATACTTGTGCCGCTAGCAAAGGACCAGCTAGAAAAATGCAAAGCAAGATGCATCAGTACAATGTGGGCACACCTTTTGAGAGGATTGCAATAGACGTGGCAGGTCCTTTTCCCGAAACCAACAAAGGAAACCGGTATATCCTCGTAGTGATGGATTACTTCAGCAAGTGGCCTGAGGCATTTGCCATCCCAAACCAGGAAACCAAAACAGTTGTGGATAAGATTGTCTTTCATTGGGTGAGCAGGTTCGGAGTACCCATGGAACTTCATTCCGACCAAGGAAGGAACTTCGAATCTAAGATTTTTCAAGAGGTTTGCTCACTCCTTGGCATCAAGAAGACGCGAACAACACCGCTTCATCCACAATCTGATGGGATGGTTGAGCGATTTAACAGGACACTTAAAGAAAACCTGTCAAAAGTAGTCAACGATAATCAACGAGACTGGGATCGACATATTCCATTATTCTTGATGGCTTATAGAAGTGCAACACATAGTTCCACTGGACATACACCATCGGAAGTCCTTTTTGGTTCTACAATACGGCTGCCAAGTGAGATAAAATTCGGATGTGTTCCAAATGAGCCACAGGAAATAGATGAGTATGTTGATAACCTGAAAGAAACACTGGCTGACATTCACCAACGGACAAGGACAAATATAAAAGCGTCTAGTGACAGGATGAAAACAAGATATGACGCGCGAGCGACAGCAACAGGGTTTCAAGAAGGAGAACTTGTGTGGTTTTACAATCCCCACCGACAAAAGGGACTATCACCGAAGCTACAACAAAACTGGGAAGGCCCTTACACAGTAATAACCAGAATCAACGACGTGGTTTACCGTATACAGAGAGGGGTAAGAGGCAAATTAAAGGTAGTTCATTGTGACCGTTTACATCGTTATAATGGTGAAAGAAGCAATGGAGTTGTTCGGGACGAACAATCCTAAGAGGGGGGCAATGTAACGATGAACGAACTACTTTTAAGATAAAAGTCTGAACACACTACCTGCTACAGTAAAGGTAGAAATGTGAACGGACCTTTAGTAATTAAGAAACTACCCTCTGAACGCATCCAAAGAAATTCCCTCGACTGCTGAATATCCCAAAATATCCCACTGGACTGGAAGTATGAAGCGCCCCCTCTTGGAAAGGAAGCTTCGAGAAGCAAAGACGAGAACCTTCGAAGACATTCTCGAATTCCGAATTTCAGGTATAAAAGGGCAGCGTGGACACCGACCGGACACAGTTTAATCTTGAATGTGAAAGAGTACAGTACAAAGTGAAATAAAGTGTTGGAAATTGTTAGTAGTAAATAAAGTGATTGAAAAGTGTGTTTGTTTGAGCGAATAATAAAAGTAAATTGATTTGAAATAAAGTGTGTTCTTATTTGAACGGAAAGATAAGTGGAAGTTAAAATAAACGAAATAAGTTTTATTGTGAACCCGGAATAAAACATTACAATATTATATGCATCCATTTTTTAGTTAAACTAATTTGTCAAAAACCGAACCAAGGATGTAGGTTAATAGAATTTATAAAGCATTCACATCTCCTTTGAACTCATACTTATTTTCCCAAAGTTGTACCAACTCGAGTTTTGTTGTTTTGTTCAAAAAAAAAAAAATCCTAGATAGGTACCTGTGTTGCAAACAAAATTCCAATGAAAAGTTATTTAACAGTAAAAACATTCAGTTTGTTAAATAAACGAACTTTTTTTAAAAACATTTCGAGGATATCTTCGTCCTGGAATGGACAGTACTATTAAAATGAAAACTTGTTTTGGTCATTCGCAGCATGAGTTCATTTATTAATTATGGTTTTAATTTCATGGCCTCAGACTACCATATGTGAAGAAGAAAGCTGTGTACGTACACAACAAAAAAAAAAAAAAAAAAAACATAACAAAAAAGTATTTTCAAAACTTTTAAAAATAGGTAGCATTGTTTCGTTGTATAACATTATTTACCTTCGTTGGCAGATTTGATTAAAATGAAACCAGTGCAATATACAAAACAAAAGAAACAAAATAATATTTTAATTTCATTTCAAAATGTTCATTAAAAATTCCATTTAGCAAAAATAGAAAACAAGATTTGCTAGAATATCAAAAAAGCAATTATTACGCTGAGAAATTCATTGATCGTAGTGGAAAAAAAAAAATTGTTTCAATTGGTCTTGGTAGCATAACATGGACGCTCTATATTGTATACAAATTTTAGAAAATAGAAATTTGTTAAGGAAAACAAATTCGAAAGCATTTTTGTGTAGTTTTTCAGACTGTTTTGCAGAACTTTGAAGTTACCCAGACCAAAATTAAATGCTAAAACCTCGATTTTGGAGCTCGATTATGTAGTTTTTACCAAAATCGGGAACAAAAACGATTCATTTCATAAGCTAGGTTACTTTAAAGTTCAAAATCTGCAAAAAAAAAAATTTTAATTTGCATATTTTCGTATTTTGAAATCTAACTTTGAAGCTAACTTGTATTTATAAAATCTTTAAATGTGCCCACGATTATGAAAGTGGACTAAGTCACTTTTTGCATTGTTTAAAGAAAAGCTTACATAATAATTTTCTTATAACGATTTAATTATATTTCTTTTATGAAATAACTAGAGGAGCATTAAAGAAGTTTATTTACTGCAATTTCGCTTTCAAATAAACTTTGCCCTTTAAATAATAATTATCTTAAGGCTAGATTTGATACCGTTTTTAGGAGTGACTTAGTCCACTTTCATAATTAAGGGCACAAATGTTTCAAAAAGAGTTGAGCTACAAAATAGGGGTTTTGGTATTTATTAAAAATTTTGAAAACATGTCTCACTTCCGATGAAATATGTCCGATGAGACGTGTCTCATGACAAATGTCTCAGGAAAAATGTCTCATGACAAATGTCTCATGACAAATGTCTATCCACAAATGTCTCACGACAAATGTCTCATTACAAATGTCTATCGACAAATGTCTATAGACAAATGTCTATCGACAAATGTCTATCGACAAATGTCTATCCACAAATGTCTATCCACAAATGTCTATCGACAAATGTCTATCGACAAATGTCTATCGACAAATCTCTATCGACAAATGTCTATCCACAAATGTCTATCCACAAATGTCTATCGACAAATGTCTATCCACAAATGTCTATCGACAAATGTCTATCCACAAATGTCTATCGACAAATATCTATCCACAAATGTCTATCGACAAATGTCTATCCACAAATGTCTATCCACAAATGTCTATCCACAAATGTCTATCCACAAATGTCTATCCACAAATGTCTATCGACAAATGTCTATCGACAAATGTCTATCGACAAATGTCTATCGACAAATGTCTATCGACAAATGTCTATCGACAAATGTCTATCGACAAATCTCTATCGACAAATGTCTATCGACAAATGTCTGTCGACAAATGTCTATCGACAAATGTCTATCGACGAATGTCTATCGACAAATGTCTATCGACAAATGTCTATCCACAAATGTCTATCGACAAATGTCTATCGACAAATGTCTATCGACAAATGTCTATCCACAAATGTCTATCCACAAATGTCTATCCACAAATGTCTATCGACAAATATCTATCGACAAATGTCTATCGACAAATGTCTATCGACAAATGTCTATCCACAAATGTCTATCGACAAATGTCTGTCGACAAATGTCTATCGACAAATGTCTATAGACAAATGTCTATCGACAAATGTCTATCGACAAATGTCTATCGACAAATGTCTATCGACAAATATCTATCGACAAATGTCTATCGACAAATGTCTATCGACAAATGTCTATCCACAAATGTCTATCCACAAATGTCTATCCACAAATATCTATCGACAAATGTCTATCCACAAATGTCTATCCACAAATGTCTATCAGCAAATATCTGTCAACAAATATCTATCGACAAATGTCTATCGACAAATGTCTGTCGACAAATGTCTATCGATAAATGTCTATCGACAAATGTCTATCAATAAATGTCTATCGACAAATGTCTATCGACAAATGTCTATCCACAAATGTCTATCCACAAATGTCTATCGACAAATATCTATAGACAAATGTCTATCGACAGATGTCTATCGACAAATGTCTATCGACAAATGTCTGTCGACAAATGTCTATCGACAAATGTCTATCGACAAATGTCTATCGACAAATCTCTATCGACAAATGTCTATCGACAAATGGCTATCGACAAATGTCTATCGACAAATGTCTATCGACAAATGTCTATCGACAAATGTCTGTCGACAAATGTCTATCGACAAATGTCTATCGACAAATGTCTATCGACAAATCTCTATCGACAAATATCTATCGACAAATGTCTATCGACAAATGTCTATCGACAAATGTCTATCGACAAATATCTATAGACAAATGTCTATCGACAAATGTCTATCGATAAATGTCTATCGACAAATGTCTATCAATAAATGTCTATCGACAAATGCCTATCGACAAATGTCTATCGACAAATGTCTATCCACAAATGTCTATCCACAAATGTCTATCCACAAATGTCTATCGACAAATATCTATCGACAAATGTCTATCGACAAATGTCTATCGACAAATGTCTATCCACAAATGTCTATCGACAAATGTCTGTCGACAAATGTCTATCGACAAATGTCTATAGACAAATGTCTATCGACAAATGTCTATCGAAAAATCTCTATCGACAAATATCTATCGACAAATGTCTATCGACAAATGTCTATCGACAAATGTTTCACAACCAATGTCTATCGACAAATGTCTATCGACAAATGTCTATCGACAAATGTCTATCGACAAATGTCTATCCACAAATATCTATCGACAAATGTCTATCGACAAATGTCTATCGAAAAATCTCTATCGACAAATATCTATCGACAAATGTCTATCGACAAATGTCTATCGACAAATGTTTCACAACCAATGTCTATCGACAAATGTCTATCGACAAATGTCTATCGACAAATGTCTATCGACAAATGTCTATCCACAAATATCTATCGACAAATGTCTATCGACAAATGTCTATCGACATATGTCTATCGACAAATGTCTATCGACAAATGTCTATCGACAAATGTCTATCGACAAATGTCTCACAACAAATGTCTATCCACAAATGTCTATCGACAAATGTCTATCGACAAATGTCTATCCACAAATGTCTGTCCACAAATATCTATCGACAAATGTCTATCGACAAATGTCTATCGACAAATGTCTGTCGACAAATGTCTATCGTTAAATGTCTATCCACAAATGTCTATCGACAAATGTCTATCGACAAATGTTTAACGACAAATGTCTATCGACAAATGTCTATCGACAAATGTCTATCCACAAATGTCTATCCACAAATGTCTATAGACAAATGTCTATCGACAAATGTCTATCGACAAATGTCTGTCGACAAATGTCTACCGTTAAATGTCTATCCACAAATGTCTATCGACAAATGTCTATCGACAAATGTTTAACGACAAATGTCTATCGACAAATGTCTATCGACAAATGTCTCACGACAAATGTCTATCGACAAATGTCTATCGACAAATGTCTATCGACAAATGTCTATCCACAAATGTCTATCCACAAATGTCTATCGACAAATATCTATCGACAAATATCTATCGACAAATGTCTATCGACAAATGTCTATCGACAAATGTCTCACGACAAATGTCTATCCACAAATGTCTATCGACAAATGTCTATCCACAAATGTCTATCCACAAATGTCTATCGACAAATATCTATCGACAAATGTCTATCGACAAATGTCTATCGACAAATGTCTATCGACAAATGTCTGTCGACAAATGTCTATCGACAAATGTCTATCGACAAATGTCTATCGACAAATGTCTATCGACAAATCTCTATCGACAAATATCTATCGACAAATGTCTATCCACAAATGTATATCGACAAATGTCTATCGACAAATGTCTATCCACAAATGTCTATCGACAAATGTCTATCCACAAATGTCTATCCACAAATGTCTATCCACAAATGTCTATCGACAAATGTCTATCCACAAATGTCTATCCACAAATGTCTATCGACAAATGTCTATCCACAAACGTCTATCCACAAATGTCTATCGACAAATGTCTCACGACAAATGTCTATCCACAAATGTCTATCGACAAATGTCTGTCCACAAATGTCTATCGACAAATGTCTATCGACAAATGTCTATCCACAAATGTCTATCGACAAATGTCTATCGACAAATGTCTCACGACAAATGTCTATCCACAAATGTCTATCGACAAATGTCTATCCACAAATGTCTATCCACAAATGTCTATCGACAAATATCTATCGACAAATGTCTATCGACAAATGTCTATCGACAAATGTCTATCGACAAATGTCTGTCGACAAATGTCTATCGACAAATGTCTATCGACAAATGTCTATCGACAAATCTCTATCGACAAATATCTATCGACAAATGTCTATCGACAAATGTCTATCGACAAATGTTTCACAACCAATGTCTATCGACAAATGTCTATCGAAAAATGTCTATCGACTAATGTCTATCGACAAATGTCTATCGACAAATGTCTATCGACAAATGTCTATCGACAAATGTCTGTCGACAAATGTCTATCGTTAAATGTCTATCCACAAATGTCTATCGACAAATGTCTATCGACAAATGTTTAACGACAAATGTCTATCGAAAAATGTCTATCGACAAATGTCTATCCACAAATGTCTATCGACAAATGTTATCGACAAATGTCTATCGACAAATGTCTATCGACAAATGTCTATCGACAAATGTCTGTCGACAAATGTCTATCGATAGATGTCTATCCACAAATGTCTATCCACAAATGTCTGTCCACAAATGTCTATCGACAAATGTCTATCGACAAATGTCTATCGACAAATGTCTATCGACAAATGTCTATCGACAAATGTCTATCGACAAATGTCTATCCACAAATGTCTGTCCACAAATGTCTATCGACAAATGTCTATCGAAAAATGTCTATCGACAAATGTCTATCCACAAATGTCTATCGACAAATGTCTGTCGACAAATGTCTATCGACAAATGTCTATCGACAAATGTCTATCGACAAATGTCTATCGACAAATGTCTATCCACAAATGTCTGTCCACAAATGTCTATCGACAAATGTCTATCGAAAAATGTCTATCGACAAATGTCTATCCACAAATGTCTATCGACAAATGTCTGTCGACAAATGTCTATCGATAAATGTCTATCGACAAATGTCTATCCACAAATGTCTGTCCACAAATGTCTATCCACAAATGTCTATCCACAAATGTCTATCCACAAATGTCTATCGACAAATGTCTCACGACAAATGTCTATCCACAAATTTCTATCGACAAATGTCTATCGACAAATCTCTATCGACAAATGTCTATCGACAAATGTCTATCGACAAATGTCTATCCACAAATGTCTATCCACAAATTTCTATCGACAAATGTCTATCGACAAATCTCTATCGACAAATGTCTATCGACAAATGTCTATCGACAAATGTCTATCCACAAATGTCTATCCACAAATGTCTATCGACAAATGTCTCACGACAAATGTCTATCCACAAATGTCTATCGACAAATGTCTATCGACAAATGTCTATCGACAAATGTCTATCGACAAATGTCTATCGACAAATGTCTAGATAGACATTTGTTGTAAGACATTTGTCGATAGACATTTGTGGATAGACATTTGTGGATAGACATTTGTGGATAGACATTTGTGGATAGACATTTGTCGATAGACATTTGTCGATAGACATTTGTGGATAGACATTAATCGATAGACATTTGTGGATAGACATTTGTGGATAGACATTTGTCGATAGACATTTGTCGATAGACATTTGTCGATAGACATTTGTCGATAGACATTTGTCGATAGAAATTTGTGGATAGACATTTGTCGTGAGACATTTGTCGATAGACATTTGTGGATAGACATTTGTGGATAGACATTTGTGGATAGACATTTGTGGATAGACATTTGTGGATAGACATTTGTGGACAGACATTTGTGGATAGACATTTGTCGATAGACATTTATCGATAGACATTTGTCGACAGACATTTGTCGATAGACATTTGTCGATAGATATTTGTCGATAGACATTTGTGGACAGACATTTGTGGATAGACATTTGTCGATAGACATTTGTCGATAGACATTTGTCGATAGACATTTGTCGATAGACATTTGTCGATAGACATTTGTCGATAGACATTTGTGGACAGACATTTGTGGATAGACATTTGTGGATAGATATTTGTCGATAGACATTTGTGGATAGACATTTGTCGTGAGACATTTGTCGAAAGACATTTGTCGATAGACATTTGTCGATAGACATTTGTCGATAGACATTTGTCGATAGACATTTGTCGATAGACATTTGTCGATAACATTTGTCGATAGACATTTGTCGACAGACATTTGTCGATAGACATTTGTGGACAGACATTTGTGGATAGACATTTGTGGATAGACATTTGTGGATAGACATTTGTGGATAGACATTTGTGGATAGACATTTGTGGACAGACATTTGTGGATAGACATTTGTCGATAGACATTTATCGATAGACATTTGTCGACAGACATTTGTCGATAGACATTTGTCGATAGATATTTGTCGATAGACATTTGTGGACAGACATTTGTGGATAGACATTTGTCGATAGACATTTGTCGATAGACATTTGTCGATAGACATTTGTCGATAGACATTTGTCGATAGACATTTGTCGATAGACATTTGTGGACAGACATTTGTGGATAGACATTTGTGGATAGATATTTGTCGATAGACATTTGTGGATAGACATTTGTCGTGAGACATTTGTCGAAAGACATTTGTCGATAGACATTTGTCAATAGACATTTGTCGATAGACATTTGTCGATAGACATTTGTCGATAGACATTTGTCGATAGACATTTGTCGATAACATTTGTCGATAGACATTTGTGGATAGACATTTGTCGATAGACATTTTTCGATAGACATTTGTCGATAGACATTTGTGGACAGACATTTGTGGATAGACATTTGTGGATAGACATTTATCGATAGACATTTGTCGACAGACATTTGTCGATAGACATTTATCGATAGACATTTGTGGACAGACATTTGTGGATAGACATTTGTGGACAGACATTTGTGGATAGACATTTGTGGATAGACATTTATCGATAGACATTTGTCGACAGATATTTGTCGATAGACATTTGTGGATAGACATTTGTCGACAGACATTTGTCGATAGACATTTGTCGATAGATATTTGTCGATAGACATTTGTGGACAGACATTTGTGGATAGACATTTGTCGATAGACATTTGTCGATAGACATTTGTCGATAGACATTTGTCGATAGACATTTGTGGACAGACATTTGTGGATAGACATTTGTGGATAGATATTTGTCGATAGACATTTGTGTACATACATTTGTGGATTGACATTTGTCGATAGACATTTGTGGATAGACATTTGTCGATAGACATTTGTGGATAGACATTTGTGGACAGACATTTGTGGATAGACATTTGTGGATAGACATTTATCGATAGACATTTGTCGACAGACATTTGTCGATAGACATTTATCTATAGACATTTGTGGACAGACATTTGTCGATAGACATTTGTGGACAGACATTTGTGGATAGACATTTGTGGATAGACATTTATCGATAGACATTTGTCGACAGATATTTGTCGATAGACATTTGTGGATAGACATTTGTCGACAGACATTTGTCGATAGACATTTGTCGATAGATATTTGTGGACAGACATTTGTGGACAGACATTTGTGGATAGACATTTGTGGATAGATATTTGTCGATAGACATTTGTGTACATACATTTGTGGATAGACATTTGTGGACAGACATTTGTGGATAGACATTTGTGGATAGATATTTGTCGATAGACATTTGTGTACATACATTTGTGGATTGACATTTGTCGATAGACATTTGTCGATAGACATTTGTCGACAGATATTTGTCGATAGACATTTGTGGATAGACATTTGTCGACAGACATTTGTCGATAGACATTTGTCGATAGATATTTGTGGACAGACATTTGTGGACAGACATTTGTGGATAGACATTTGTCGATAGACATTTGTCGATAGACATTTGTGGACAGACATTTGTGGATAGACATTTGTGGATAGATATTTGTCGATAGACATTTGTGTACATACATTTGTGGATTGACATTTGTCGATAGACATTTGTGGATAGACATTTGTCGTGAGACATTTGTCGATAGACATTTGTGGACAGACATTTGTGGATAGACATTTGTGGATAGACATTTGTGGACAGACATTTGTGGATAGACATTTGTGGATAGACATCTATCGATAGACATTTGTCGACAGACATTTGTCGATAGACATTTATCGATAGACATTTATCGATAGACATTTGTGGACAGACATTTGTCGATAGACATTTGTGGACAGACATTTGTGGATAGACATTTGTGGATAGACATTTATCGATAGACATTTTCGAACAGATATTTGTCGATAGACATTTGTGGATAGACATTTGTCGACAGACATTTGTCGATAGACATTTGTCGATAGATATTTGTCGATAGACATTTGTGGACAGACATTTGTGGACAGACATTTGTCGATAGACATTTGTGTACATACATTTGTGGATAGACATTTGTCGATAGACATTTGTCGATAGACATTTGTGGACAGACATTTGTGGATAGACATTTGTGGATAGACATTTGTGGACAGACATTTGTGGATAGACATTTGTGGATAGACATTTATCGATAGACATTTGTCGACAGACATTTGTCGATAGACATTTATCGATAGACATTTGTGGACAGACATTTGTCGATAGACATTTGTGGACAGACATTTGTGGATAGACATTTGTGGATAGACATTTATCGATAGACATTTGTCGACAGATATTTGTCGATAGACATTTGTGGATAGACATTTGTCGACAGACATTTGTCGATAGACATTTGTCGATAGATATTTGTCGATAGACATTTGTGGACAGACATTTGTGGATAGACATTTGTCGATAGACATTTGTCGATAGACATTTGTGGACAGACATTTGTGGATAGACATTTGTGGATAGATATTTGTCGATAGACATTTGTGTACATACATTTGTGGATTGACATTTGTCGATAGACATTTGTGGATAGACATTTGTCGTGAGACATTTGTCGATAGACATTTGTCGATAGACATTTGTCGATAGACATTTGTCGATAAACATTTGTCGATAGACATTTGTCGATAGACATTTGTCGATAGACATTTGTCGATAGACATTTGTCGATAGACATTTGTGGATAGACATTTGTGGATAGACATTTGTGGATAGACATTTGTGGACAGACATTTGTGGATAGACATTTGTCGATAGACATTTATCGATAGACATTTGTCGACAGACATTTGTCGATAGACATTTGTCGATAGACATTAGTCGATAGACATTTTTCGATAGACATTTGTCGACAGACATTTGTCGATAGACATTTGTGGATAGATATTTGTCGATAGACATTTGTGGACAGACATTTGTGGATAGACATTTGTCGATAGAGGTTTGTGGATAGACATTTGTCGTGAGACATTTGTCGATAGACATTTGTCGATAGACATTTGTGGACAGATATTTGTCGATAGACATTTGTGGATAGACATTTGTCGACAGACATTTGTCGATAGACATTTGTCGATAGATATTTGTCGATAGACATTTGTGGACAGACATTTGTGGATAGACATTTGTCGATAGACATTTGTGGATAGACATTTGTGGATAGACATTTGTGGATAGACATTTGTGGATAGACATTTGTCGATAGACATTTGTGGATAGACATTTGTGGATAGACATTTATCGATAGACATTTGTGGACAGACATTTGTGGATAGACATTTGTCGATAGAGATTTGTCGATAGACATTTGTCGATAGACATTTGTCGATAACATTTGTCGATAGACATTTGTGGATAGACATTTGTCGATAGACATTTTTCGATAGACATTTGTCGATAGACATTTGTGGACAGACATTTGTGGATAGACATTATTGGATAGACATTTATCGAGAGACATTTGTCGACAGACATTTGTCGATAGACATTTATCGATAGATATTTGTCGATAGACATTTGTGGACAGACATTTTCGGATAGACATTTGTCGATAGACATTTGTGGGTAGACATTTGTCGTGAGACATTTGTCGATAGACATTTGTCGATAGACATTTGTCGATAGGCATTTGTCGATAGACATTTGTCGATAGACATTTGTCGATAGACATTTGTCGATAGACATTAGTCGATAGACATTTTTCGATAGACATTTGTCGACAGACATTTGTCGATAGACATTTGTCGATAGACATTTGTGGATAGATATTTGTCGATAGACATTTGTGGACAGACATTTGTGGATAGACATTTGTCGATAGAGATTTGTGGATAGACATTTGTCGTGAGACATTTGTCGATAGACATTTGTCGATAGACATTTGTGGACAGACATTTGTGGATAGACATTTGTGGATAGACATTTATCGATAGACATTTGTTAACAGACATTTGTGGATAGACATTTGTGGATAGATATTTGTCGATAGACATTTGTGGACAGACATTTGTGGATAGACATTTGTCGATAGAGATTTGTGGATAGACATTTGTCGTGAGACATTTGTCAATAGACATTTGTCGATAGACATTTGTCGATAGACATTTGTCGATAGACATTTGTCGATAACATTTGTCGATAGACATTTGTGGATAGACATTTGTGGATAGACATTTGTGGATAGACATTTATCGATAGACATTTGTGGACAGACATTTGTGGATAGACATTTGTCGATAGACATTTGTGGATAGACATTTGTCGATAGACATTTGTGGATAGACATTTGTGGATAGACATTTGTGGATAGACATTTGTGGATAGATATTTGTCGATAGACATTTGTGGACAGACATTTGTGGATAGACATTTGTCGATAGAGATTTGTGGATAGACATTTGTCGATAGACATTTGTCGATAGACATTTGTGGACAGACATTTGTGGATAGACATTTGTGGATAGACATTTATCGATAGACATTTGTGGACAGACATTTGTGGATAGACATTTGTCGATAGAGATTTGTGGATAGACATTTGTCGTGAGACATTTGTCGATAGACATTTGTGGATAGACATTTGTGGATAGACATTTGTGGATAGACATTTGTGGATAGACATTTGTGGACAGACAGTTGTGGATAGACATTTGTCGATAGGCATTTGTGGATAGACATTTGTCGATAAACATTTGTGGATAGACATTTGTCGATAGACATTTGTGGACAGACATTTGTGGATAGACATTTGTGGATAGACATTTATCGATAGACATTTGTGGACAGACATTTGTGGATAGACATTTGTCGATAGAGATTTGTGGATAGACATTTGTCGTGAGACATTTGTCGATAGACATTTGTGGATAGACATTTGTGGATAGACATTTGTGGATAGACATTTGTGGATAGACATTTGTGGATAGACATTTGTGGACAGACATTTGTGGATAGACATTTGTCGATAGACATTTGTCGATAGACATTTGTCGTGAGACATTTGTCATGAGACATTTGTCATGAGACATTTCCCATTTTTTCCTAATTTCAAAAATTAATTTGAAGAAAAAAAAATATGAATTTTGTAGACCACTTAATTCATTAAATAAGTTCATCTTCAGGCGAACTTTAACACTTTAAAATATGTATTCCTTCAATAAATGTTTTTTTAAAAAAGCCCCAAATTATTTTTGGAAATTTGTTCACAGAACAAGTTAATACACGCATTAAGATCTTTCCATACAGAAGAAGTTTAAAATTAAGTGTGTTTGGAACTACAACTTGGAACCCTATTTTGGTATACTTCTCTTATTAACACTTTTCAGGTTATAGTTAAAACAATTCATTGAAGTGTGACCAAAATCTATATAAATTCTATTCTCATACCCGAATAATTAGCAACAATAAAGTGTTAAATTAACAATATTATTCCCCCCATAATATACAATAATAACCCATCCATTGGTATTCATATATATGTGCTTCCATGAATTTCTAAATCATTGGTATTGTATGCTTATTAAAATTCATGTCACATTGTATCGTTCATTTGAAATGTAAGATACAATGATGAGAAGCAAACATCATTTATATAAAAACTCCTTTCACTCTAACATACACACATACAAAACACTTCTATTATTTTGTGTTTTGTTTACAAATGTATTATAGTCTAAGATCCGGCCATAGGACGACCTACCCTCATCGTTATACCAGTTGAGAGTTATATTTTCTGAAAGCTAGTGTCTTAGGAAATAAATTGCACATGGGTTGCCAAGCGATATCCTGTCAAGGCATAGGGTTGCCAGGCCTTAAAGTTCATTTTTGCAAATTTTTGAAAATGCGACCCTGCTTAAATGGCAAGCCTAAGAGTTATAAAAAAAATATAATGTCATAGGAAATTTAATTCAAAAATTTTAATTTTCAGGATTTTTTAAAATTTGAAGTTTGAGTAGGGTAAACAAAGGTAAATTTAGAAAAAAGGCAAAAATCTATTTTCTAAACAAAACGTGATAGAAATAAAATTGAAATTGGAATCGATAGATATTATAAATATATGAAAGCCACACACACAAATAAAAAATGTAAAAAATCTACAACGCGAGATATAGTCTTTTTAGAGTCATGATACTCCAATTCGATATTTGAGAAATAATTCACCAAAAATCAGAATGAAAGATTTTTTAAATAATTTTTATGTGATAAGTTAGGAAAAATAAAATAACTTGACACGTGTCTGTCAAATTTTTAATTTAACTTTCCGTTTTTGCGAGGGGATTTTTTGAAAAGGAGCTTATTTTCGTATTTCAACATATTAAAGGAAAAAATCCCGTCATGGGACGACCTATCCACCTCATTATACCAGTTGAAAGCTATATTTTCCTAAGGGTAGTGTCTAAAGAAACAGTTTGCACATGGGTTGCCTAGCGATATCCTGTCAAGGCATAGGGTTGCCAGGCCTTAAAGTTTATTTTTCATTATTTTTGAATACGCCACCCTGCTTATACCCAAAGCCAAAGAGTTGTAAAAAAAATATTATGTCACAGGAAATTTAATTTGAAAATTTTAATTTTCAGGATTTTTTAAAACTTGAAGTTTGAGTAGGGTAAACAAAGGCGAATTTAGAAAAAGGGCAAAAATCAATTTTCTAAACAAAACGTGATAGAAATAAAATTGAAATTGGATTCGATAGATATTATAAAAATATAAAAGCCACACATACAACAAAAAAATGTAAAAAATCTACAACTCGAGATATAGTCTTTTTAAAGTCATGATACTCCAATTCGATATTTGAGAAAAAATTCACCAAAAATCAGAATGAACGATTTTTTAAATAATTTTTATGTGATAAGTTAGGAAAAATAAAATAACTTGACACGTGTCTGTCAAATTTTTAATTTAACTTACCGTTTTTGCGAGGGGATTTTTTGAAAAGGTGCTTATTTTCATATTTCAACATATTAAAGGGAAAAATCCCGTCATGGGACGACCAATCCACCTCATTATACCAGTTGAAAGCTATATTTTCCGAAGGGTAGTGTCTAAAGAAACAGTTTGCACATGGGTTGCCTAGCGATATCCTGTCAAGGCATAGGGTTGCCAGGCCTTAAAGTTTATTTTTGCAAATTTTTCAAAATGCGACCCTGCTTATATGGCAAGCCTAAGAGTTATGAAAAAAATATAATGTCATAGGAAATTTAATTTAAAAATTTTAATTTTCAGGATTTTTAGAAATTTGACATTTTAGAAGGGGAAACTGAGGTAAATTTAAAAAAAGGTCAAAAAGCTATATCCTTAACAAAGAGTGGTAGAAAAAAGATTGATACTGGAATCGATAGATATTGTTAAATTATATAAGTCACACATACAAACCAAAAATGTAAAAAATCTGCTACTCGAGATATTGACGTTTAAAAGTCAAAACCGTGAAATTCGATGTTTGAGAAATAATTCACCAAAAATCAGCGCGAAAGGTATTTGAAATAATGTTTATGTTATTAGAGAGCATAAATAAAATAACTTGACACGTATCTGCCAAATTTTTGATTTGACTTAGTTTTTGGTTCCTGTGTATTTTTGAAGAATAACACCGAAACAGTGAATTGAATTTTAAAAATCTGTAATTCTTCAAAAATACACAGGAACCAAAAACTAAGTCAAATCAAAAATTTGGCAGATACGTGTCAAGTTATTTTATTTATGCTCTCTAATAACATAAACATTATTTCAAATACCTTTCGCGCTGATTTTTGGTGAATTATTTCTCAAATATCGAATTGGAGTATCATGACTCTAAAAAGACTATATCTCGCGTTGTAGATTTTTTACATTTTTTATTTGTGTGTGTGGCTTTCATATATTTATAATATCTATCGATTCCAATTTCAATTTTATTTCTATCACGTTTTGTTTAGAAAATAGATTTTTGCCTTTTTTCTAAATTTACCTTTGTTTACCCTACTCAAACTTCAAATTTTAAAAAATCCTGAAAATTAAAATTTTTAAATTAAATTTCCTATGACATTATATTTTTTTTATAACTCTTAGGCTTGCCATTTAAGCAGGGTCGCATTTTCAAAAATTTGCAAAAATGAACTTTAAGGCCTGGCAACCCTATGCCTTGACAGGATATCGCTTGGCAACCCATGTGCAATTTATTTCCTTAGACACTAGCTTTCAGAAAATATAACTCTCAACTGGTATAACGATGAGGGTAGGTCGTCCTATGGCGGGATCTCCTACTATTAGTGTGTATAAATATCCATATATTATAATATAATTCAAATCAATTTTCATTTGTATACAAAACTCAAAGTCTTCATGTTTACCTATCCAAAAAAAAACAAAAGCAAATCCTTTAATCAAATATTCATGGTCCTGGACCGAAATTTATAGTCAACCCATTTTACTCAAAATCACTTTGTCTATGTGTGTTTCCTTTTTGACTTTGCCTTCAGGATCATATCAAGTAAAAAACACACACTCTTTGATTTTTTTTTTTTTTTTTTTTTAATTTTATTTTGTGGTTTACCTATGAGTGGGATATATGAATCCTTAAATTAATCCTTTCTTTGCTAATTCATCTGTGAATGTCCCTTTCTCTAGTTTAATTAAACTTATTAAATTCCATAAGGCGATATAGAAGAGAAAGTATGAATATTCAATTTAAAATTTATATGAAACCACAACTTTTTGGCTTCCAAAAAAAAGGATGGGTATTATATTAAAGTAAGGTAGAGACATAAACTTTTATGTTTCAGTCAGTATAGGTAGTAAAATTTAGCTTGAGGGGAATCCTTTTCAACTTTGAACCCATTCAACCTAGTTATTTGTGTGTTTATTTGTTTTTAAAATATTAGGTAGAAGTTTTAATCCATTTTTATACACAAAGTAAGAGTGTGTGAGAGAGAGAGAGAGAAAGATGAGGAAAGAAATGAAAGCTTACATTTAAATTGCTTCGAAATAAACCATCCTTATGATTTTTAATTTACAGCAAGCTCATATTTCACAAGGATATACCTTTTCATAGTCAAAAGTATACCGAAAATGAAAAAAAAAAACTACTGAAAAGGATCACGATCTTTGATGGTGGTGAAGTGGTCTGGTAGATTGAAGACCCACTTTCTTTCTATTTTTCGGATCTAGGAGCTTTGAACTTTTTCGAGTCTATCTTTAGATTATTTTATAGTTTTTATCTACAAAAAATAAAAGAACAACACACACAACATACAACAACTTTGTTCTTTTATCTGCCCATTGAAATCCTTTCTTCCGGATGAGTTGAATCACATATATAAACTAAATGAAGACCAGCAAAAATAGAGCTAGGAATATCCTTACACTCTGCTTGTTCTAACTAACCTCCCACAAAAACAACAAAATTTCATCAACAGCAATACGACCAACAGCAATATGCAAAAGGATTCACGCTCACGCTCTATCTCTAAGCCGCCGCACAGTATTATTTCTATTCCCTAAAAAGGGATTTCATGTTTTTTTATTTTTTTGTGATGTTTTTTTTTTTTGTGATGTTTTTTGTTTTAAGCGAAAAAGGATTGCAAAGTCATAAAACGACAAAAAAAAAACATTTTTTTTTTCGATTTAAATAAAATGCAAAAGGATTATGCTGTTTTCATAAATACAAATCATATGGTTTAGTGGCGTTGATCGAATATGTTTTTTTTTTTCAGTGAAAATGAACACAAGGATCAAAATATACAAAACAAGAATATTTATTAGAATCCCAAGGGTGATTTTAAAGGATACGTTTGTTTGGCGTTTTATTTTTTTTTTTTACTAAAAATTTTAATATTTTTAGATTCTTGTGAGCTTTAACAAAAGCTCAAAAAAGGGACACTGGGCCGCACGTACCTATATAATACTTGCTCTTATGATAAAAAAAAACTTTAATGTTAAACTTTTTATGAAAAAATTAGGGAAAAATTATAGTTTTTTTTTAAGAATTTTTCAATTTTTATAAAAAAATATAAAAATTGCTTTTTATAATTCTTTAAACATTGTTTTTAAATTATCTTCTCTACAAAACCTGAATGTCATTTCATTTCTATAACATAAAAATGAATTATTAGAGAAATAAAATAGAAAATCATAAAAAAAAAATGTCCAACATATTTCATCTAGCTTATTATCTATCTACAGTATAAATTCCATTTATTTATCTATTGAATAAAAAATTAAAAATAAAAAAACGGTTAAAAACGGTCAAAAAACTTGTTTTTCCGTCAAAAAATCATCTTAGAATACCAATTTTTTGCAAATCCATGCTAAAAATGCAAAATCACCCAAAAATACCTCTTAAAAAATTGGTGTTTTTCAAAAATTCATATTTCAAAACGCAGAGACTTAAAAAAAAACCGTATCAGACCCTTTTTTGAATGAAATTTTACAAACTGTAAAAAAAATTTCAGGTGGAACGGGAGAAAATGGCGTCACATTTTCGTTGATGCTGTCATGGTTCTTCGATTAATAAGACTAAAAGACGTTATCACGTCAAAAAATCATAAGCTTGAAGAAATTTAGTTGAAAAATTTACCTTACGTCAAAATATAGTATTTTTTTATTTATTTTAATCCAACCTTCATGGTCTAGAAATTATTCCGAGCAGCAATTTAATGTATTAAAGAAACTATAAAACTTTAATTATGGAAAAGTTTCGATAAGATTGAAAAAATAAATTTTAAAATCGAAACGGATAAAAAGTTTAACAATAGTCTAGTAATTAAAGCTCAAAAGTAACAAGGAAAAAAAATATTTACGAGTGAGGGACAATCTTCCATCGTTCAAGCGATAGATGCAATTTTCTTATGAATTGACTTCAAACACAAAAAAAAAATATTCGAACACAACGACAACACATACAATATTTAAATATACATTTTTGAAAAGCTAGAAGCTTAGTCATATTTGTAAAATTAAAATTAAATTAATTGAATGAAGAACTTTTGAAAGAATGGTAATTGAACTCAGATTTTTGAAAAAAAAAATTATTGACAAAATTTTAACATGTCTTTTTTAAATTTTTTTCGTATTATAAAATGCATTTATTTTCAATTTTTTTTTTTTTGGCCAAATTTATTATGATTTGAAATTATAAAAGGAAATGTCAAAATGTATTACGGTTTATGAAAAAAAATTAAAAAGTATTTCATTTTCGAAGAAATTTTTTTTAAAGGAAGTTTTAAAAAAAATTTAACTTATTATTTTTTTTTTTTTAAGTTCAACATTTGAATATAAAGTTATTTTTTATTCATTCAATACCCTTATTGTTGAAAGTTAAATAGCAAAAAAAGTTTAAAGTTCTTATTTGCCAAAGTATTTGAGAAATTCAATTATTTCAATGCAAAAATTTTATCAAGAAAATCCGATGAAATTGAAGTAATTTTTATATATTTTTTCAAAACTGTAATATATATTACCTTTTACTCTTCGGAATTAAACTGATAATATTTATGGCCAAAATATTTTTTTTTAAATAAATTCATATTTAACTACGAAAACGTTAAAAAAAGCCATTTAAAATTTTTTAATAACGTTTTTTATTCCAAAATTTTGAGTTGAGGACTCTTCTTTCAAAAACTCTTGACTAAATTCAGTGGATTTAAATTTTACTGATAGAAATGAGATTCTGGATTTTTAAAAACGTGTCTGTAAAACATTGTAGGTGTTGCCGTTGTGTTCAAAATATTTTTTTTGTGTTTGAAGTCAGTTTGTCCCTTACTCCCTTATATTTTTTTTCCTTAAATTACCTAGAGAATCATTTGCTATCATTTGTTTTATGAAATTTAAGCAAAAAAAATGGTTTTGTTAAAAAAAATTTAATTTTAAAAAAACAATACGGCAACATCGGTAATTTTTAATCTATAGACTTTAAATTATTTTTAATTACCTACGTTTAAAAAAAAAAAAAACGTCAAAATCAGAGCTGTTCGGACGGGTTCCCTAATAATTTGCTTTAGTTACTCTACTACAAAATATCACTGAATATTATTTTGTTCAAGATCACGTTTGTCGAAATTTGCGTACGAAATTCGAAATGGGAAGGTTGACTGCCTCTATTTAAACTTTTTAAAACAGTAAATACCATAAATCTTAGTTATGGGGAAAATTGTAAATAAGAATAACAACTTTCTTGGGATTGGTGGCATTATTTGACATCCGTCAACATTTGTGAATCCTGGACTTTAAAAAAGTTGAACCATAATTTAATCAATAAAAATCAATATTCCCCATTAATTTGCATTAAAAAAATATTTTAAACCAGTTTCTCTTTATATTGACAATTATTTTCCTTAATTTTTGTCCCATATTTGTGTACTCTTCGATCCATAATTTATGCTGACGACAACAACAAAAAAATATTCCACATACACCACAGTGTCCAATGTCCGACACAGATATTTCAATCATAAATTAATCTAAACCAAATATTTAAGTAGCGCTTTTAGTTTTGCACACACTAATTCTGTATGATAAAAGCTTAGGTATATAATACTTACCCATTTATTCGTTCCATCATCGCACTGCGCAATTTACCCTCCAATAATAATAATAATAATCAAAAAGCATCAATTGTTTGCGTAAAGTCATTTTATCGTGTCTGTATAGTCTCTCTGGCCGGACCACCACAGAACCGACACGTTTATAACTCTAAATCATACAATCTACCCATGAAATAATCTAAAATCTGTTCTAAAGGTGAAGAGAGAATAGAAAAGGGGAGGAGGGGGTAAAATGCCCTACTATATAAACTTACCTATCTGCAAATTACTAAAACGTCCTCTCTATCTCATATCCCAACCATAATGTTCCTCAGGAGAATATTATGATGGTGTTCGCATATAATTATGTCTGGGCATTAGCTATATATAGAAAAACGCTTGCTTTCCCTCGGCATGCGGTGTAGATACCGCATTTTGTAGCCACCATGAGATCTATATAGACAGAGAGCGAGAGCAAGTCAGTCTCCATATTCTATTCTGCTGATGATAATTATAAACACCTACCGCACGTAATTTGACTCAATTTGCTGGCTAATTTTATGGGTAAGCCAATGGAATTTAATATCCATTCCATGCAAAAGTCCTCCTCACACACACATAGAAAACTCCTAAAGACCATATTCTAGCCCATGAAAGCTATAAATTCATATAAACGAACGAGAATCAAGGATTCAAATGAATGGGATCGAGTTTCACGCCTTTGTGTTTAACTGAACTTTTCTGCTTGCGATGATAGCAGAGCAGAATAGCATAGGTCCTAGGTCCACACACGTAACGTACGCATCACACGTTCGCATATGTTTCTCTAGTCACATCCTTATTATTAAACTACAATGTTGTATAGTGTATCTATATGTGGGATAATGATAAACTATATCTTCTATATTCACAACACAGAAGCCATGATGTTCTGGAAATTGTGACTTTTTTACTCAGAATTTTTAGAAACAAAAACACACAACGTATACTAAATGCCATGAACTGCACCCACCTGGAGGGTTGTTGTTGTTGTTGTTTTAGATGTATGATGCCTTCTATTATTATTATAGGTGGCGCTTCTATTGTGCTCCGATAACACTGACGAGAATGGAATTAATTTTGGGTGGAAATCTAGCGAATACCATTCAACAAAAACACTAATTCCAATCTATCTATCGTATTTGTTTGTTAGTCATCTGCCTGCAGCGGATGAATGAAGCCAAAAATTCAATTTGCAGTCATTTTCTAATTTTTGTTAAAATTAAGTGACCGCATATTGACGAATTTGATTGATTTTTTTTTTTTTTAAATCAGAAAGGAGTGAGTGAAGCTCACTGAGTAGGTGATTCTATTGACTACTAGTCAATTAAAATTTGTTTTGTTGATGAAAATTGGCTTTCGTCGTGATTTTGATATTGGAGGGAAGTTCTATCAGAAACAAGTATTGTGTAGAAGAACGATAATGCAACAAAGTTATTTGAAATAAACTTTTAAAAAATTGTAAGTGTGGGAAAATTCTCTTGATAACGAAGAAATACCCCTATCTTTATATTATGTCACGAGCATGACCCGAGCATGTCCCGAAGATGTCCCGAAGACATCTTCGGGACATCTTCGGGACATCTTCGGGACATCTTCGGGACATCTTCGGGACATCTTCGGGACATCTTCGGGACATCTTCGGGACATCTTCGGGACATCCTCGGGACATGCTCGGGACATCTTCGGGACATGCTCGGGACATGCTCGGGACATCTTCGGGACATCTTCGGGACATCTTCGGGACATGCTCGGGACATGCTCGGGACATCTTCGGGACATCCTCGGGACATGCTCGGGACATCTTCGGGACATGCTCGGGACATGCCCGGGACATCTTCGGGACATCTTCGGGACATGCTCGGGACATGCTCGGGACATCTTCGGGACATCTTCGGGACATCTTCGGGACATGCTTGGGACATGCTCGGGACATCTTCGGGACATCTTCGGGACATCTTCGGGACATCTTCGGGACATGCTCGGGACATCTTCGGGACATCTTCGGGACATCTTCGGGACATCTCCGGGACATCTTCGGGACATCTTTGGGACATCTTTGGGACATCTTCGGGAAATCTTCGGGACATCTTCGGGAAAAATTGGGGACATCTTCGGGACATGCTCGGGACATCTGCGGGACGTGCTCGGGACATCTTCGGGACATCTTTGGGACATCTTCGGGACATGCTCGGGACATGCTCGGGACATCTTCGGTACGTGCTCGGGACATCTTCGGGACATGCTCGGGACATCTTCGGGACATCTTCGGGACATCTTCGGGACATCTTCGGGAAATCTTCGGTACATCTTCGGGAAAAATTGGGGACATCTTCGGGACATCTTCGGGACATGCTCGGGACATCTGCGGGACGTGCTCGGGACATCTTCGGGACATCTTTGGGACATCTTCGGGACATCTTCGGGACATGCTCGGGACATCTTCGGGACATCTTCGGGACATCTTCGGGACATCTTCGGAACATCTTCGGGACATCTTCGGGACATCTTCGGTACATCTTCGGGATATCTTCGGGACATCTTTGGGACATCTTTGGGACATCTTCGGGACATCTTCGGGACATGCTCGGGACATCTTCGGGACATCTTCGGGACATCTTCGGGACATGCTTGGGACATGCTCGGGACATCTTCGGGACATCTTCGGGACATCTTCGGGACATCTTCGGGACATCTTCGGGACATCCTCGGGACATGCTCGGGACATCTTCGGGACATCTTCGGGACATGCTCGGGACATGCTCGGGACATCTTCGGGACATCTTCGGGACATCTTCGGGAAATCTTGGGGACATCTTCGGGACATCTTCGGGACATGCTCGGGACATGCTCGGGACATCTTCGGGACGTGCTCGGGACATCTTCGGGACATGCTCGGGACAACTTAGGGACATCTTCGGGACATCTTCGGGACATCTTCGGGACATGCTCGGGACATGCTCGGGACATCTTCGGGACGTGCTCGGGACATCTTCGGGACATGCTCGGGACATCTTAGGGACATCTTCGGGACATCTTCGGGACATCTTCGGGACATCTTCGGGACATCTTCGGGACATCTTTGGGACATGCTCGGGACATCTTCGGGACATGCTCGGGACATCTTCGGGACATGCTCGGGACATCTTCGGGACATCTTCGGGACATCTTCGCGACATCTTAGGGACATCTTCGGGACATCTTCGGGACATGCTCGGGACATGCTCGGGACATGCTCGGGACATGCTCGGGACATGCTCGGAACGGGTTGGGGTCAAAATTCTGCCGGGGTCAAAATTCTTTTGTCAAAATTCTGCTTTCAAAATTCTGCTTTACAAAATTCTGCTTTCAAAATTCTGCTTTTCAAAATTCTGTTTTTCAAAATTCTGTTTTTCAAAATTCTGCTTTTCATAATTCTGCTTTTCAAAATTCTGCAAAAAATTAAAAAAGGGTTTGGAAAATGTTAAAAAGCGCGCGCTTTTTAACATTTTCCAAACCCTTTTTTAATTTTTTGCAGAATTCTGTAAAATCATCTTTTTGAAAAATTATCTGCTTATTTGATTACTTACCTACATAATTTGTCATTTTTTAAATGCGAATTAATTTTTGTTTTATAAATGAATAAATTTGAAAATATTAAGAAAAGGTTTTTAATATTAAACATTTCCGAAAATAACTAAAAATTTATTAATTTATCAAATAAAGATGAATATTCAAAAATTTGAATAAGAAAAGGAATACACAACATCGGTTCCAATTAGTATACATATTTTATTTGAAAGAAAGTCAGTATATGCATTTCAAAAAATATTTGCGACACTTAAATAAAAAAATTTAGGAAAGTACCAATGTTGAATTACATTAATGAGGTGTATTTTCCTTTAGCCAGCGCATATGCTATAAAAAAAAAAACAGAATTAGCAGAATTTTTTTGTTCAAATATAATGCTGGCAGAATTTTGAAAAGCAGAATTTTAAAAAGCAGAATTTTGAAAAACAGAATAGAAAAAAAGCAGAATTTTGAAAAACAGAATTTTCGCTGAAAAAGCAGAATTTTGAAAAGCAGAATTTTGAAGCCAGAATTTTGACCCGATCCCGCTCGGAACATCTTCGGGACATGCTCGGGACATCTTCGGGACATGCTCGGGACATCTTCGGGACATCTTCGGGACATCTTCGGGACATCTTCGGAACATCTTCGGGACATCTTCGGGAAATCTTCGGGACATCTTCGGGACATCTTCGGGACATGCTCGGGACATGCTCGGGACTTCATCGGGACATGCTCGGGACATCTTCGGGACATGCTCGGGACATCTTCGGGACATGCTCGGGACATCTTCGGGACATGCTCGGGACATCTTCGGGACATCTTCGGGACATCTTTGGGACATCTTCGGGACATCTTCGGGACATCTTCGGGACATCTTCGGAACATCTTCGGGACATCTTCGGGACATCTTCGCGACATCTTCGGGACATCTTCGGGACATGCTCGGGACATGCTCGGGACTTCTTCGGGACATGCTCGGGACACCTTTGGGACATGCTCGGGACATCTTCGGGACATGCTCGGGACATTTTCGGGACATCTTCGGGACATCTTTGGGACATCTTCGGGACATCTTCGGGACATCTTCGGGACATCTTCGGGACATCTTCGGGACATCTTCGGGACATCTTCGGGACATCTTCGGGACATCTTCGCGACATCTTCGGGACATCTTCGGGACATGCTCGGGACATGCTTGGGACTTCTTCGGGACATGCTCGGGACACCTTCGGGGCATGCTCGGGACATCTTCGGGACATCTTCGGGACATCCTCGGGACATGCTCGGGACATCAATTTTTCAATTTTGTTTTATTGAACATACTATATACAATTGACTTAAGCTTAACTTATTTCTAATAAGATACATTGATTGATATAAAATTTGTTGGCACATATGGGGCCTAACCTTATACAATGGATAAAAGATAAAATATATATAAATATAGTACATGAATAGGCTTAATTTTACAAGTCTGCTGACTAGGTTATCCTCGGGGTGTTCCGTCCCGGTTGTCCAGTTGTGGTATTGATAATGGTGGGTTGGGTGGTATGGCATTTAGCCGCGGTAGTAGGTTGATTGCGTATCGGCGTAAAAGTAAACTACTTCCTCGTTGTCGGTTGGGATTATGTGTTCATCCAGAATATCCAAAGCACTAAGGTATCTGGGTTCGGGATGTCGTTGTTGGGTTCTCATGCTTCTCATCAGCTGATTGGGGTGGTTGGCGATGCTTCCGACAAGTTTCTTTGCAGATTGCAGCAGATACTTTTCCAACGTCATGATGTTTGCTTCCTCGTAAAGTCGCTCGTTGCTGTAGTATTTTTGTCGCTGTCGATCGAAGTAAAGTCCGGTGCAGATCCTCATGATTTTCCTCTCAAAAATTTGAAGTTCCTTCATGGCTGTCTTGGAAATGGTATACCATACCGGAAAGCTATAGGCGATGACAGGTCGTAGAAGCTGCTTGTAGATCAGGAGTTTCGTTGGTTGGCTTAATCCGTTTCTTCTCATGCTCGGGACATCTTCGGGACATCTTTTGGACATCTTCGGGAAATCTTCGGGACATCTTCGGGAAATCTTCGGAACATGCTCGGGACATGCTCGGGACTTCTTCGGGACATGCTCGGGACATCTTCGGGACATGCTCGGGACATGCTCGGAGCATCTTCGGGACATCCTCGGGACATGCTCGGGACATCTTCGGGACATGCTCGGGACATGCTCGGGACATCTTCGGGACATCTTCGGGACATCTTCGGACATCTTCGGGACATGCTCGGGACATGCTCGGGACATCTTCGGGACATCTTCGGGACATCTTCGGGACATCTTCGGGACATCTTCGGGACATGCTCGGGACATCTTCGGGACATCTTCGGGACATCTTCGGGACATTTCGGAACATCTTCGGGACATCTTCGGGACATCTTCGGTACATCTTCGGGATATCTTCGGGACATCTTTGGGACATCTCTGGGACATCTTCGGGACATCTTCGGGACATGCTCGGGACATCTTCGGGACATCTTCGGGACATCTTCGGGACATCTTCGGGACATCTTCGGGACATCTTCGGGACATCTTCGGGACATCTTCGGTACATCTTCGGGATATCTTCGGGACATCTTTGGGACATCTTTGGGACATCTTCGGGACATCTTCGGGACATCTTCGGGACATGCTCGGGACATCTTCGGGACATCTTCGGGACATCTTCGGTACATCTTCGGGATATCTTCGGGACATCTTCGGGACATCTTCGGGACATGCTCGGGACATGCTCGGGACATCTTCGGGACATCTTCGGGACATCTTCGGGACATCTTCGGGACATCTTCGGGACATCTTCGGGACATCTTCGGGACATCTTCAGGACATCTTCGGGACATCTTCGGGAAATCTTCGGAACATCTTCGGGACATATTCGGGACATCTTCGGTACATCTTCGGGATATCTTCGGGAAATCTTTGGGACATCTTTGGGACATCTTCGGGACATCTTCGGGACATGCTCGGGACATCTTCGGGACATCTTCGGGACATCTTCGGGACATGCTTGGGACATGCTCGGGACATCTTCGGGACATCTTCGGGACATCTTCGGGACATCTTCGGGACATCTTCGGGACATCTTCGGGACATCTTCGGGACATGCTCGGGACATCTTCGGGACATCTTCGGGACATGCTCGGGACATGCTCGGGACATCTTCGGGACATCTTCGGGACATCTTCGGGAAATCTTGGGGACATCTTCGGGACATCTTCGGGACATCTTCGGGACATCTTCGGGAAATCTTGGGGACATGCTCGGGACATCTGCGGGACGTGCTCGGGACATCTTCGGGACATCTTTGGGACATCTTCGGGACATCTTCGGGACATCTTTGGGACATCTTTGGGACATCTTCGGGACATCTTCGGGACATGCTCGGGACATCTTCGGGACATCTTCGGGACATCTTCGGGACATGCTTGGGACATGCTCGGGACATCTTCGGGACATCTTCGGGACATCTTCGGGACATCTTCGGGACATCTTCGGGACATCTTCGGAACATCTTCGGGACATCTTCGGGACATCTTCGGTACATCTTCGGGATATCTTCGGGACATCTTTGGGACATCTTTGGGACATCTTCGGGACATCTTCGGGACATGCTCGGGACATCTTCGGGACATCTTCGGGACATCTTCGGGACATGCTTGGGACATGCTCGGGACATCTTCGGGACATCTTCGGGACATCTTCGGGACATCTTCGGGACATCTTCGGGACATCTTCGGGACATGCTCGGGACATCTTCGGGACATCTTCGGGACATGCTCGGGACATGCTCGGGACATCTTCGGGACATCTTCGGGACATCTTCGGGAAATCTTGGGGACATGCTCGGGACATCTGCGGGACGTGCTCGGGACATCTTCGGAACATCTTTGGGACATCTTCGGGACATCTTCGGGACATGCTCGGGACATCTTCGGGACATCTTCGGGACATCTTCGGGACATCTTCGGGACATCTTCGGGACATGCTCGGGACATCTTCGGGACATCTTCGGTACATCTTCGGGATATCTTCGGGACATCTTTGGGACATCTTTGGGACATCTTCGGGACATCTTCGGGACATGCTCGGGACATCTTCGGGACATCTTCGGGACATCTTCGGGACATGCCTGGGACATGCTCGGGACATCTTCGGGACATCTTCGGGACATCTTCGGGACATCTTCGGGACATCTTCGGGACATGCTCGGGACATCTTCGGGACATCTTCGGGACATGCTCGGGACATGCTCGGGACATCTTCGGGACATCTTCGGGACATCTTCGGGAAATCTTAGGGACATCTTCGGGACATCTTCGGGACATGCTCGGGACATGCTCGGGACATCTTCGGGACGTGCTCGGGACATCTTCGGGACATGCTCGGGACAACTTAGGGACATCTTCGGGACATCTTCGGGACATCTTCGGGACATGCTCGGGACATGCTCGGGACATCTTCGGGACAACTTCGGGACATCTTCGGGACATGCTCGGGACATCTTAGGGACATCTTCGGGACATCTTCATGACATCTTCGGGACATCTTCGGGACATCTTCGGGACATCTTCGGGACATCTTCGGGACATCTTCGGGACATCTTTGGGACATGCTCGGGATATCTTCGGGACATGCTCGGGACATCTTCGGGACATGCTCGGGACATCTTCGGGACATCTTCGGGACATCTTCGGGACATGCTTGGGACATGCTCGGGACATCTTCGGGACATCTTCGGGACATCTTCGGGACATCTTCGGGACATCTTCGGGACATCTTCGGGACATGCTCGGGACATCTTCGGGACATCTTCGGGACATGCTCAGGACATGCTCGGGACATCTTCGGGACATCTTCGGGACATCTTCGGGAAATCTTGGGGACATGCTCGGGACATCTGCGGGACGTGCTCGGGACATCTTCGGGACATCTTCGGTACATCTTCGGGATATCTTCGGGACATCTTTGGGACATCTTTGGGACATCTTCGGGACATCTTCGGGACATGCTCGGGACATCTTCGGGACATCTTCGGGACATCTTCGGGACATCTTCGGGACATCTTCGGGACATCTTCGGGACATGCTCGGGACATGCTCGGGACATCTTCGGGACATCTTCGGGACATCTTCGGGACATCTTCGGGAAATCTTGGGGACATGCTCGGGACATCTGCGGGACGTGCTCGGGACATCTTCGGGACATCTTCGGGACATCTTCGGTACATCTTCGGGATATCTTCGGGACATCTTTGGGACATCTTTGGGACATCTTCGGGACATCTTCGGGACATGCTCGGGACATCTTCGGGACATCTTCGGGACATCTTCGGGACATGCTCGGGACATGCTCGGGACATCTTCGGGACATCTTCGGGACATCTTCGGGACATGCTTGGGACATGCTCGGGACATCTTCGGGAAATCTTGGGGACATCTTCGGGACATCTTCGGGACATGCTCGGGACATCTTCGGGACATGCTCGGGACATGCTCGGGACATCTTCGGGACATCTTCGGGACATCTTCGGGACATCTTCGGGACATCTTCGGGACATCTTCGGGACATCTTCGGGACATCTTCGGGACATCTTCGGAACATCTTCGGGACATCTTCGGGACATCTTCGGTACATCTTCGGGATATCTTCGGGACATCTTTGGGACATCTTTGGGACATCTTCGGGACATCTTCGGGACATGCTCGGGACATCTTCGGGACATCTTCGGGACATCTTCGGGACATGCTTGGGACATGCTCGGGACATCTTCGGGACATCTTCGGGACATCTTCGGGACATGCTCGGGACATCTTCGGGACATGCTCGGGACATGCTCGGGACATCTTCGGGACGTGCTCGGGACATCTTCGGGACATGCTCGGGACAACTTAGAGACATCTTCGGGACATCTTCGGGACATGCTCGGGACATGCTCGGGACATCTTCGGGACGTGCTCGGGACATCTTCGGGACATGCTCGGGACATCTTAGGGACATCTTCGGGACATCTTCATGACATCTTCGGGACATCTTCGGGACATCTTCGGGACATCTTCGGGACATCTTCGGGACATCTTTGGGACATGCTCGGGACATCTTCGGGACATGCTCGGGACATCTTCGGGACATGCTCGGGACATCTTCGGGACATCTTCGGGACATCTTCGTGACATCTTAGGGACATCTTCGGGACATGCTCGGGACATGCTCGGGACATGCTCGGGACATGCTCGGAACATCTTCGGGACATGCTCGGGACATCTTCGGGACATGCTCGGGACATCTTCGGGACATCTTCGGGACATCTTCGGGACATCTTCGGGACATCTTCGGGACATCTTCGGGAAATCTTCGGGACATCTTCGGGACATGCTCGGGACATGCTCGGGACTTCTTCAGGACATGCTCGGGACATCTTCGGGACATGCTCGGGACATCTTCGGGACATCTTCGGGACATCTTCGGGACATCTTCGGGACATCTTCGGGACATCTTCGGGACATCTTCGGGACATCTTCGGGACATCTTCGGGACATCTTCGGGACATCTTCGGGACATCTTCGGGACATCTTCGGGACATCTTCGGTACATCTTCGGTACATCTTCGGGACATCTTCGGGACATCTTCGGGAAATCGTCGGGACATCTTCGGGACATCTTCGGGACATGCTCGGGACATGCTCGGGACTTCTTCAGGACATGCTCGGGACATCTTCGGGACATGCTCGGGACATCTTCGGGACATCTTCGGGACATCTTCGGGACATCTTCGGGACATCTTCGGGACATCTTCGGGACATCTTCGGGACATCTTCGTAACATCTTCGGGAAATCTTCGGGACATCTTCGGGACATCTTCGGGACATCTTCGGGACATGCTCGGGACATGCTCGGGACTTCTTCGGGACATGCTCGGGACATCTTCGGGACATGCTCGGGACATCTTCGGGACATCTTCGGGACATCTTCGGGACATCTTTGGGACATCTTCGGGACATCTTCGGGACATCTTCGGGACATCTTCGGGACATGCTCGGGACATCTTCGTAACATCTTCGGGACATGCTCGGGATACCTTCGGGACATCTTCGGGACATCTTCGGGACATCTTCGGGGCATGCTTGGGACATCTTCGGGACATCTTCGTGACATGCTCGGGACGTGGGGAATTTCAAGATGCCCCACGTGGGGCATTTCAAGATGCCCCACGTGGGGCATTTCACGATGCCCCACGTGGGTCATTTCAAAATGCCCCACGTGGGTCATTTCAAGGTGCCCCACGTGGGGCATTTCAAGATGCCCCACGTTGGGCATTTCAAAATGCCCCACGTGGGTCATTTCAAAATGCCCCACGTGGGTCATTTCAAAATGCCCCACGTGGGTCATTTCAAGATGCCCCACGTGGGTCATTTCAAAATGCCCCAAGTGGGTCATTTCAAAATGCACCACGTGGGGCATTTCAAGATTTTTCAAAAATGTTTGATAAGGTAAATGTACTACAAGCATTTAGCATTAGTAGCATTTTACTGCTCCCGACAACTTCGTACTACTGTCTCCTTTCACATTCAAAGTAGCTATTTTTCCAAGTTCTTGTATCCCAAAAATTTTACACAAACAGCAAGGTGTTTAATGCCCACGTGGGGCATTTCAAGATGCCCCACGTGGGGCATTCCAAGATGCCTTACGTGGGGCATTTCAAGCCCCACGAGGGTCATTTCAAAATGCCCCACGTGGGTCATTTCAAAATGCCCCACGTGGGTCATTTCAAAATGCCCCACGTGGGTCATTTCAAAATGCCCCACGTGGGGCATTTCAAAATGCCATACGTGGGGCATTTCCAAATGCCCCACGTGGGGCATTTCAAGATGCCCCACGTGGGTCATTTCAAAATGCCCCACGTGGGTCATTTCAAAATGCCCCACGTGGGTCATTTCAAAATGCCCCACGTGGGGCATTTCAAAATGCCATACGTGGGGCATTTCCAAATGCCCCACGTGGGGCATTTCAAGATGCCCCACGTGGGTCATTTCAAAATGCCCCACGTGGGGCATTTCAAAATTCCCCACGTAGGGCATTTCAAGATGCCCCACGTGGGTCATTTCAAAATGCCATACGTGGGGCATTTCAAAATGCCCCACGTGGGGCATTTCAAGATGCCCCACGTGGGTCATTTCAAAATGCCCCACGTAGGGCATTTCAAGATGCCCCACGTGGGTCATTTCAAAATGCCATACGTGGGGCATGTCAAAATGCCCCACGTGGGGCATTTCAAGATGCCCCACGTGGGTCATTTCAAAATGCCCCACGTGGGTCATTTCAAAATGCCCCACGTGGGGCATTTAAAGATGCCCCACGTGGGTCATTTCAAAATGCCCCACGTATGGCATTTTGAAATGCCCCACGTGGGTCATTTCAAAATGCCATACGTGGGGCATTTCAAAATGCCCCACGTGGGGCATTTCAAGATGCCCCAAGTGGGTCATTTCAAAATGCCCCACGTGGGTCATTTCAAAATGCCCCACGTGGGTCATTTCAAAATGCCCCACGTGGGTCATTTCAAAATGCCATACGTGGGGCATTTCAAAATGCCCCACGTGGGGCATTTCAAGATGCCCCAAGTGGGTCATTTCAAAATGCCCCACGTGGGTCATTTCAAAATGCCCCACGTGGGTCATTTCAAAATGCCCCACGTGGGTCATTTCAAAATGCCCCACGTGGGGCATTTCAAAATGCCATACGTGGGGCATTTCAAAATGCCCCACGTGGGGCATTTCAAGATGCCCCACGTGGGGCATTTCAAAATGCCATACGTGGGGCATTTCAAAATGCCCCACGTGGGGCATTTCAAAATGCCATACGTGGGGCATTTCAAAATGCCCCACGTGGGGCATTTCAAGATGGCCCACGTGGGGCATTTCAAAATGCCCCACGTGGGGCATTTCAAAATGCCATACGTGGGGCATTTCAAAATGCCCCACGTGGGTCATTTCAAAATGCCCCACGTATGGCATTTTGAAATGCCCCACGTGGGGCATTTTGAAATGACCCACGTGGGCCATCTTGAAATGCCCCACGTGGGGCATTTTGAAATGCCCCACGTGGGGCATTTTGAAATGCCCCACGTATGGCATTTTGAAATGCCCCACGTGGGGCATTTTGAAATGACCCACGTGGGCCATCTTGAAATGCCCCACGTGGGGCATTTTGAAATGCCCCACGTATGGCATTTTGAAATGCCCCACGTGGGGCATTTTGAAATGCCCCACGTATGGCATTTTGAAATGCCCCACGTGGGGCATCTTGAAATGCCCCACGTGGGGCATTTTGAATTGACCCACGTGGGGCATTTTGAAATGACCCACGTGGGGCATTTTGAAATGCCCCACGTATGGCATTTTGAAATGCCCCACGTATGGCATTTTTAAATGCCCCACGTGGGTAATTTCAAAATGCCCCACGTGGGGCATCTTGAATTCCCCCTTTGGGGCATTTTGAAATGCCCCACGTATGGCATTTTGAAATGCCCCACGTGGGGCATTTTGAAATGCCCCACGTATGGCATCTTGAAATGCCCCAAGTGGGGCATCTTGAACTGCCCCACGTCGGGCATTTTGAAATGACCCACGTGGATCATTTCAAAATGCCCCACGTGGGTCATTTCAAAATGCCCGACGTGGGGCATTTCAAGATGCCCCACTTGGGGCATTTCAAAATGCCATACGTGGGGCATTTCAAAATGCCCCACGTGGGTCATTTCAAAATGCCCCAAGTGGTGAATTTCAAGATGCCCCACGTGGGTCATTTCAAAATGCCCCACGTGGGTCATTTCAAAATGCCCCACGTGGGGCATTTCAAGATGCCCCACGTGGGGCATTTCAAAATGCCATACGTGGGGCATTTCAAAATGCCCCACGTGGGGCATTTCAAAATGCCATACGTGGGGCATTTCAAAATGCCCCAAAGGGGGAATTCAAGATGCCCCACGTGGGGCATTTCAAGATGCCCCACGTGGGGCATTTCAAAATGCCATACGTGGGGCATTTCAAAATGCCCCACGTGGGTCATTTCAAAATGCCCCACGTGGGGCATTTCAAGATGCCCCACGTGGGGCATTTCAAAATGCCATACGTGGGGCATTTCAAAATGCCCCACGTGGGTCATTTCAAAATGCCCCTCGTGGGGCATTTCAAAATGCCATACGTGGGGCATTTCAAAATGCCCCACGTGGGGCATTTCAAGATGGCCCACGTGGGTCATTTCAAAATGCCCCACGTGGGGCATTTCAAAATGCCATACGTGGGGCATTTCCAAATGCCCCACGTGGGGCATTTCAAAATGCCCCACGTGGGTCATTTCAAAATGCCCCACGTGGGGCATTTCAAGATGCCCCACGTGGGGCATTTCAAAATGCCATACGTGGGGCATTTAAAGATGCCCCACGTGGGGCATTTCAAGATGCCCCACGTGGGGCATTTCAAAATGCCATACGTGGGGCATTTCAAAATGCCCCACGTGGGGCATTTCAAGATGCCCCACGTGGGTCATTTCAAAATGCCCCACGTGGGGCATTTCAACATGCCCCACGTCGGGCATTTCAAGATGCCCCACGTGGGGCATTTCAAAATGCCATACGTGGGGCATTTCAAAATGCCCCACGTGGGGCATTTCAAGATGCCCCACGTGGGCATTTCAAAATGCCATACGTGGGTCATTTCAAAATGCCCCACGTGGGGCATTTCAAGATGCCCACGTGGGGCATTTCAAGATGCCCCACGTGGGGCATTTTTCGCGGCCGCAAAGTATTACCATAATGAAGTTACGCACCTATTTTATTCACAGAGTTTTGTATGTTCATACATACTTCATTTTAAATCGGTTAAGACGGTAACAGAAGATTACTAAACGTTTGTTTTTCCATTTCAGGGCTCTCCTTTATAATGTCTTTTATTAAGTCTCTGTAATTTACTCTTATATATTTGCCTTATTCATTGTCAGTTTTATCTAACACAGAGATTTTAGTGATTTATTCGACGAAATCCTTTCAGAGTATTCTAATCCTCCCTGCTACCTTTTATCGCGAATTTGTAGTTTTTTTTTTTTTTTTTTGGCGTAGAAAAAATTTAGTTAACGTACTTAACTAGATTTTCTCCTAACATACTCACTACTTATCATAATCTGACGAATGTGGTATCGTAAGAAGCATTTTGCTAGTCCGCTGGTTATAAGTGATGAAAAGCTTACTAATATGGTGCCACCTAGAGACAAGAGCTCTACAAGAAGTTGTTCGAACTATACCTACTCTTAAATAATTTAAACAAAAAAAAAAAGATTCAAATATGTTAACCTGGATTCTTTTTGAAGTTATACTTCTTATGGGACGGTGGGTATGAAAATTTGTTTTTTGACAAGAATGTCAAAGGGATTATGGCGCGATCGCCATCTCCGAGACAATTGGGCAGCAGGGCTGTCGTTTCACCTGTAGAGTTGGTAGTACTTTAGTGTTTAAAAATGCAGTACGCCGCAGTATTGTAAAAAAAAACACGTGGCAAGTTGCATGTTTCATGCCGCAAGTAGCATGTGGCATGTGGCAAGTACCATGTGGCATGGAACATGGTGCAAGTTCATATGGCAAGTAGCACGAGGCATGTGGCATTCAGTATGCGTTGCATGTGGCAAGTTCTCACAAAAAAAAAAAAAAAACAAAAATGTAAATACTCATAAATAAAAGGAAAAGAAAGCAACATAGACTGAAACTCAACCTGTATCGATATAAATACCATCAATTGTAGATAAAATTTATTTTTTTTTTTCTAAAAAAATTAGTCCCGGAAATTGGTATGAAGATTCTTAATTTCCAATTACCTATAAAGATTTTTTCATGCATAGCTATATTCAGGGATGTCAGATTTAAGGTACGGAGATAGCATAAAAAAATTTCCTAAGATCACCATTAGCTGAGATTGTTAAAAAAATACGCTGTTTGATTATTTTAATAATAATATAGGTAAAACAAAAATAATAAAAATTGAAAATATCAAATGAAATTCAGAGTTAATGTATACTGGGCACGTTCAAACAGTTAACATAAAGCTATCGGATAGCTTTTTGTTGTTGTAAACAGTGTTAAAAATTAGCAAAGAAACGAACCATTTTCTGTCAAAAAATAATCTGAAGGTATCCGAGAATTTTTGGTATACCTCAGGTATTCGAGTGATC